>NC_133460.1:103091459-103391459 GCF_048565385.1 Saimiri boliviensis
TACCAGTCTGAAATTGTTTACCTGTTTTTAATGCAGCACTTGGTCTTTAACATTTCATATAATAGATATGTTAAAGTTTACTATCCTACTATTTTTCTATTTATTCATCTGTTCTCTGTACTTAGTCCTTTCTTGATTTCTTTACTTTAAAATGACTCCATTTTCGAGCCGGGCATGGTGGCTCACGCCTGTAATCCCAGCACTTTGGGAGGCCGAGGTGGGTAGATCGCGATGTCAAGAGATCGAGACCATCCTGGTCAACATGGTGAAACCCCGTCTCTACTAAAAATACAAAAAAATTAGCTGGGCATGGTGGTGCGTGCCTGTAATCCCAACTACTCAGGAGGCTGAGGCAGGAGAATTGCCTGAACCCAGGAGGCGGAGGTTACGGTGAGCCGAGATCGCGCCATTACACTCCAGCCTGGGTAACAAGAGCTAAACTCCTCCTCAAAAAAAAAAAAAAAAAAATTACTCCATTTTCTCCCTCTATGTCTTGCTAACTATGTTCTTTTAACTACATACTGGATTATTGTCTTATCACACTCTAAAATAAAGTAGTGCTTTGCCATTTCCTGGACAATGCAAGGGCCTCAGAACACTTTAAACCTTTATTCCCCTCAAACTTACAGACTATTGTCATGAGTTTTGATTATACTTATACCCTCGAAGACATTACTATTATTATTGATCTACACTTGCTTATTTATCTTTTCTCTTCTTGATTCCTACCTGAATCTTCAAGTTTTCATCTGGGAACATTTTCTTTCTGTCTGAAAAACTCTTTTTATTATTTCTTTGAAGTAAAAACTACTGGTGATGAATTCTCCCAATTCTTACCTAAAAATGTACTTCAAAATTTCGCCTGGTTTGATGATTGCCTCATATCCTACTATGACTAGTTATTTCTGATTAAGTGCCAGACACTGCTTATGAAATACTATGGAAACAATTTGATGCCTAGGATAACGGTATCTCTCCAGAATTTACTTTTGCTGCTAGTAAGCTTAATCGAGGCTCTGGCAAATCAAGACCATCTTAATCCAATCAAGGATCAAGCTTTAGCAACTAAGAAAGCTAGTCTGTATTTGTTTTATTCTTGCTACTCCTGGGATGTGGTATTTCAGGTTTAATGGGCCTTATACTCCAAGTTATTACCCCACCCCCACAAGTGTGTCCAAGCTCTATTAAATTTCTCAGCTCATTAGCCTCCTTTTCCAGAATGAATGGGTGACCCCAGCAGACAAACAGCTCAAACATTAGGTTGCTCTCTGAGATTCTTTCTTCTCTTTGATAATTCACTTTTTTTGTTAGTTCTTTGATCTAATTTTTGTAATTACTCTCAGCAGGCAGAGTAGTCCACACTATCTAGTCAACAATTTTATGTTCACCACCAGACCCAATAGAGTACCTTGCATACTTGGATAAGATACATCAGGTTTTCACTTACAAACACCTGCAACCAATAAAACCACTCAGTTTTTTTACACTGACCAAAATATCAGCTGTGATTAGTTACGAAAAACAGTAAACAGTACTTAGATTTTTGGACAAGAAAGTGTGGCCATCAAATTAGGGTTTTAGATTATTTAGCCAAAAGAAGAGACTGCAGGAAGATAAATCAATTAAAAGAATATTATACCAGTGCAGGCAAGGGCCAATGGTGACATGGAAAAGAAAGATAACAATGGGAACGAAAGAGGACAGAAGCAAGAGATATTATAGTATTCCACCAATCTTAACTAGCACCCAGAAGTAAGAGAGAAAAAGCACAGACGAATATGAAATATCAAGTCTCAGAAAGAAACTAATTTAAATGAAGAGGAATTTAGATTTAGACCTCAGTATGAGGTATCTACAAGATGAAATCCAAATCCAACAGGCAATTGTAGCTCCTAGTCTGAGGGTCCCGGTCCTGGTCTCTAACCAAAAGTATGGTCATTTCTAAACATTTCCATAGAATTTTCCAAAACTATTCAGAATATGATTTACTGAATTGGTAAACCAACTTACTCTCTAAAGTGATCTATTTCCATTCACCAGTAGAGGAAAGTGCCAGAATTGAAAATTTATGTTTTGAGGTTCTGGAGATACAGAAAAAAGAAAAATAAACAGAATTTCATTATCACATTTAAAGAAGAAACAGCTGGGAGTGATGGCCCAGGCCTGTAATCCCAGCACTTTGGGAGGCCAAGGCAGGAAGTTCACTTGAGTCCAGAAGTTCAAGACCAGCCTTGGCAACATGATAAAACCCCACCTCTACAAGAAATACAAAAATTAGCCAGGCATGGTGGTGCATACCTGTAGTCCCAGCTACTCAGGGGGCTGAGGCCAGAGATTAGCCCAGGAGGTCAAGGCTACAGTAAGCCAGAATCACACCACTGCACTCCAGTCTGGGTAACAGACTGAGACGCTGTCTCATTCATTCATAAATAAATAAATAAGAGGGGAGTTAATAAGGACAAAAGGCATGGTTTTAAAAAATTAAGGCAAAATATACTGTCACAATTTCAAACAATCCAGCAGTAAGTTAAAATGTATAGATATACATACAGTGAAATAAAATAGTAAGGAAAATACTAAGGGGATTTAGCTAGTTGTTTCATTAATATAACAACAACAACAACAACAAAAATAACTTTTTAAAGTTCCTGAAGTGGAAAAGTCATTATTTCCAAAATGAAAGAAACATGTTAAAAAATAAAAAAAAAAAAGAGGCAGCAAGTTAGATTATGCTGTCACATAAAAAATATTTACATTCAACAAATTAATCTAAAATTTCTGAAAACCGCGTTCTCTAGTTTTTAAGTCAACACCAAAAATAACTGGAGAATATGGGAACATTATTTTATATACTCTTCAATCTCCCCAACAGGATATGCCTTCAGATAAAAATAAGTAAGTTCCTCTGACTATACAAACCCACAGCTATTTTAAGATGCCCTTGACTGAAGCTGACGCCCTGTAGGTCCAAATCATTGATTTAATAACTCCAGCACTAAATTTCTGATTATCTGCCAAATGCAACTCCTCCCACACTCTTGTTTAGGTTTATAACAACAATATTTAATTATGAAAACCAGAGCTGCCAACAAAATGCCCATCCAAATAAAATGTTTCTGGCTCATAAAGCCTGGCATAGACTCTTGATCTGTCCCCCATGAAAACTGCCAGAAGGTCTCTATAAAATAAAGTTTACACTAGGCCACACACATCACACTGAACAATAAATAAAATGCCTACAAATCTAAACAGCATAGGAGTAATGGTCATATGAAGCTAATTATCCTACTCTTTCCATTCATATATGTCATATTTGGTTACTCGGCATTCAGTCAACACACATTTGCTGAGCTGTAACTATGGCAGACACTAGGATAAAAATGACAAAGACAGAGTCCCTACCCCTCAAGGGAGGGCCTGTGAAGTAGTAAGACAGGGAAGCAGAAACAATAACACAATCACTACCCTAATAGAGTTCTTATCACTGAGATGCTATGGATCCACAGAAGAAATGGCAATAGTCTGTTCTGTTCTGTTGTGTTTTGAGGAGTGCAAGAGTTCCAGGAAAGCTTTACACAGACTGACACAAATGAATTTAAGCCTAAGAAAAAAATGAAGAAGCATTTGCCAGTCAGGAAGCAGAAGAAAAAACACCTTAGTGTAAATAACTACAGATATTTTAGTAAATCTACTTTATTTTAATGTTGAGAAAATACCTTCCACCTTAGTGTGAAGGAACTAGATATTTTAGTAAATTTACTTCATTTTAATGTCAAGAAAATGTATAAGATGATATAGATTAGCATGTTTCATAAAGAGGCAAACACACAACTGCCGAGTGGCAGAGCTGAAAACACAGACCCAAATCCCCATGTTTTAAACCACTCCCCTGTTTAATAATGGTTACTAACATTATAATCTTATAAAAGGAATCATTTTGAAGCTAGACTTTTCATAAAACCATACTGCTGAACTCAAAGTGGGACATGTATTGATTCTAAAAACAAACTAAATTCCCTGGTTTTACATCATATATTACCCCTTTTAAAAATACTAACATCAGGCTGGGCACAGTGGCTCACACCTGAAATCCTAGCACTTTGGGAGGCCAAGGCTGGCAGACTGCTTGAGTCCAGGAGTTTGAGGCCAGCCTTAGCAACATGGCAAAACCCCATCTCTAAAGCAAAAAACACAAAAACTTTGCCAGGCATGGTGGCACACACCTGTAGTGCCAGGTGCTAGGGAGGCTGAGGTGGGAGGATCACCTGAGCCCGGGGTGGCGGGGGGGTGTCAAAGCTGCAGTAAGCCAAAATTGTGCCATGGCAGTCCAGCCCAGAAGACAGAGTGAGATCCCATCTCAAAAAATAAAATAAAAACAACACTAACTTCAAAAGAAGTATCACCCTGATTTATATTTTAATCATTAATAAGAATCATTCCTATATTAATATAAAACAAAATTATTTGGTTTCATAATAGGCTATATTAGGCAAAGGAAAACAGACACTGTGATATATACAGAACTGATGGGAGTGCAACTTGATACAACTTAAACAACACTGATTACAAGACTGACTATTAACAGCCAAAGATTGGAAGTAACCTAAATATTCATCAATCAAAAACTGGTTAAATAAATTAAGGTACATCAATAAAGTAAGGCAGTTGACATAAGCATTTCAGTAAAACACTTGAGAAATGATGATGACCCTGACTAGGGTATGGCACGTGAACAGCAGAAGTAGACAGAGTCCACAGTGAGACCAGAAGTCCATAAATTGGATTCAGGTAAAAATTCAGGTAGATGGTGGAGTGAAGAATTAGAAAGCAAATCATTCAAAAGCTATAAAGCATAGGTCTAGGGTTTCATCAACAATTTATACACAATGCCTAGGCACTGAATATATGAGTTAAATGAATAAAGATTTTATAGTGAGCAGCAAAAAGATGAAGAAAAAAAATTATACTAACAAGAAAAGAATATATTTGACTATGACAGAACACAGCTCTATCATTTGAAAAAGAAAAAAAAATGCTACTTAGTACAAATGTTTGTGGGGAAAAAGACAAAAAAGACGAAGCTATCTCAGACCACAAGTTGTGAAAAACAATATCCAAGCCCAAACCACACCCCAGCATATGCTATAAACTGTGGTTATTTCAAAACTGCTGGGGTACTTCCTAATTGTGGTACAGACCCTGGTCATCTATTGCTGAGTGACTTCTAGACATCATTCTACTTCTACACCATAAGCAAACTGATCAAGCCCTGGGATAAAGACTATTTGGTTGGTGCAAAAGTAATCGGTTTCTGTCATTATCTTCAATGGCAAAAACCGCAATTACTTTTGCAACAACCTAACAATACTTGACCTTCAAACACTGAAAGTTTACTGAAGTGGGGGGAGGGAGATCAAGCTAAGCCTTAAACAGAAGATTTTCTGCAACCTGCCCCAGACTTTAGAGCTGGGATGATGCCTATTTACAGGAGGTTTATCAATAAAGTGTTTACTTCAGTTCTTTATATTGGACGGTACTGTGAATCAGCAGGCAAACTCCTCTTCGAAGATGATGAGTTCCAAAAAAAAAATTAAAACATACTCATACTTTTGTATCACAAAAGTCACCAAATATTGACAATGACAGAAAAAAATAGAGTTTAAATAAATGTTGACATGGTAATCAATGGAATCAGCTAAGGTCTGAAATACATTTAATCCAAAAATTTCCACAATTTATACCAATTTTTCAAATAATCTATTCCAAAAATTATGTGACTCGATCAATCAACATTCATCAAGAAAACAATTATAAAGTTATATCATAATCAAATTAACAAGCTTCCAAAATGTATATTAGACAAACTGCAACCAGTCAGGAAAACCCAATGAAGCAAAAATCAATACAATCAGTTCCTTACCTGCAGCTCCTTCGAGACTCTCTCTAAGTGATTAGTTATCTTTTTAATCAGATCACTATACATCTGTTCTGAGTGCTGCTGGCATACACATTTATACACACAACTGTAAAACAAACAAAACCCCCCCACAAACCAAGTTAATCACAAAGCACTTAGCTCAGTCCAAGGTTAAAGTACACTTCTGATATATAGCCATTGATCCAATAATTAATTCATACCTTCAGAAAGTAACCAATGACAACTTTTAAATAAAAAACTCATCCTCCCCCATCAGTGTTCAGATGGAATAGTATTAACCACTGTAAATATGCTCTTCTGAGTAGTGTATTACACATTTAATCAGTACTAGATAATCTAATATTGGATGAGAATCTAAGGTCTGAATATGAAAACTATTTATAAACCAGGTTCTCTCTCTCTCTCTTTAAATCAATGTCAAAATAAGGAAAAGAGAGTGATTGGTAATCAGCAGAGAGAAAGTTTCTAACTCATGGAAGTGTTTGCAATACAACCTCTTTGTACATCAGCTATGTGGAACAACATAGTTGTCACTTCCTCATTCCACTGTGCTGATCTCATATCCCACCTCAGTTCCTAATTTGCTGTTTCCATTTACCAGGAGCTGGGAAACAAAATAACCAAAGAGTATTAGAATTGTGTGTCAATAAACATCAACAGATTACTTAAGGTCTCCCTTTGAGACAAAAAATACCAGTCATTTTTGCTTTTATTGCTGACTTTTGCATTACGTATGGTGGAGACGGCAGGCTTACTCTGTCATGACTTGAAACCCACTTTTGAATCAAAAAGTATAAACAAAATCCTCCAATCCATAAGTGTGGAATATATAAGACACTTACAGAGCCTCATCTTATGTATCATATATTACATGTTTTTGTGCCGCATAATTCAAGTGCCCTGAACCTCGGTAAACCCTTTCAAACCCAAGCAAATTAAATCTTGACTTACCTGTATATCTGTTCATAGGATATGGGGATATAGTCACCAGGACTCTGAGTTAAAAGCTGATCTATGGCACCATCCAATTTTGGCCAGTATGTGCTCTTATAATCTTCAATAGTTATAACATTCATTACTAAAAGTAAAAGGTAAAATAAATATTACTATCTGCCACATATGGAAGAAACACAAATCACAGCCATTATGCGCTCTCAAATTCCCTTCACTCACTCTTCTGATCTTACACTGACACTCTATCACCTAACTATCCTATTTCAATTAAAAACAAAAAAAGCAAACAGGTCAAGGATGCTAAACAGCCACTAATCGTGACTTTAAGAGGAATTAGTATGAACCTGTCTATCTTTAAAAATAACAACTCAACAAGCAATCATCACTGGTTTCCTTCTGGGTCTCCTGTAAGCTTCCGTCATCAGTGGAGCAGTCTCAAATATGCTCTGACCCTCAAATACACACTGGCAATTATGTAACAAAATGGCCTATCAATGAACCAGATGAAAATTCGGAGAAACTGTGAACACCAACAATTAATCTTAGTAGACATCCTTGAGAAAATGTACCTAAGGACAGGACTATAAGGATTAAGGTCCAAATGCTGCAGTCACAAAGAGGTTGCTGGAAAACTTGTTAAGGTTTACAATACCACCAAGCACCTCTCCAACATTACCACAGCTCCAACTCAGGCTGCTACTATCTTAAACTGAATAAGCCCAACAGAAAAGAAATCAATGAACCGAGGCTTACTTCATCCCTACTGACAGGCTCTTTGTCCCACACTACAGGTTTCACAAAGCATTTGTACAGCAGATCCTAATAGCTTTGAAATCCACAGTTGCTTCACAGCAATGAAATTCTAATATTAAAAAAAGAGCTACCAGAAGAACCTACCTATGTTCTGTGTCATGAACCACAGTTACCTCAGGACTAACAACAACTAGACCAGGTATTTTACTGTTTATTTTACCAGACTAGGAAGCAGAGTGGTTAAGTGATTTCCCCACGAACTACACCTTAGTCATCCAGGTTCAAGATTTTGTTCTATGTACAACCTATATCATTTTTGTTCAATACTTTCTTTAAATCGATTCACTTCTGCTATTTAATTCTATTTTAAAGGACGTTTGAGGAATGAACGACGAGGAATGTTCACAAAACAACAAGGCATAATCTTAAATGCATTTTGCTAAGTGAAAGAAGCCAGACCCAAAGGGCTACACATTCTAAGAGTCCCCCTTACATGACAATAAGAAAGGCAAAAGTATAGGGAGGAAAACAGATCAGTGGTCGCCAAGGGCTAGAAGGTAGGGAGAGGGACTATCTATAAAACAGTAGCATGGGGGAATTTTCAGGGCAATTAACTGTTTTCCATGGAACTGTGGTGAGGGATACACTACTTCAAGCATTTGTCAAAATCAACAGAACTGTGTATCAAATTACTATGTAAATTTTAATTCTAAAAAAATCAACAAGGCTGTAGTGGTAAAGACAGAATGTAAAACACAGCAAATAAACCTAATTACAAATGAATCACATAACCTACACTGAAGGGAATACAGAGTAAAGGAGTGTTTTGACTAATGTAAAGCTAAAGAAAAAAAGAGTTTTACATGCATGTGCACAAACACACAGCAGGAAGAGGCCAGATCACGTAGGTTCTTATGGGCCATTGCAAAGACTGACTTTTACTCTAAGATGCAGGCCTCTCTGGAGGGTTTTGAGCAGAGGAATGACATGATCTGGCTTAGATTTTATATAGATCATTCCAGTAGTTGCGCTGAGAGTAAACTAAGTTCAGAGGCTGTGAGATGATAGTGGGTTGGGCCAGATGATGGCACTGAGAACAATAAGGAAAGGTCAGATTTTGAAGATATTTTAAAAGTAAAGTCAACAAGATTTGCGGATAGATTAAATGTGAGATGTGAAAGAAAGGTAAAGAGTGGCTCCAAAGTTTTTGGCTTGAGCACCAAAGGATGGAGTTGTCGTTTATTAAAATGAGGAGGACTGCATGAAAAGCTTAGCTGTCCAGGGGGCATAGTAAATACTGTTGGTGCCCCACCCATTTACCCCATCTACACCCTAAAACTCTTGCCTCAGTGTTCTGTCCAGCTGCCAGAGCTTGTTCTGCTTGTAGGAGCAGCAGGTAAGAAATTGTGGGAGAATTAACAACCACAGAGCAGCCTTCAACCAATCACTATTGAGGATTCAGTGTCATTACCTCAGTAGCTCCCTCTCCTTTTGGGTGAGATGACTCTAAGGCACATGTGCTACACTGCCTCCCAGAGCTCCCCACTGGTACTAAGCTCCAAATGCCTACAGTGGTGACTTTACCTTACTGGCATCCTTACCTTCCCTGTCTCACTTCCCCGTCTCCCTAGAGAGCTGCTTCCCAGAGTCACCTTCTTGCACTTGATACTCAAAAGTGTTACACACTAGCTCCAGAATATGACCTTTGTACTTATGAAATCCTTAGGATTCAAAGAAAACTGAAAAAGAAGTAACATCCTCACTATATGATTCTGAGTAATGGAATCCCTTATCAGTGTACCACCTAAACCACATCAAATACCTCTCTACCCCAAAAGTTGAGAGTTTACTTGCTTATCTCAACCCAATCCTTGGTTTAAAAAACAAAAACCACTAGCTATTTGTTCAGTTTAACACTTGACACATACAGCCTCAGAGTGTGTATGTAATCCTCAACTTAAAAACTAGATCCTCCTGCTAGAGATAGGTAATCACTTTCAACTTTGCCCACAGAAAAGTTTACACTGACCAAAAGAAAGAGCAGGCCAGGCACGGTGGCTCACGCCTGTAATGCCAGCACTTTGGGAGGCCAAGGCAAGAGCATCGCCTGAGCCCAGAAGTTCGAAGCTATACTGGGCAACATAGTGAGACCTCATCTCTACAAAATTTAATTTAAAAAATAAAATAAAAATTAGCCAAGCGTGGTGACATAAGCCTCTGGTCTCAGCTACTAAGGAGGCTGAGGCAGGAGGCTCTTTCAAGCCCAAAGGTCAAGGTCACAGTGAGCCATGTTCACACCCCTATACTCCAGGGTGGGCATTAATGCAAGACTATCTCAAAAACGAAACAAAACACAAAAGAAATAGCCAAAATTCATGCTACATGTAGAAGATAGCTGACTTACGACTTTAAACTGGGATCCTGGCGTGCTAAGATCAGAGCAGCATGACAGGATCTTAGATCTGCAGAGCTGCCTATTTAGACAACACTTTTCAACTTCTTATTTCTTGATTTCTGTAGTTCACTATTAAGCCTGCATTACAAAATACATAAGCAAAAGGAGAAAATAAAACTCACTCATAATTCCACCACCAGGATAATGTAGCTGTGCCAGTGTACTGTACCATCTTTTCAATGTATATTATATGCGGCTAAAGGGTATATACAGACTTCCAATGAGCTACAGAATTCCTTGAATTTTACTTTTTAGATAATTAACTAAATCCCTTTTCTGTATATAAGGTGCAGTATCAGCAAGTAAGAGCCAAAATTAAAGTATGAAACGTAAACAAAATTAAGTTACCATTAAATTACTAAATTTCACCTAGGTTAGATTTTCCGCTTGAAAATAATGAACTACTTTTTAAGCTATTTAAATAAGTCACTACAGGCACAAATACCTACAAAAGCTATGTTAGTAACATAAACAAGTAAAGCAGGCCTGGTGGGACAGTAAGAAAAGTGGTGAGGGCTTTACTAAACAGAAGAATGTGTGTGCCCTCTAGAGACAGTGAAGTTCAAAAACACTTATTAAAAAAATGTAAAAACATCATGCCACAAGGCTTAAAACCTAGAAACACGTATTTATAAGATAACAAGCTCACACAGTCTAAATCCCACTAAGAAAGTAATTTGACCTTTACTAAGATAAAATGAAAGTCTAAAACACATGGAATAGCTGGAATCTTCATTCAGGAAATATTCTTGGGTTGCTGATAAACAGGAAACCATTAAAGGTGTTTAATTCATACCAGGCAGGAATAAATATGTTCAATTCTTACACTTTTTTAATCCAAGTAACTTGACATATTATTTATTTGTTTATTGTCAATCTCCCTCAAACTAGAGGTAAGCCCCTTGGAAAAGGAATTCACTGCTACAGCCCCGACTCTAAACAGTACATGACACATGGCAGGTACTCAATAACATCTGTAAAGTGAATTAGCTTAGTGAGTCAACATAAATGCTGAACAGAAAAACAGCGCAAGACATACTACTTATTAGCTGTTTTGGAATTAAAGCTTAAATCACATTTGATTTCACACAGGCTAAAGCAAACCAGGTTAGCCCTACTTATAACCCTTTTAAGGTTTTCTGTTGGTTTGCCTTATAAGGGAAGAATAAGTTCAGAAGTTATAGTAAGCATTATTAATTCATACTTGGTCTACTGCAGAGACTGATCATTACTTTCCATCAGTGCTTCAAAAGTGTGAGATCCAGAGCAGCATCTGCATCACCTGGAAACTTGCTGCAAATGCAAACTGTCAGGCCCCAACACAGACCTGCAGAATCAGAAATTCTAGGGGTAGGTGGAACTCAGGAAGCTGTTTAACAAGCCCTTCTTATGCCTGTTAAATAAGAAAATCACTCTAATGCTTCAGCAGCTCAGGACAGCCAGGGGTCACTTAAGTGTTCCTCTTTTCTCAATTGCTAATACATGGTTTGTCTGTTCTCAACAACTTGGAGAGTCAAAGGTGTGAATCCATCAAAATGTTAAAAGGGTAGCTAGGAACTGTCTTCCTACCCAAGAATCACTAAAATTCGACTCTTTCATATCCTTTCTCCCCACCAAAAAAAGCCACCTTCATTTAGAATAGACTCTTTAAGAATATAGTAATGGCAATTATAAAATAATTAAGCCAAGTTTAAAAGGCTAAATTATGTCTAAAATATAATGACTTTTTAGATTAACTATAACTAATTGTAACTAGATAATTAGAATGGACAAGGAGAAAAGAGCCCTTTGTTACCTATTTAACCCAAGCTAGTTAATGTATACTATCTAAAATAAAAATTACGACTTTTGGTCACCAGAGTGTGCTCATCTGTCAATAACAATCTAGTAAATCTGGTTCAATGTTTCAGCAAAATGTTCTGCTCCCTCCAGCACAAGGAACGACTGAACTCTTTCAAGTGTTGGACTTAGAGCAGCTGAAGGCCAAGAACACAACCTGAGGAATGGGAGGGAAGCCCTTGTGGATAAAAAAGAGGAATGGTCACAACAAGTATAAGAAGTAAAAACCATACAGAAAATTTTTTAAACAGAAAAAAGCTTTCTTTATCCAAAGAAGAAAATATCTTTGTATAGTTGTACAATGTGTTTATGTTTTAAGCTAAGTGTTATTCCAGGGGAGCCAAAAAGTTTTTTAAAACTTAGAAAGTTTATAAAGTAAAAAAGTTACAGGGAGCTAAGATTTATTTATTATTTCAGAATTTTTTTTGAGAAAGGGTCTCTCACTCTGTCGCCCAGGCTGGAGTACAGTGGCGCAGTCTCAGCTCACTGCAACCTCTGCCTCTGGGGCTCAAATGATCCTCCCAACTCAACCTCCAGAGTAGCTGGGACTACACACCTGTGCCATCATACCCAGCTAATTTGTTTTTGTTGTTGTTGTTTGTTTTTTTGTAGAGATGGCGTTTTGCCATGTTGCCCAGGTTGGTCTCAAACTCCTGGGCTCAAGTGATCTGCCTGCCTTGGCCTCCCAAAGTGCTGTGATTACAGACATGAGCTGCAGCATCTCCTGGAAGAAACTTTTAAATAAATTTAGTGTAGCCTAAGTGTACAGTGTTTATAATGTCTAGAGCAATATACAGAAAGGCTTTCACATTCACTCATGCCCCTCATTCATACAACTCCCAGTCCTGCAAGCTCCAATCATGATAGGTGCCCTATAGAAGTGCACCATTTTTAAAAATCTTTTATATAGTATTTTTACTGTACCTTTTCTATGTTTAATCATATAAATACCATTATGTAACAGTTGCATACAGTATTCAGTACAGTAGCATGCTGTACATGTTATACAGGTTTTTAGCCTAAAAGCAATAGGCTATATCCTATATAGCCTAAGTGTGTAGTGGGCTATTCCATCTAGGTTCGTGTAAGCACATCCTATAATGTTCCCACAGTATACAAAATCACCTAACAAAACAATTCTCAGAATGTATCCACGTTGTTAAGCAAAGCATAACTGTACTTTAAATATCCTTTTCCTTATTAGGAGGAAAAACAAACCTGTACTGTCTACTCAGGTATATTCTGATTTGCCAGTACAAGAGGGCAACAACTGTTTCTAAAGTAGGTTAAAGCCTTTTAAAAGTTGCGTGCTTTAGGTATTTGTTGGGGCACTTTCTAAGTTTTAGGGTTTATGGTTTGCATAATTCAATTCAAACACTATGCACAATTTAAATGTCTACTGTGATCATGAGTTAGCCATTCCTCAGCATACGTTACATTCATGTAAACAACCAGATGACACTGATGTCTTATTTTTATTTTATGTAAGTTCTCATTAACACACTATTTAAGGGTTCTGTGCTCCCCACCCTATAACAAGACCACATTTTGTTTGGTCCAGATAAGCTCTGTAACACACCAACTATATAAAACCTGCTTTGCCTTGCTGCAAATGAAGAGCCTCTTCCCTCAAAACACTGTAAAACTTGTAGAGCAAACACATGTTACTGTTTTACTGCTTAGAAATCTACACATTTTTCAATTAGAGAAATGTAATAAAACAGGAGAAACTTCCTTCATCACTACTATCTTTAATAAATAAATAAATAACCGAGCTACAGTGGCCCACCCACAGATTGAAAGCTACGTTCCTATAGAAGTGTTACTGTACAACACTGCTCTATCATTACAACATCACACAGGAACCTGTGACACAGTTCCTCAAATGGACATGTTATGACATACATACATATAGTGAGAAGTTCAAGAGCTATCAAGACATCCATTTTGTTTTCAACTCCACTGAATCCAAACTCTCATAAAATTCAAAGTACTCAAAATTTAAAACAGAAAAGTATTCGCTCAACTGAGATTACATAGGTGTAAACTATGCTAATTGCAGGTCTACCACACTTTTAAAATTCCGTGGTGGGTGTCTTCCAAGATTTAAACAAGTCAATCTCTCCTCGGCATTAAGCCCAGTAAAGTCTGAACCTTGAAGCAGTAGCATGAGGCAGGTGCTGACGTGGATATCAACTGTAAGTAAACCAATCTTGCCCTGTAGGCCCCTGAGAAGTTCAGGACTTGAGAACAGAATACTATGAAGAGGCATATTTGGAAACAGGTGGGAGATGGTGTAGTAAGGTCTGCAGACTAAACAGTAAAAAGAAAAGAGAAAGATTATTTGTGGAAAAAGAGAGACAAAGCCTTAGGACTCTGAGACCTAGAAACACACAGGGCAGGACTATGAGGGAGTGTGAAGCACAGAACTGGCAGATTAAGCAGAGTCAGCATAAGAAATGCTGTAACATCTAGCCCCACTCCTTTAATTCCAGAATGCTATCAGCCAGGAAAAATGTGCTTTACTTCCCCCTCCACCTATCCACTCTGCCATTCTCTCAGAATGGAAGATCCTTCTCTAGAGAAACGGAATAGCCTCAGAGAAAAGACATTCACATACTAATATTTGGCAGTTGCTCAACAAAATAGCAGCTCTACATTCAATCAGCCTAACATGAAGCCCAATACTTAAACCTGACAAGGCCTATTATAAACACAGAACTAGCAATTATCTTTTTTCACTTTTAAATAGGGATAGACAACTAAGAATCACCAAAGATCTGTAAGAAGTCATGGACAATAGAGATCAAAACAAAATTTGAAAAGCTAAAAACAAAGATAATCCAGAGAATATAACTTGTTTAAACACTATAATTACTATCTTCAAAGAGGTAAGATAAAAATTAAAAACACTCATAAAAAGAAGCAATCCAAGTGCTCTTAAAATTTAAAAACAGTGTTAAAAATACAACATCAAGGAATTCTCCCAGAGCTTTATGAGAAAAGGGATGCAATACAATGTGGTTAACCAACTCAGAAGACCAAAACGGAAAATTCAACATGTGACTACCAATATTTCCAGAGAAAACAGATGTAAAGGGAGAGAAATATTAACACATTAATATAAAAAAATTCCCAGAAATTTTCTCAAGCGGAAAATAACGTCACATACCAAAAAAACAAGAATTAAAATGGCAACTGACTTCTCCACTGGAATACACGTGCCTACAGTTAATGAAGCAATACTTTAAAAAAGTCAAGGAAAAGTTATTTTCCATTAAGAATTCTATAGCCAAACTATCAATCAAGTGTGAAAGTAGTATTTTTAGATATGACAAAACCTGAAACTTTATCCACACACTCTTTCTCAGGGAAGGACTAGAAGATAAGCTCTATACAGATACTCAGAAATTCATCAACAGAAAGGAAGACAAAGCAGCAATCATTCCAAGTATCTGGGAAGTCTCTGAGTGGCAACTATGCCTCGCCCTAAGCAATAAACAGAAACAAGAGGACTAACAGCTTCACCAACAGACCAAAACAAAGACTGATTTGTTTGAGCATTTCAAAAACACCAGTGACAGGTACATGGTGAATCTAATGAAGCTGTTGAAAAGTTTAAGAGTAAATTTGTCCAGGCGTGGTAGCTCATGTCTGTGAACCCAGCACTTTGGGAGGCAGAGGTGGGTGGATCACCTGAGGTCAGGAGTTCAAGACCAGCCTGGCAAACATGGTGAAACCCGGTCTCTACTAAAAATAAAAAAAAATTAAAAAAAAAAAAATTAGCCAGTGTGGTGGCATGCGCCTGTAATCCCAGCTACTCGGGAGGCTGAGGTGGGAGGATTGCTTGAACCTGGGAGGCAGAGGTTGCGGTGAGCCAAGATGGTGCCATTGCACTCCAGCCCAGGCAACAGAGAGAGACTCTGTCTCAAATAAAAAAATAATTTTTTTTTAATTATGAGAGTAAAAGAACTGGAAAGGTAAGGTTATGTTAGAAGTATAAGAGAATTAAGTCCTGTAAGTCAATAGATAATATAAAAATAATTAGGCAGTAACAATATCAGCACATTGAAATATATGGCTAATGCAAGAAGAAACAGCTACATGAATCGTAATCAAACGACTTACTCTGGGAAACAGGTCCAGGAACAGAAGGGGGTGGAGAATGGAACCACTGATTTTCATTATGTGTCTTTTCACATAATTTGAGTTTTTAAATTATAAACCTGCATTGTTTTAATAAGAGCAAAGTATTGTTTTTGTTTTTCACATACAAAGAGTTTGGTGTATCTCAAATCCTCAGAAATGGAAAAACAAAATCTATTGAAATTAAATTTCTGTTTCAGGATCTCCAATATCTAAGGCAGGCGTCTCCAAACCACAGGACGCATGCAGCCCCCTGAGGCCATTTATCTGGCGCCGCACTTCAGGAAGGGGCACCTCTTTCACTGGTGGTCAGTAAAAGGAGCACAGTATGTGGCGGCCCTCCAACGGTCTGAGGGACAGTGAACTGGCCCCCTGTGTAAAAAGTCTGGGGACGCCTAATCTAAGGCATAGGAAATGTGCAAACTCAGAATTTACCAACTGCCTCTGGATCTACCTGACTGTGCCACAGATACCTTAAAAGAGACAGACAGACAGACAGACAGACAGACAGACACACACACACACACACACACACACCCTCACTTCATACCTTTACTCCTTCCACATCTGGGTCAAAGGCACTGACAGCTACCCATCATCCAAACCAGCAATCTTGACTCTTCAGCTTCCTTTCTTCACCCCCCAAATTTTGCAGATTCTAGGCCCTAAATATCTCCAAAATTGAAACCTACTGTCTTCCAAAGTTTTATTTGTTCAAGTCTTCATCTCTTGTCTAGACTACAGAAATTCTAACACCCTAACTAGCCTCTAGGCCTCCATTCTCTCGCCGCTCTGAATTAACACACTAAGACAAATTTTACCAAGTTGGCACCCTTAAAACTTTTCTCCCATTTCTACAGAATAAAATCCTTCCTCTAACATGGTGAGTCCTTCACTACCTAGCTTTTTCTCTCTGTCCATGTTTAATTTATAAATGTGTGCCACTCTCTCCTCACACTCTGTGTTCCAAAAATAATTTCAATTCTGGGTCTTTGGCACAGGCTGCCCCTCTGCAAGCAAATCTCTTCCAGTCCAGCTTCCCCTCCCAACCCCCTTTTCTCCTGGCAAACTTCTATTCATTTTTATAAAGACTCTTTCCTCAATGCTACCAAATACATAACCTTACTATAGCATTTAATCATAATGTATCATAATTATCTGTCTTTCCATCATCTCCCACATTAAACTGTGTCTCTTCGTTATCAGAGGCTAAAATATTACTTTGGCATACAATAAACACTTGAGTAAAATACCATTCAGATGATGAATTAGCATACCTGCAACTGCATATTATATAGATCTATTCAACTTTATCTATAGAGGTTAATAGCCAAATGTCCACAAAAGCAGGAAGAAAAATGGAAAGGCAGTTTGCCCTGTCCAGACATACCATAAAAGGATATCAACAAACAACTTTTATATAGTGTTTAACAGTTTATAATGTGAATACATATGGTCTACGGTTTATACGGTTATAGTTTACAGTAAGTAAACAGTATTTTCTTTAGAGATTTGGGACTGGGCCTTATGTAAACATTAAAATAGCTTTCTCTTACAGTTTCATCAACATCATTTTATATGATACATGTCAAAAAATAGCAAGACAAGATCCCCAATAGGATCCTGAAGTTCGGCTGGACACAGTGGCTCACCTCTGTAATCCCAGCACAATGGGGACAGTTTGGTAAAGTATGATCACTCTGAAAACCCTGACCTCATGAAACCCTGCCTACACACCCCACCTCCCAAACATGAAACTAACTTTACTTGATTGAAGACTCTGCCATGATACTACCTGAAACCTCACAAAAAAAGAGATTCTCTCTAAGCAGACCTCACTGCCTCTAGATCTCTCACTAGAACCAGATTTCCCAGGGGAACAAGTACCAAATCTAAACAAATAGGAGACAGCTTACATTCCAAAAGAACTGTAAGATTTTAATACATTATACTGGCAAAAACCTGGGAATATATGTAGGAATGGATTCTGAGGGTGCTGAATAATCAAGAAAGAACCTTAGATGAGACGAGTCATTAAAAGGAACGCACTTAGTAAAGATTCTTTATTCACTATACTACCTCAAGAAGCTGGTTACAGTTCTAACAGTCTGGTTGTTAATTGAAACCTGGACTCAATGTCAGCCTGCATTAAAAAGAACAGGATTAACAGTAGATTATATACTGAAAAAGAAAAGATTAGTGCGTGTGAAGACATAGCATTAAAATTTATCCAAACTAAAGCAGAGAGGGAAAAAAAACCTTTTTAAGAAAATGAACAGAGCCTCAGTAACTCATGGTGCAATAACAAGTGATATAATTGTAACTAGTGGCAGGGGGATTCTGACAAAAAATAATAATTTTCCAAATCTGACAAATTCTAAAACCCCACAAATCCAAGAAAGTCAATAAATACCAAAAAAGAACATGAAAAACTGATGAAAACTAAAGTAAAAATTTTAAAAGTACCCAGAAAAAAAAGGGACATATTATATAAAGAGAAACAAAGATAAGACTATACAGACATTTATTAAAGAAACAATAAGGCCGGGCACAGTGGCTCACGCCCAAAGTGTAATCCCAGCACTCTGAGAGGCTGAGGTCAGGAGTTCTGAGACCAGCCTGGCCAAAATAGTGAAACCCTATCTCTACTAAAAACAAAAAAAATTAGCTAGCCGCGGTGGCACGTGCCTGTAGTCCCAGCTATTCGGGAGGCTGAGGCAGGAGAATCGCTTAAACCTGGGAGGTGGAGGTTTTAGTGAACCAAGATCACGCCATTGCTCTCCAGTATGGGCAACAAGAGCAAAACTCCATCTCCAAAAAAAAAGAAGCAATGCAGGTCAGAAGACAATGGAAAGATATATCTTTAAAGTGTTTATAGAAGGGGGAAAAAAAGGCTGTATATTTAGAATTATATATCCAGCAAATATCCTTAGAAAGTGAAAATAAAATAGACCTCTGCGGACAAACAGAAGCAGAATAAATTGAAGATCAACAGAACTACATTATAAGAAATATTAAGGGAGGTTCTAAAGACGGAAGAAAAATAAGAGATGGAAACTTCCATCTACACAAAGGAAAGAAGAGGGACAGAAATGGAAACTAACTGAGTAAATACAAAATACTTTATTCCAGTTTGTTATTATTTCAAAGAAATCTCAGCATGATTCCATAGGAACGATCTGGAATAGGTAAACCCATAAAGACAGAAAGCAAATTGGTAGATGCCAGTGAGGAATCGGGACTAGTTGCTTAATGAGTCTGGAATGTTATTTTGGGTTGATGAAAATGATTTGGAACTAGAGAGAGGTACTTGCACAACACTGGGCATGTACTAAATGTCACTAAATTATTCACTTTACAACAGTTAATTGTGTGTAACATAAATTTCATTCCAACTTTTTTTTGAGGGGTGGGACAGATTCTCACCATGTTGCCCAGGCTGAAGTGCAATGGTGAGATCTCAACTCACTGCAACTTCCACCTCCCACATTCAGGCGATTCTCCTGCCTCACCCTTCTGAGTAGCTGGGATTACAGGCACGCACCACTACATCCGGCTAATTTTTCTATTTTTAGTACAGACGGGATTTCACCACATTGGCCAGGTTGGTCTCGAACTCCTGACCTCGTGATTCACCCACCTTGGTCTCCCAAAGTGCTGGGATTACAGGCGTGAGCCACCACATATGGCTCATCCCAACTTTTAAAAATAGATAAATGACTGTTTTGAGCAAAATTAATGACAATGTATTTGGGGGATTATGATATACATTAAAGTAAAATGTACAACAATAGCATAAAGGACAGGAGGGGATAAATGGAAGTGTACTGCTATTAGATTTTTATAAGTAAAGTAGTCTAATACTATTTGAAGGTAGACTGTTAGAAATGAAACTTTCATAATCATAAATCCTAGAGTAACCCAAAAGAGCAAAACGACGACGCTAATAAGCCAAACTGGAAACAAAACTGAATCAAAATTATAACCAAAAAGGGCCAGGTGCAGTGGGCCACACCTGTAATCCCAGCACTTTGGGAGGCCAAGGCAGCTGGATCACCTGAGGTCAGGAGTTCAAGACCAGATTAGGCAACATAGTGAAACCCCTTCTCTACTAAAAATACAAAAATTAGCTGGGAACAGTGGCACGTGCCTGTAATATCAGCTATTCAGGAGGCTGAGGCAGGAGAATCGCTTGTACCTGGGAGACGGAGGCTGCATTGCACTCCAGCCTGGGTGACAGAGCAAGACTCCGTCTCAAAAAAACAAAAAGACATGAGAAGAGGAACATTTTTTAAACAACAGATGGACAAAGAGTAAACAAAGTGCAAGACAGTATGATTTAAACCCTACCATACTGGTAACTACATTAAACACAATGGTAGCAGAGTTTGTCAGAACGGATTTTAAAAAGGCAAGATCCAACCATATGCTGTCTACAAGAAATGTACTTCACACAAATAAATTAAAAATAATGGTAAAAAGACATACTATGCAAACAATACTCCTTAAAAAACCTGGAACGCCTACCAGTAAAAGTACTCTTTAGAGTAAGGAATATTACTAAGGATAAAAACAGACATTCCATCATAATAAACAGTCAATTCATCAAAAAGATATGCAACAATCCTAAATACAATGGGCTAAATAAGGGTTAATGAAACAGAACTGATACCCATACATACATGGTCAGTTATTTTTGACAAAGTTGCCAAAGTAACTCAGTAAGAAAAGGATAGTCTTTTCAACAAATAGTGCCAACACAATTAGACATCCATATGGAAAAAAAGGAGCCTTGATCTTTATCTCACACTATACAGACATCAACTCATAATTCAAGATCATAGATCTAAACATAAAAGCTAAAACCATAAAACTGCTAGAAAAAAATACAGAAAATATCTTGACTTTGGGGTAGGCAAATATTTCTCAGGATACAAAAAGCAAAAGCCAGAGAAGAAAAAATTGGCAGTTTAGTCATCCTCAAAATCGAAAAACATCTACTCTTAAGAAGACACTGTTAAGGAAAAAAAGACAAGCCAGAGAGTGAAAACAGTAATAATACATAATGTCTGACAAAACTTGTATCTAAAATTCACAGTGACTTCTTTAAACACATTAAGACAAACAATACAAGAAATGAGCAAAAGATGTGAGCAGATTCTCACAAAATAAATTATGAGGCAGGACAATGATCACACGAAAAAGCCAACAGCACAGGCACTGGTCCATGGCCTGTTATGAACCAGGCCACACAGCAGGAAGTGAGCTGTGGGTAAGCGAGCATGACCACCTGAGTTCCACCTCCTGTCAGATCCGCTGAGGCATTAGATTCTAATAGAAGCACCAACCCTATAATGCGAGGGATCTAGGTTGCGCACTCCTTATGAGACTCTAAGCCCTGATGATCTGAGGTGGAACAGTTTCATCCCAAAACTACCCCCAGTCTATAGAAAATTTGTCTCTTCCAGGAAACTGGTCCCTGGGTAGGGATGACTGCTCTAAAAAAGCCAAACTTTAAAAAGACTAACAACACAAGAATGCAGAGCCTAACCAGTACAAGTACCAATTAAGTAAGTAGAGAAACTGGAGCTGTCTCACACAGTTGATGAAGTGTAAAGTGGTGCAACCACCTTAAAGAATTGTTTGGCAGTTTCTCATAAAATTAAACATATCAATAATACATAAACAAGGAATTCCACTTGTATGAAACCTTTGCCCACAGCAAACCTTGTAAATGGCTGTTTATAGCAGCTGTGTTCACAATAGCCAAAACTGGAGACAACCTAATGACCAACAGATTAATAAAACAATGTGTGATATATCCCAAAAAAAACAAAAACTACTCCTCAGAAAGAAAAAGGAATACGTAACTGACATATGCAAGAACGTGGAAGAATCTCAAGAACAGAATAAGAAGAAACAAGCCAAGCACAAAACAATACATATTGTATGATTTGATTTATATGAAATCCTACAGTAACAGAAAGCAGATGCTGTGGTTGATAGTCCCTTGTATTTCTGGGCTAAAGATGGGCAATACTGCCATTCAAAGGGGTTCCCTGATTTCAGTGGAACAGTTCTATTTCCAGAGTGACAAAGGATATGAGAAATAACTTCCAGATATAAAATGGGCATGTTTATTTTAATAGGCAGCAGGGCCAGAGTTATTAGCAGAATGGCTTGAACTTCTGGTGGCTTGGATCTACCTCATGGTGGCTAACCATGATGTCCTTAGGGAAAAAAGGCACTATACTGGGGTAATACTTGACCTCTTATAATGGACAGAAAAGAAAAACTCTAGGTATATTCAACAGAGGTCTCACTTAAGTGGCCATAATGGAGAGCCATATAACATCACCTAAGAACCACACTGAGCCTGTTCACAGACACAGAACTGCTGGAATAAAGACGATGCATTCCACTGAGCAAGAAACCCACAAAATTGCTTCAAGAGCATAATTAAAGTCTTCCACCTAGCCTTTTCCAATACAATATGCAGGTATTCATTAGGGAGACAGTACATTTAGGAAATGAAAATCGCTGAGACTTTTCAAGGATTAATAAACACTGGCTTTAAGCCAGTACAAACCTTAAGAGACAGGAATTCACTATGGTAAACCAGGCAGATCAGGGGCTTATGGATGTCATGTAAACAGTGTTTTGGCCTCAATCCATCTCATAGTAGGGCTAGTGGACCCGTAGTAACACTGCGACTCCCCAGTTCTGAAAACAAGTTCATGGCTCCCTAATCTGTGAAGTCAGGAATATCAACATAGGAAGGGCCAAGTGGAATCCCCTAGATGTACCCTTTCCTACCAAAATAATAAACTCAAACTAATAAACAGCACATATTTGTGGGAACTACAGACAATACTATCAATGTCAAAGACTTAAAAAGATAGGAGTGGTGATAACATTCTGATTTCATGAGCCTGTCTGGCCAGCACAAAAAGAGATGGGCCTCAGAGCATGACTGTGGATTATCATCAATCAAATCCAAGGTGACTCCAATTTTTTTTTTTTTTTTTTTTTTTGTATTTTTTTTTTTTTTTAGTAGAGACGGGGTTTCACCATGTTGACCAGGATGGTCTCGATCTCTTGACCTCGTGATCCACCCGCCTCAGCCTCCCAAAGTGCTGGGATTACAGGCTTGAGCCACCGCGCCCGGCTGACTCCAATTTTAATTGCTGTTCCAGAAGTGGTCTATTCACTGTGACAACTCAACATCATCCCTGGTACCTACCATATATCCATCAAGGTAACAAATCCCAAAAACCAACAGAAGCTGTTTTCACCTTACAGTATAAAGTATACCTTCACTTCCATAGCTCAGGGATACATCAACACGGCAGCTATCTTTCATTATCTGGTCCACAGAGACTTCGGGCATCTCAGCATCTCAGAAGTCTACTACACTTACTCCCACAAGCAAGTATAGGTTTTCCTATATTACCATATCTCCACTGCACTTGATACAATTCAGCTTTCTAATTTTTGCCAACCTAACAGGTGGAAAAAGACATTCTATTACTATTTTTATTCTTTAATTTTGGTAGGTATATAGTAAGCATATATTTTTATGAGACATATGGGATATTTTGATACAGGCATACCATATGTAATAATCCCATCAGGGTAAATGGGGTCCACCACCTCAAGCATTTATCCTTTGTTTTACAAACAATCCAATTATACTTTTTCCATTACTATTTTAATATGCATGTCTCTGAATATTAATAATTTTATCTCTTCTTATGCTTGTTAGAGTTTCCTACTCTATAAACTACTTATTAATATCCTTTGCCTATTTTTCTACAGAGGTCGATGCCCTCTTATTATTGATGTATAGTAGTCCCTTGTTTAGTCAGATAGTCCCTTGTCAATTTTAGGCACTGTAAATAAATTCTCTCTTTCTTTCGTCTTTTGCTGAATGAAAATCCTTAATTTTCATAAATCAAAATCATTATTTTTTCACCTTTATAAGCTTCTGAAGCTATAAAAAGTACTTCCATGTCCCTAGGGAAAGAACTTCTTTAACATTTTCTATAATATTTAGTTTTTCTTTTCACATTTAGGTGTTTTATTCATTCAGAGTCTATCCATTTATGATACTAAATTTATTTTTTCTCTGTATAGTGAGTCACTCTCCCTAACAACATATGACTCCTTTCTCCAGTGGTTTACGATGCCACTTAAAAAGTTCCCAAATACACATTTATCTAGGTAAGTCTCTACCCTCCAATTTGTTCCCTTGGTCTATTTTTCTGTTCTTGAACTTATACCACTTTACTACAGCCTGGACATCTTAAGTTCTAATAAGGCAAGACTCCCATCCCCAAACAAATCTTTAAGATTAATTTAGTTATTCACAAACTTTATTCCACCCACCATATAAATTTTAGACTTAGGTTACTGAGTTTGTCAAACCAAATGTAATTTTGATGGCATTTAAACTGAATTTATAAAATGGAGAAAATTAGTATTCTTATAAGTAATTTGATCCAAGAGCAAAGAAAATTGTACCATTTATTTAGATTATATTCCTATTTCTTTATAAAGTTTTATTCTTAAAGGTCTGCGTATTCACGGGTTAATTCCTAGAGACTTCATAGTTTTGTTACTATTATTGCATACAGTATTTACTTTTGATTATCTTTACTAGTTATCACTAGTTTAGTAAATGCTATTAATTTTCTAAGTCATCTTAAGTCCAGCAATCCTGCTAAATTCTTACTAGTTCTAAGTTTTCTCTCAATTTTAAGGATTCATCTAGGTGATCATATTATCTGAAAATAATAAGCTTTATCACTTGCATTACAATCTTTATACCTTATTTATTTGTTCCTTATAATGTTAGCCAGGACCTTCTTACAATGCTAAACAGTAGTGATGACAGGAGCATCCTTACCTGGTTATTGATGTTAAAGCATATGTATCTAAAATTTCTCCACTAAGTATTATTATTTACTGTCAGTTTTTGATAATGACCTTACCTATTTTATATTGCTAGGTTGCTAGGAGTTTTTACCATAATAGGTGCGGGATCTTGTTGAACGATTTCATGGCACCAATTGAGATAACTGTTAATTTTTCTCCTTTAGTTAACGAGTTAAATTAGGTAAGTAGATGTTAAACAATGCTTACATTTCTAGGACTAACTCTACGAATCATGACTCTTTTAACACACTGTTGGATCTGATGAGCTTGTATTTTTTGGCAGGATTTTCATTTCTATGCTAGGTAAAACAGACCTGTAATTAATTTTCTCTTCTTACATGCCCTTACCTAGTTTTAGAATCAAGATTTCACAAATTTCATAAAATGAAGTTGGTACTTTTCTCACTATTTTCCAGGACAACTTGCAAAAGGAATTAAGCGTTAAAATGTGGTGGAACTCACAGGAGTATCTGGATCCAGAGCTTCTAACAGGGGAGATCTTTACCATTTCAGTTTATTAGTTCAAGGTATTTCTTCTGATACCAATTTTCACATTTAATAGTTTTCTAAGAATTATACTTTTCATTTAGGCTTTCAAATTTATCAGCCTAAGTTCATAACATTCTTTTTTTAATCTAATATTTGTAGTTATTGTCCATTTTTCATTTATTTACATCTTTTTTTCTTGTCGATTTTATCAGAAGTCTGCCTAGCTTATTAATCTTTTCAAAAAATAATATTTTGGTGTGACAAATCCTTCTGTTCTCAATTTTACTGATTTCTGTTCCTGACTTTATGCTGTTTTTTGAATGAACTTTACTAAAGCAAGCTTCCTTCATCACTCGAGTAAGTCATTCTGCCACTCTATAGAAGGTGTGGTTCCACAACACAGACTTCAACACACAAAATACACAATATAAACATTATTATCGTCGATAAGGAGAAAACATATATAAATCTTACCAACCAAACCTACATATTAATGTCTTTGACTAAGGCAGTATCTTGAGGCAAATAATTAAAATTATGTGCTGTTCCCACAATGTGTTTAAGATTCCGACTCTATCTGCATCAAGGCAAGTATTTTCTCTGCACAGCTGATTGGACAAGACAGCTTGGTAAAATTAGTAACTAGAAATGAACTCTCCAGTTGCTTTACCAGATGCCATCAAAACTTGCAGTTAATAATAGGAGAGAAAACCCTGGCTGTGATGGTCACATTCATTTTACAAAACAGATTTTGGTTTTCAATCTTCCTGCGTGCAATTGAGTGTTAAGACAGATCACTAACATAAAGTTCAACAAGCAACCCAATCTTGGGTTTGGCCACAAGACTTACTACCTGAAAGGCTTATTCTTAGGATTGTAAGCTCTGAAAGTGATTTTATGCATTATTAGCGTTAAAACGATGTCGGAGCTGCCACTGCATCGGAAAGCAACTCATACATTTCCCTAGCAGGATGCACAGGTGTAACACAGAAGAGGAAGAACAAGCTGCAGATACAGGTCAACTTTCAAATTCCTGACTTCTTTAACACAGCCTGGACAAAAGCACAAGAACACAAGTGGCCAGATTTCCTTTCTCTCTCCGGCTGCAAAAGACTGAAGGCCTTCCCCTGACAAGACTTAGGCAGCCTTATTTTCCTCTCACTTTGAGGGTGAAACTTCAAGAGAAGACGGGTGCGAAAAGAGCTTCGCAATGTTGAGACAGCCAGTTGTGACAGGGATCGCGTTGATAGAACTTGGGGCTGCGTGTGTACCAGGCTGCCTCTCTAGGGCAGGTAACACAAGAAGCCAGGGCCGCTCAGGCGCTGGCCGCAGACACCAAATGAGGGGGAGAGGACGAGGAGGGGGAGGAAGGGGACGGAGAGAGGAGGAAAGACCGAGGCCTGAAACAAAGGAAGCGGGGCTTGCTCCAAAAGGGGGTGAATTCGGCGTCCGAGTGGGGTGGAGAAAAGCCAAGGCTGTTGGGAAAGGCTGGACTCACAGAACTTGGAGGTGGAGGTGTTGATGTTGATGGTGGAGCTGGCAGTGGGGGCGGGGGCCGCCTTGGCCACGGCGGCGGCCGCGTCGCAGCTCTTCAACATCATGATCACCCCATTGGCCTCCGGCGGTGGCGGCGGACCCATCGGGAGCCCCTCCTTGGGGCCCTTCCTGTCCACGGAGACTGCGGGCACCGCCAGCAGCTGCCCCCCCGGAGGCTCTCGGGCAGAAGCCGGGATCGACGAGGGGGGCGGTGGGGGTGGCGGGGGTTGCCGGAAGCCGTCCAAGGCGGCCTCCCAGTTGTTGTGGTTCTGGTCGTCCATCATCGCCTCGTAGCTGCCCCCCTCCTCCTCTTCCATGCTTTCCTCCATCCTGCTGGCCCCTGGCACCCGCCCGCCTCACAGGCACCTGCCGCCCGTCTCAACCCCGAGCCAGCGGGCACCGCTGCTTCCCCGAGCTCACATCGCCGGGGGTAGGAACGGGCGCAGCGGGGAGGGCTGCGGTGCGCAGGGTCTCTCGCTCACCGCGGGGCCGACTCACTAGGAGACGCGGCTGACGGCGGTGGGCGCTCCGGGTCTCTAGGCTGGGAGAGGCAGCCGTAAAGCAGCGGCGCCCCTCACGACATTTTACAACGGCTTCCAATAGGCAGTTGGAAAGGGCAGCTGGGGGCGCGGCCACAAGGGCACGTGGTGGCGAGAAAGCTGAGCGAAAAAGGGTGGGAGCTGTGAATCACTCCCACGCCACAGGGCAGAGGTTCGCCCCGCCTCGGCTGGCCGGGAGCCGATAAGGGAGGAGCGACGGGCCCGGACGGGCATTCGCCGGCCCCGCCCCCGGCCCGGCCTCACGTGACAAAGGTGTTTGTCCTGCGCACGCGCGTTCGCATTCTGGTTACCAAGACGACGAGGAGTCTGCCCGCTACTGAGGACGCGCGCACAGCAATCGGTGCAGTCGCTGCGGACTGGCCGGCCTCGTTGGAGGTGTTCTCGCGCTCTGCAAGTCTGTCAGGCCATTGCACCTCTGAGTGCCTGGGAGCCCCGGCTTTTGCTTGGAACGAAGATGCGGGGCCACAAGAGGCCCCGGGGTCGCAGGTTATACACGGATGGGACCGCCCTGGGCGGCCGGTGGTCGGACTGCTCTTTCTTTGGTCGGTCCCCAGCCGTCGCCACCCAAACGCACAAAACCGAGTAGAAAAACCGAATCGAAAAACCGAATCACATAAAGCAGGATGGCCCAAAAAAGAAATGCGTTTGAGTTATTCCTGTTTTTAAAATTCCTTTACGCCTGTATGCACTGAGGCCAGTAATCCAACTTTTTTTTTTTTTTTTTTGAGACGGAGTTTCGCTCTTGTTACCCAGGCTGGAGTGCAATGGCGCGATCTCGGCTCACCGTAACCTCCGCCTCCTGGGTTCAGGCAATTCTCCTGCCTCAGCCTCCTGAGTAGCTGGGATTACAGGCACGTGCCACCATGCCCAGCTAATTTTTTTGTATTTTTTTTTTTTAGTAGAGACGGGGTTTCACCATGTTGACCAGGATGGTCTCGATTTCTCGACCTCGTGATCCACCCGCCTCGGCCTCCCAAAGTGCTGGGATTACAGGCTTGAGCCACCGCACCCGGCCATAATCCAACTTTTTAAAATGCCAGCTGGGCACCGTGGCTCAGGCCTGTAATCCCTCCACTTTGGGAAGCCGAAGCGGGAGGACCGCTTGGGCCCAAAAATTCGAGACCAGCCTGACCAACATAGCAAGACCCCATCTCCACAAAAAGTTAGCCGGGCATGGTGGCACGTGCCTGGGGTCCCAACTTCTCCAGAGGATGAGGTGGGAGAATCACTTGAGCCCTGGAGGTCGAGGCTGCAGTGAGCCGAGATCACACCACTGCACTCTAACCCGGGTGACAAAGTGAGACTCTGTCTCCAAAAAAAAAAAAAAAAAAAAAAAAAAGAAGAAAGAAAAGAGAATGAAGTGATACGTTGAAGGGGAAAACATAAAACCGTAGAATTCCATGTGTGGCAAAAGAAAAGCAGAAGGAAGGAAGGCAAATTCTGTTTCAGGGAAACAACTGACGGTTTATCATCAGCAGACATTTTCTAGGTAGATGGGTGAGTGAGTGTGATGAGATAAAGAAGTCTCTACATGAACAAAATCCAATATACAGGGAAGATAGAGTCAAAAAAAAGTGTCTCTAATTGAATGTATTGCGTCATAAAGCAAGCCTCTGCATATGTAAGGATTTATATCCTAGCAACCATATAGCCACAAAATGTATAAAGCAAAAATGGACCCAAGTATAAGAAGACAGAAATCTACTATTGGAGCCGGTGATTTTTCACCTACATTTTTGTTTTGTGCATAACAAACATAAAGGAATTTTAAAAACATTCATGAATAACTCAAACTCATTCCCTCTCTAACTGCTGTGTGTTGAATACGGCCTCCCACAAGGTATGTCCATGTCCTAATCCCTAGAACTTGTGAGTATGACCTTTTTTGGGAAAAGGGTGTTTGCAGATGTAAAGTTCTTGAAGTGAGAAAATTATCCTGGATTATCCAGATGGGCCATCAATCCAATGGCAGGTGTCCTCAAAAAAGAGAAGTAGAAGAGAAGACACAGAGAAGAGGAGGAGATAATGGAACCACAGACGCAGAGATTGGAGCGATGGCATTCACAAGACCAGGAAAGCTGACAGCCACCCAAAGCTAGAAGAGAAAAATTCTCCTCTTGAACCTCCAGAGGGAGCGTGACCCCGCCAACACTTGATTTCAGACTTCTAGATTCCAGAACTGAGAATTCATGTTGGTTTTTCTAAGCCACCTGTTGTGATAATTTGTTAAGCAGCTGATTACAGGAAACAACACCTAGATCGAGGGGACCAAAAAATCTTTAAGGGATTGGAATAGATCAATAACACAATTACCAAGCTTAGTCTAACATATACGTGTAGAATATTGCCTTAATGACCATAGAATACGCACTCCATTCAAGAATATTCTAAACATTTATAAAAATTGAACATACTGTGCCATAAAGCAAACCTCTACATATCTAAGGATGTATATCACAGCAACTACATATTCTGCTCACTAAATAGGTAAGTTAAAAATCAATAACCAGGCCAGGTGCAGTGGCTCACACCTGTAATCCCAGCACTTTGGGAGGCCGAGGCGGGCGGATGGTCTGAGGTCAGGCGTTCAACACCAGTCTGGCCAACATAGTGAAACCCCTTCTCTACTAAAAATACAAAAAAAATTGGTCGGACATGGTGGCATGCGCCTGTAATCCCAGCTACTCAGGAGGCTGAGGCAGGGGACAGGGGAATTGCTTGAACCTGGGAAGTGGAGGTTGCAGTGAGCCGAGATCCCGCCACTGCGCTGCAACCTGGGCGACAGAGAGAGACTCAGTCTCAAAAAAAAAAAAAAAAAAAAAAAAGAATAACCAAAAGATCAAAAGATGACTGGTAAGCCCCATATTTCTGCTATTGCAATTAACTCGTGGGTCATAAAATAATAATAGAAATTAGAAAACATTTAGAACTGATGAGCTTGGTACTATCATAGCAAAATAACTTCCATCCTCTTGAAGGCCCTGCTCTGAGGGTTTTTACCCAGCACACTGATGAATTCTGAACCTTTCATGTGTGTTTCATCAAAATAATATGAAACTTGTTTTTGCTGTAACTAAACTATTGTGACAAGACCTAATGACAGTTGAGCGAAACCAGTCACTGACGGGACAACTTTCTATAAAAAATACTACCCCCTGAAGGGAAACCAAATGGGCATATTGGTAACTGGCTGATTTTGTGGCATTATGAGACATTGTAATATTTTAATAGTTATTAACACAAACCCTTTGATGATTTATTCTGGGTTGTGGAGATGGGGTATAACATGATTAGCAACACTGACCCCAAAACAGTGAACACAGGTTAGTAGTTATTATAACCTTCCATAATCGAAAGTATTCATCCCTTTGTTTTTTTTTGGTTTGTTTCTATTTCCCACTAGGCTGTAAATTCCATTAAAGCAGGATAAGTATATATGTAAAATTTCTGTGTAAGTTTGGATAAATAAAGAGGAAACTAACTCAAAACTCAGTAGCAGTTATCTAGGGATAATGAGATTATGGATGGTTTTAATCTTCTTTCAATGTTTTCTTGGTTCTCTGCAATGAGCATGTATTATTTTTATAATCAGAAAAGAATTCTGAAACTTAAAGATTAACAAACAAAAACATTAAGGAAGTATAAATTGGGATTACATAGGTTAAAATGTTTGTTTTGGGTTCCAGAAACAGAAACTGAATTAAAAATTGCTTTAAAATTAAGCCGATTAATTGACTAAGAGACTGAGACGGTCTAGAAATGGTAGAGGTAAGGCAGGGCCCAGCCATTACTGAGCTCTGGTTCTTTGTGGTGGTCTTTGTCTCTCTTGAGCAGGCTGCACCGTTAGGCTTCCTACAAAATGGCTGCCACAGTCACCAACCTCATGTCCATGGACAAGAAAGTCAAAATGAAAAGAGTCTGTGAATTCTGGTAGCTTTCTGTTATGGGCAAATTCCGAGAAGCCCTCAGCAAACTTCCTCACGGTGTCTCATTGGCCCATTCCTAAACCAACCACATGACACTTACACCTGGATCCCAGAGCCCCTTACTGGAAAGGATATGGATTCATTCCTGGAAAATAAGGTCCATTCCTAGAACTCAGCATGGAATCAGTTTCTCCCTAAGTACATTGGCTGAAGAGTGCATAAGCTGAGAGGGGAAGGAGTGGATAGAAGAACAGATATTGGAGTCAATTTGGAAGGTTAAATAAGTGCTGAGTAGGCTACAATGTCCATTGTAGGCCAAAGTATGGAATCCTATAGAACTCCTATTACCTATCATCCCAGCCTCTCCACTACTTGCCCTTCATAAATTCCTCCCTAATCTATATATCTATGCAAAATTTGTATGTGCTGATTAGAATCGAGAAAAACATAACTAGCCAGGTATGGTGGCTCATGCCTGTAATCCCAGCACTTTGGGAGGCCAAGGTGGGTGAATCACCTGAGGTCAGGAGTTCAAAACCAGCCTGGCCAACATGGTGAAACCCCATCTCTACTAAAAATACAAAAATGAGCTGGATGTGGTGGCAGGCACCTGTAATCCCAGCTACTTAGGAGGCTGAGGCAGGAGAATCGCTTGAACCTGGGAGACAGAGGTTGTAGTGAGCCAAGATTGTGCCACTGCACTCCAGCCTCTGGGAGATGGAGACTCCATCTTAAAGAAAAAAATAAATAAGTAAAAATTTAAAAAGACATAACCCATGTTTGTTTCATCACGAAATGCGTATGTGGCCAATAGTCTAAAATAGTTCAAACATGGTGGGGGGGCTACAGAAACTCGATCATTAAGAATTAGTTTTTATGTGGCTTTAAATACATTGCCACTTTCCCATGCTACATTTATTTGTAATCGTTCAATACTTTTTAATGAATAAATCTATGACTAGCTTAAATCTACTTGAAATCATATTTTATATCAAAAGACTTTTTTCTTTTTGTGATAAGGTCTTGCTCTATTGCTCAGGCTAGAGTGCAGTGGCATGATCATGGCTCACTACAGTTTTGACCCCCCAGACTTAAGCGATCCTCCCACCTCAGCCTCCCAAGTAGCTGGGATTACAGGTGTGCACCACCATGCCCAGCTAATTTTTGCAGAGGTAAAGTTTCACCATGTTGCCTAGGCTGGTCTCAAGCCCCTGGGCTCACCTCATCCTCCCAAAGTGCTAGGATTACAAGCGTGGCCCATGGCAGTCAATTGAAAATACTTTTCTTCTTTAGTCAACTCTGACAACATGGCATGTTCTATGTGATACAGTTATCCCTAAGAGAAAATATTCTTGCAACTTTTACATATTTTCATCTATGCTACCATTGTTAGTAAAGGATGAAAGTGCTCAGAAGTGAATAAGAGGAAAGAAGAGGAGAAAAAAAGATATGAGAAAATCCAAAAATCGTACAGGCCGCTTCTAAGTAGTCAAGAACTCATTGAATCAGAAACTATCATACTAGACAAAATCCAGACATACAGGTGATTTCTCTTCTTGCTATTCATTTTAAATTGACGATTAATTACATGAAGGAATTAGCATGGAAAACTTAAAAACACAACTTTGATGGAGATAAACTATATTAGGATAAAGAAGAATGAAGATTTGTGTTTAATCTCTAGGAGATTAGAATTGTACCAATACAGCATTGACAAAGAAATAATTTGTGAATGCCTAATGCAGTTGGACATCTAAATGCAGAGCTATTGGAATGATCTTGATTAGAATGTAAGAGGATTAGAGCCATGTAAATAACTCAAGCCTCAACAGTTGCACACTGAGATTACTGATGACAGTAAAGATGTGTAGCCACTCGAGGGAGTATTCTGTATTCAGTATTTCTTTCCATGTTCAATTTTGCTCCTTCCTTTTACGTCTTAGCATCTGAATTCTAAATTGCATCATAGCAGGGGAACAGAGATAAGATTCTCTCATAACCTGATGAATGTAAAAGCTGAAGGAAATGATTTGAGGCAGAAGGAGGTTGGGGGAAAACAAGCAGGCAGGGGGCGGGAAGTTATGCCAACACCTTGTTGCAGGCCTGTCTCTTTCACTCCATTCACCAATATTTCTGTGTTCAGGTACTGTGCGGGGGGCTATAAGAGTAAACAGATAGCCAGGTGCCGTGGCTCATGCCTGTAATCTCAACACTTTGGGAGGTCAAGGCAGGAAGATCACTTGAGCCCAGGAGTTCAAGACCAGCTTGGGCAACATGGTGAAACCCTGTCTCTATGAAAAATACAAAAATCAGCTGCGCATGGTAGAGTGCTCCTATAGTCCCAGCTACTCAGGAGGTTGAGGTGGGAGGATCATTTGAGCTCAAGAGGTAGAGGCTGCAGTAAGCAGAGATCACACCACTACTCCAGCCTGGGTGACAGAGTGAGACCTGTATCAAAAAAAAAAAAAGCAAACGACAAAAAGCACTTCTGCTCCTCATGGAGTTCCATTCCATGGAGGTATCAAGCACTAAACAACCACATGAGCCAAAACATGACAAGCACTGGGAAAGAATACCATGACTGGGCATTACAGAGAGAATTCTTTTATTTTGAGGGATCAAGAAGAACCTCTCTGAAAAAGAATATTTCTGCTAAGATGAAAGGATGAGTAGAAGAGAGCCAGACAATGAGTTAGGAAAAGAGCATTCCAGGCAGAAGATACAACCCAACAAAGATGTTTGGCATCATCTCCGAACTAAAGAAAGGCAAGGAGACTGCAGTAGAGTGAAGGGGAGTGGATGGGAACGTCATACGCAAAAAGTGAAGGTGACATGGCTGGGTTATGCAGGTCCTCGTAAGTCCTGTTGAGGATTTAGTGTTTCTGTTTGAGAAGTGGCAAATGATGTGACTTACACTTTTTTTTTTTTTGAGACAGAGTTTCACTCTCGTTGCCCAGGCCGAAGTGCAATGGCACGATCTTGGCTCACTGCAACCTCCGCCTCCTGGGTTCAAGTGATTCCCTGCCTTAGCCTCCCGAGTAGCTGGGATTACAGGCATGCGCCACCACACCCAGCTAATTCTGCATTTTTAGTAGAGACAGGGTTTCACTATGTTGGTCAAGCTGGTCTTGAACTCCTGACCTCATGTGATCCGCCCACCTTGGCCTCCCAAAGTGCTGGGATTACAGGCGTGAGCCACTGTGCCCGGCCAACATGACTTACATTTGAGAAGGACATGTCACTGCCCTGAGAGGAGTGGCCTGTAGGAAATGAAATAGCAAAAACAGAGACTAACTGGGGAATTGTGGCAATACTTCAGGCAAGAGACAACAGTGGCTTGGACTAGAAGGATGGCACTGGACATAGAACTGTTAGGCTACATATTTTGACATTAGAATGGACAGTACTTGATGGTGGATTAGACATTGAGGGAAAGAAAGGTTTTAAGGATGGCTCACTCTGCTATACAACCGGGAAAGAGCATCACATTCTATTCAAAGCTGAGAATTTATCAGATGCATGCAATGGAAGGAAAGTTCAGTGAGCAATGGAAATGATGAATCGGCCATGGACTCCAAGCTGAATAAGAAAGTAAAGACAGATGGAGCAGATGGCTAGAGAGAAGGTAGAGTTTTTCATGGATGAGAGGTGTCCATGAGGTTGAAGAGCTGTTGCAAGGGACATCTGTCCTTAAGCAAGAAACTAGCAGGATGGGTCATAACCCAAAGGTAGACTGAATTCATTATTTCAGAGGTATTGCAGTTGCTGCTGGTGACAAGACCTACAGTGGGAATAGCAGACATTAGTCTTTGTTTGTGTTTGGCTGTCAAGTACCTGATTTCCTTCCTATTTGTACACATTCACATTGTGTGCTTTGGTGAGAGGCAAGTCCCCACCTACTGCTGTGCAGGAAGTCAAAGGGTGCCAGACATTGCCTCTCCCCAAACGCCACCATCAAGAGCAAGGGCACACATGCTGTGCTCAGCCATCCAGATCCTTCTGCCAAGGTATTTGAGTCTGAAGAGAGTAACACAAAACCACGGGAATCGCTGGAAATGATTCATGACATCTGCAGCGTTAAGTTCCACAGGAAGGGCAGGACTAGAGGCAATGTGTTAACCAAGCTGCCCCTCTGGCGTGACCTCAGCTGCATTCTCAACTGCCCAGCTTTCCTTGCTTTCTGTCTGTGTTCTAGGCCAGGTTCCTCAAACTTCATGTTGATTCTGTGAGTTATCAATGTCCTTCCAACAAATTCCTCTTCTACTTTAGTTAACTGGCATTGGTTTCTGTTGCTTGCAACCAGAAACACAGACAGGTACAGTGGGTCTGTGGGAGTGGTTGGCCAAGATGGAGTGCAAGCGAAAGTCCCTGGGGGTGAGGAGACTTCACCTCAAAAGGGGCCATTGCCATGGGCTCCACATTTTAAAGGGCTGCGCATGTGCCCTTTGTGTGCTACACACAGTAAATTTACCAAGGGCATACAGCCATTGGTATTCAATGCTCAGAGCTGGCACAGTGTAAACACACCCTACACATTCACTCTCATGCCTCACACTACACAGCTCCCATTAAGTTCCTCTCTGCACTTTGGGTCCTCAAATTAGAAAGCAACCACATTTGGATGCCATGAAGGTTTCTGGGTGGTGTCACACAAATGAGAGAAACTGCTTCAGAGTGCAACGAGGATCTGAACAACAGAAGCACTTAACTAAGAGAGAAAACTAATTAACTTCTCAAATCCATTCCAGTTGGCATTGATGCAGTAGATTCTTGCATAGCAAAATATCATTTCCCAGTTGTGCCAAGTGTCCATTTTTGTGTTCTAATGCAGAGTCCTGGAGCTACTCACTGTGTTAAAGCAATTTGATTTCATTTAGGCAAGGTAGGTGAGATGCTCTGGAAGACTTAAGTGAAACAATAGATGATCTTCAAATATAAGTGAATTGTGCTCTTTAGCGGAAAATGAAATTACTTTTGTATTTGCACTATCCACAATTACTTGGTGTGAACTGTTGCTTGCAAAAGAAAGCTAGAGTTAAGTTTGTCTATTTTACTTTTTGGATGATTAATTTTATTTTTAAAGAAAATTTAAAAGGAAACAAACATGTTTGTATGACCATGAAGAAGATCCATGTATGATTTTCAGAAAATTTCCTTTAATTTCTTTGGAGATGATTTTTGGCCGTTTTAGATCAGGATACAATCTGGAAAAAAAATTTAATAAATTGAATAACATGCTGCTGTTGTCAATTTTCTTATTATATCCCAGCATTAAAGGATTTGAAAGGAGCCGGACACAGTGGCTCATGCCTGTAATCCCAGCACTTTGGGAAGCTGAGGCAGGCAGATCATGAGATCAGGAGTTTGAGACCAGTCAGGCCAATACGATAAAACCCCGTCACTATTAAAAATACAAAAATTAGCTAGATGTGGTGGCACATGCCTGTAGTCCCAGCTACTCAGGAGGCTGAGGCAGTACAAATGCTTGAACCCAAGAGGTGGAGGTTGCAGTGAGCCGAGATCACACCACTGCACTCCATCCTGGGCAATACTAAAAAGTACTGTATTGATCTTGATATTGCTTGGAGATAGTGAAACTCATGATGCTAGTGATAGAAATTTATATAATGAAATTAACATATTTTGTACTGTTTTTTGTGACAGTGATTGATTATATACAGCCTAACCTCATTAAAATGTTTGAGCATGATATATTAAATTTATAGTTCATTTTCCATCTAACTGTGGCTTTAAGAACTTAATTGACAATTCCAGTTGCTCTGACCTCAGCAGAACATAGTTTCTGCATTTTCAAATTAATGAGAAACACCCTAAGAACCATAATGTCCCCAGAAAGGTTGTCTAATTTGTCATTACTCTCAATAGAACATAAATTACGTAAAAGTCTTGATTATAACAACATAATTGGTAATTTACTTAAACGAAGGCAAGAAAATTAACTTTCATAAACTAAATATAATTTATAAATTATGTATGATTTTTTTATTACTCATCCATATGTTGCCAGTCCATCAAAAGAACACCCAGATATACACAATAGTAGTTTGTCCTTGTTATTTTACCATAACTTTACATGCATTTTTTATTTTGTTATCATCTGAAGGTATGGTTGTCAAGAAAGGAGGATAGGAAGTGTGTTATTTAGCAGTTTGTTAGCTGTTTGTATAACAGTTAAATATTTAGACATACAAATGAGTCAATTTGCATTCCTGCTGCAAATGTTAGACTTCGGCCTGGTGAGGAGGCCAAGGAGGTAAGAAGTCAGAGGACTGGAAGGGCCATCCACGGGGATGATGTTTCCCTCAAGAGAATTAATGATGGCGGGAGTTGGCATGGAGATTAAGGCCATCCAGGAACAAAAGAGAGGAGGTCGGCTGGGCACGGTGGCTCACGCCTGTAATCCTAACACTTTGGGAAGCCGAGGTGAGCAGATCACTTGAGGTCAGGAGTTTGAGACCACCCTGGCCAACATGGCGAAACCCCGTGTCTACCAAAAAAATACAAAAACTAGCCAGGTACAGTGGCATGCACCTGTAATCCCAGCTACTCATGAGGCTGAAGCAGGAAAATCACTTGAATCCTGGAGGCAGAGGTTGAAGTGAGCTGAGATTGCACCACTGCACTCTAGACCAGGAGAAAGAGTGAGACTCTATCTCGAAAAAAAAAAAAGAGTTGGGGGTTGATAATGACCAGGAGATCGTTTCTATGAGGAGGTGAGGTGGAAAACTTCAATGATGGGAGCCTCAGCAGAGCTCACAACAGGGAAGGAAAGGACTGAAATGGAAGCAGTTGTGGGAACAAGGAGGACACCAACACCACTTCCCTATCAGAGGAATATAAGACATGAGAAAAAAGTGTGCCCTTCAGAGGTCACAAAGGAGGCAATGCTTCGAGAATAGCTCAGGTTAAGTCAAGAACCTGGAGGGAAGATTTCAAGCAAAAAAATACATCAAAGAATGTGCTGCCGGATGCAGTGGCTCACGCCTGTAATCCCAGCACTTTGTAAGGCTCAGGCGGGCAGATCACCTGAGGTCAGGAGTTCAAGACCAGCCTGACCAACATGGTGAAACCCTATCTCTACGAAAAATACAAAAATTATCCAGATGTGGTGGCACATACCTGTAATCCCAGCTACTCAGGAGGCTACAGCAGGAGAATTGCTTGAACCCGGGAGGTGGGAGTTGCAGTGAGCCGAGATCACACCATTGCACTCTAGCCTGGACAAGAGCAAAACTTGGTCTCAAAAAAAAAAAAAAGGAATGTGCTGTGATATGATTTGGCTGTGTCCCCACCAAAATCTCATCTTGAACTGTAGCTCCATAATTCCCACATGTTGTGAGAAGGATCTGGTGGGAGATAATTAAATCATAGGGCAGGTTTTTCCCATGCTGTTGTCATGATAGTGAATGGGTCTCACAAGATCTGATGGTTTTATAAAGAGCAGTTCCCCTGTACACACTCTCTTGCTTGCCGCCTTATAAGACATGACTTTGCTCCTCCTTTGTCTTCTGCCATGACTGTGAGGCCTTCCCAGCCATGTGGAACTGTGAGTTCATTAAACCTCTTTTTCTTTTTAAATTACCCAATCTCAGGTATTTCTTCACAGCAGTATGAAATGGATTAATACATGCTGATTATGGAGCAACAGTTCTAGAAATTCACAGTGAGGGAGGTAATACAGGAGGAAAGGGATGAAGGATTATATCAGAGGATTACAGAGAAGTTTGGAGATGAGAACTGAGAAGTTTATGGCCAGTACTGTCGCTGATGCCTGTAATCCTGAGGCTGAGGCTGAGGATTTTGGGAGGCTGAGGCAGGTGGATCACCTGAGGTCAGAAGTTTGAGACCAGCCTGACCAATATGGCAAAACCCCATCTCTACTAAAAATACAAAAATTAGCTGGGTATAGTGGTGTATGCCTGCAATCCCAGATACTTGGGAGGCTGAGGCAGGAAAGTCACTTGAACTCGAGAGGTGGAGGTTGCAGTGAGTGGAGATTGCACCATTGCACCCTAGCTTGGACAACAAGGAGAAAACTCCATCCAAAAAAATAAAAAACAACAACAACTCAGAAGTGTATCGAAAGTCATTGTACTTTGGGTGATGAAACAACATTGAGTGTTCCAGGGTGTCCACTCCCAACGGAGTCTTAGAGGAAGAGGGTACCTGGGCCTCACACAGTTCAGCTGTGGCCTGCAAGGGGGCGCTTCCTGGCATTGAAATGCAGGACTGGATCCCCACAGTCAGCCATCACTGCCAGGTACCCTAGGCCAGGCATCCCCAACCTTTTTACACAGGGGGCCAGTTCACTGTCCCTCAGACCGTTGGAGGGCCGCCACATACTGTGCTCCTCTCACTGACCACCAATGAAAGAGGTGCCCCTTCCTGAAGTGCGGCAGGGGGGCTGGATAAATGGCCTCAGGGGGCCGCATGCGGCCCGCGGGCCATAGTTTGGGGACGCCTGCCCTAGGCAGACCTGAAGTTGGCAGCTGTGAGCAATAAGACACCTGGTTCTTCGATCTTGGCACCAACACTCTCAATGGATTAACCCTGAGTAGAGGCCAGGGTGCCTTTTGAAGGCCACACTAATCATCCAGGAAGAGGTAGTATCCATCTTGTCATATTTAAGAGACAGCAGATACAAATGAGTCTCCGCTTCACTTGTTTCACACACAATCAGCTCTTTCATACATCATACCTCCAATTGCCTTTCATACTCTAAACCCAAACATCAGCTTTGGCACCAGGGTGCTCCTGCTAGCCCACAGGTCAGTTTTAGCAGCAACCCTCTATGTATCTGGTCAATAGTATATGTTCATAAAAATTGGATGCTTTGCCTCATTACTTGATAAAATGAGTATAAAATGGAAAACTGGATGATCTGATACCAGTGATTAAGAAAGAAGCTATAAAGTTAATCCAGTTTAGACACAGATAGAAACCATTAGGGGGAGGCAAGTGGGCATTCTAATCTCTATCCATCATTCACGGGACTTCAGTCAGTCATTCATGTGTTTAATTGCAAAGCAAAGAACAAAATTAAGTTCAAAAGGCAACAAAGTACTGTCAAGGACTGTTGGAAAGGACAATTGCAATTGAGGATTTTATAATATTTTTAGCTTTATGAGAACAGTTCAGTTGTCCCAACATTTTGAGAGGCATGCTTTGTAAGGAAACAGGCCTTCCTATGCAGTCATCAGAGACTCAAAATGGAAAATTCTTTCTAGGGCACAATTATCTGAGGTGAGAGTTTGAGCATCATTCTTAAGGTTTGAAAATGGGAAGGTCATTGATGTGGTTGTATAACTCCAGGTCAGGGAAGGCATCTGATAGCTATTGTGAAGCTACTTTGTGCCAGGCCCATACCAGGGGCTCTTTCATCCTGCCTGGGCTGCCTTTCCTCTAGACTAGAACTCCCCTTAAAACCAATGCTGAGGCTGGGTGTGGTGGCTCATGCCTGTAATCCCAGCACTTTGAGAGGCTGAGGTGGGCAGATGATGAGGTCAGGATATCGAGGCCACCCTGGCCAACATGGTGAAACCCTCTCTTTACCAAAAATACAAAAATTAGCTGGGTGTGGCGGTACACATTTGCAATCCCAGCTACTTGGGAGTCCGAGGCAGAACAATCGCTTGAACCCAGGAGGTGGAGGTTGCAGTGAGCCGAGATCTCACTACTGCACTCCAGCCTGGCGGAAGTCTGAGCGTAAGGATTGCCACAGCATTATACAGCTTTTCCATGTGGCCCAGAGCACCATGCCTAATAATACAGTCATGTGTTGCTTAATGAGGGTGATGCATTCTGAGAAAGGGGTTGTTAGGCAATTTTGTTGTTGTGGGAACATTATACAGAGTATTTATACAAACCTCAGTGGCACAGCTTACTACACACCTAGGCTGTACAGCATAGCCTATTGCTCCCAGGCTACAAACCTGTACAGCATGTGACTGTGCTGAGTACTGCAATTGGAACATATTGTGTATCTAAACATACCTAAACATTGAAAAGGTACAGCAAAAATATATGATATAAAAGATAAAAATGGTATACTTGCATAAGGCACTTAAGATGAATGGAGTTTATAGGACTGCAAGTTGAGTCGGTGAGTGAGTGGTAAGTGAAGATGAAGGCCTAGGATATTACTGTGCACTATGGTAGCCTTTAGAAACACAGTACACTTAGACTACACTAAATTTACTTTTAAATATTTTCTTCTTCAATAATAAGTTAACTTTAGCTTACTTTAACTTTTCTACTTTCTAAACTTTTTAATTTTTTTTGAGCCACCATGCCCAGCCTAAACATTTTTAAGTTTGCCACTCTTTCATAATAACACTTAGCTTAAAACACACATTGTCCAGCTATACAAAAATACTTTCTTTCCTTATATCCTGTAAGAAAGCTTTGCTATTTAAACAATTATTTATTTTTTACTTTTTAAACTTTTTTGTTAAAAACCAAGATGCAAACACATTAGCTAGGCCTATACAGGGTCAGGATCATTAAGACATCATAAGGTGATGGGAATTTTTCAGCTCCATTATAATCTTTTGGAACCCTCCTCATGCCTGAGGTCCATCGTGGACCAAAACATCCTTTATGTGGTGCATGGCTATACTAGTCATATTAAGGCTACTACTAACAGTGATAATAATAATGGCAAACATTCACTGCATGTTTTTGCAATAAACTTCTCCCTTCTTCCCATCAGCTAACCTCCTTCTTCATCTTTAGAAGGTCCTTTCTTTCTCCTCTTTTTACCATCTGTTTCCCTACTTATACTGCCAACAGTACCTAAAAGCAATGCTAAAGCTTAGCCCTGTAAACCAAAAATAAAATTCTAAGCCCTACAACCAAACTGAATAGACCCCTCCTCTCAGCCAAGGGGATGTCAAGAAACCCAAAAAACTAGTTCAGGCCATGATGGGAAGAGGGAGTTGAACATGCCTCATTATACACTCCTCCCTTTGGCATATCAGGCACAACTGGCCAGCATTAATATTAAAACAGAGATTTTAACATTGTCAGAACAGACTCCTTGCAGCAATAAGATACCAAATCCCAACCTGACTCTAGTATAGATAGCTGGCTCATGACAGATAGCAGGCCCTGAAAAAACTTCAAGTATTTTACCCCAAAATATATTTATTTGACATAATCTGATATGGCCCTGTAAATATCTCTCTTGTGGGAAAAATTTCCTTTCTATAGAGAATCCCCTTCCCTTCCCAGGTCTTTTTCTGATCCTGAAAAGATTGGCTGAGAGTTCAGCACCTTTTAAGGGTCTGAATAGAAAATGCTTGCCATCCATTGCCTCTAAGGGCTGCCGCCTATGAGACTTTGTCTACATAATAAGAACCTTCATCTCCACAACGCTTTATCTTAACCCAGACACTACTTTCTATTAATTCCAAGTCTTTAGGTAATAACAGCTCTCTCAAGCCAATCAGAAAAATCTTTGAATCCACCTGTGACCTGTAAGCCCCCAACTTTGAGTTGTCCCTTCTTTCTCGGCAGAACCAATGTGTAACTTACATGCATTGATTGATATCTTATGTCTCCCTAAAAGGTATAAAACCAAGCTATAATGCAACTGCTTTGGACACGTTTTCAGGACCTCTAAGACTGTGTTATATGAGTCATGGTCCTTACACCTGGCTCAGAATAAATCTTTTCAAATATTTTTCAGAGTTTGGCTTTTTTGCCAACATTCCTATGAAACATAGAGATGGCAGATATCTGACGGAGAGTGAAGAAGCAATTATTTGCAGCTGGATTTCTCTGGTTGTATTGCAGACATGGGTGGGGCTCATCCAGATCTGCTGAGGAGGTGGCCACACTAGTTCCTGGTGTGGACAGTTGGCAGTCTAGCCAACAGCCACTCCCTGTCCCTATGGCCTCTACAGATTTGCTGGCAGGCATCAGGCAACCATGGTCTCCAGGAAAGACTCTACAAGATGAATCTTGATTTGCCCAAGCCAACCATGGTGATTCCTTAGGCAGAGTGATTGACTTAAGAACAGGTGTGTGCTGCAGTCGTGGCCAGAGACTCATGAGAAGTCTATCAGTGGCTGAAGGGATACAAGAAGGAATATTCTTTTCTGGGGGGATGGGAAAGCTTGGGACTACAGGAACCATCAGACAACCAGTCAGGGACTAGCCTGAAGATAGAAGTCAACATGCTGAAGTTGGCAGAGCAGGAAGATGGAATGAGTCTAGGTCCTTCAGAATAGTTTGAAAGTACATTAACCAAGCCCAGAACTCCCTTACCTCCGTGCTTGTATTATGTGAGATGTTAAGTCCTCTTGAGGACTGAGCCATATTCAGTTGGCTCCTCCATTACAGGCAGCTGAAAACACCTGACCAAACAGCCCAGCAGCATCTGGGGGACCTTGCCACCAAGATATGTACCATGTCTAAATCTGTATGAGACTGGGGGTGCCCTGAGAATTTTAGTCCAGTTATTACTACCCCAGACCTGGCCAAAATCAAAGTGAATAAGTGGGAAATCATGAACTTTCCTTGAAGCCAGGAAAAGTGTCAAAGCACTTAACAATCAAGCCTAATTGAAAACAACAGCTCTTTAATCTAAATTTACAACATAATCAGCCTTCTGGTTACCTAATTATAATTAAATTAGATTGGCAGTGTATTTCATATGTGCTAATTAAAAGCACCGAAAGAAAAAGCTGTGTTTGGTAACTGCTGTGTCTGTTCACTCCCTGCTGCAGCCCTCCCTGGGCTGCAAAGATGGAGACGTGGGTTCCAGTTCTGCCTGCTCAAACTGGCTACGTGACTTTAAGCAAGTCACTTAGTACCTCTGAATCTCTTTTTCTCTTCTTATCTAAAGATTCCAATCAAAGGGGTTCTTTCTGGGAAAGTGCTTGGCATTATACAAAATGTCACCATTGATTAATTTTCCTCATTCTTGAACATAACTAAAATAATACAGTATGTACTTTCTGTGTTTGGTAAGAAGCCTACTACATTTTTGAGGGCATTTCATTGCCAAAGAAAAGACAAGCCAAAACTAGGAAAGATATTGACTGTTCAAGCATTAAACCAGGCGTCCCCAAACTGTGGCCCGCAGGCCGCATGTGGCCCCCTGAGGCCATTTATCCGGCCCCCGACCGCACTTCAGGAAGGGGCACCTCTTTCATTGGTGGTCAGTGAGAGGAGCACAGTATGTGGCGGCCCTCCAACGGTCTGAGGGACAGTGAACTGGCCCCCTGTGTAAAAAGTTTGGGGACGCCTGCACACAATCCTTGGGCCCCATGGATTGCACAGGTAGGATGTTGGCTTACGCACACTGTGCCCTCTCTAAGTGGGACAAACTCCCCAGCACTCACTCTAGATGTGGCCCAAGAAATAATGATCAAGGAGGAATCTCCCAAAGGGTAGAGTCAGGGCCACCAAGAACAATGGATCGGGGTGTTCCTCCTAGGAATTGCCATAGCCAGTGGCTGCTGTGTGTCTGCTATTCTTCCCCTTTCTGAATTCAAGTATGTATTGTAGTCATGTTGTTTCTTTTTTTCTTTCTTTTTTTTTTTTTTTTGAGATGACATCTCACTCTGTTGCCCAGGCTGGGCTGGAGTGCAGTGACGCCATCTTGGCTCACTGCAACCTCCATCTCCCAAGTTCAAGCGATTCTCGTGCCTCAGCCTCCCAAGTAGCTGGGACTACAAGTGTGCACCACCATGCCTGGTGTGAGCCACCACACCTGGCCGGTAGCCATGTCATTTATTTTCTTTCTTTTTTTTCTTTTTTGAGATGGAGTTTCGCTGTTGTCATTCAGGCTGGAGTAGTGCAGTGGCGTGATCTCGGCTCACTGCCACCTCTGCCTCCCGGGTTCAGGCAATTCTCCTGCCTCAGCCTCCCAAGTAAGCTGGGACTACAGACCTGGGCCACCATGCCCAGCTAGTTTTTGTGGTTTTGGTAGAGACAGCTTTTTACTATGTTGGCCAGGCTGGTCTCAAACTCCTGACCTCAGGTGATCCACCCACCTCGGCCTCCCAAAGTGCTGGGGTTACAGGCATGAGCTACCATGCCTGGCATTTTTTTTTTTTTTGGATGGAGTTTTGCTCTTATTGCCCAGGCTGAAGTGCAATGGTGCAACATCGGCTTACTGCAACCTCCACCTCCCAGATTCAAGCGATTCTCCTGCCTCGGCCTCCCAAGTAGCTGGATTACAGGTGCCCACCACCACGCCCAGATAATTTTTTGTATTTTTAGTAGAGATGGGGTTTTATCATGTTGACCAGGCTGGTCTCAAACTCCTGACCTCAGGAAATCCGCCCACCTCAGCCTCCCAAAGTGCAGGGATTACATCGTGAGCCCCTGCACCCAACCTTCCTGCTGATTCTCCTCTGCCTTTGTATGGTGGATGTGGAGGTGGGGGTGGCAGGGAGTCATCTGGATAACTTGAGCGTTTAGTTTATGTGTCACCAAAGCAAGAGAAACCACATCCAAACTCAACAGAGAGCTGCACATCCTCAGCTTTGAGCTGGATACAATGACCTAAGAGGTCTTTGAGATACTTCCTTTGGGGAGAAGGTGTATATTCTGGGAACAGTGTGAGGCAGATATGTGCACACAAATATTTAGCTGGTCACCAAAGATACATGAACCCCTTCTGGAGTATGGGGTTGTCATTAGGAAGCAGCAGCTGTCCAGCCAGGGACTACATTTTCCAGCCCCCTTGCTGCTTTTTAAAAAATTGAGATAGGCCGGACACAGTGGCTCATCCCTGTAATCCCAGCACTTTGGGAAGCCGAGGCGGGTGGATTGGAGACCAGCCTGGCCAGCATGGCAAAATCCCATCTCTACTAAAAATACAAAAATTAGTCAGTCGTGTTGGTGAGCACCCGTAATCCCAACTACTCAGGAGGCTGAGGGAGGAGAATCCCTTGAACTCAGGAGGTGGAGGTTGCAGTGAGCTGAGATCATGCCATTGCACTCCAGCCTGGATGACAAGAGCAAAACTCTGTCTCAAAAAAAAAAAAAAAAAAAAAAAAAATTAGATGAAATTCATATAACATGAAATTAGCCATTTTAAAATGGGCCAGCCAGTGGTATTCAGTAATATTTCACAATGTTGTGCAGCCACTCGCTATATCAACTTCCAAAACACTTACAGCATCCCAAGAGAAATGCCCATACCTATTAAGCAATTACTCCCTATTCTTCTCTTCCCCCAACCCCTAACAACTACCAAACTGCTTTCTGTCTCTATGGATTGACCTATTCTGGGTATTTCTTATAAAAGGAATCATTCAATATGTGGCCTTTTGTGCCTGATTTCTTTCTTAAAATATTTGCCAGTTTCATCCACATTGTAGCATGTATCAACCCTTCATTCTTTTTTATGGCCAAATAATATTCCATTGCATGGCTAGACTGCAATTTGTCCATTCATCCGCTGATGGACATTTGAGCTCTTTTCACCTTTGAGCTGTTGAGAACAATGTTACACTCATTTGTGTACAAGTACTTGTTTGAACACCTGTCTTCAATTCTTTGGGGTTGAAAATCTAGAAATGGAATTGCTGGGTCAAGATGGTAATTTCGTTGAACTTTTTGAGGAATAGCAATACTATTTTCCACAGTGTCAGCTCCCTTGGATTTTGGTGGGATCATGTGACTGAAAACCTGTTCTTGCCAACAGCAAGTGAGTAGGGGGGATCTTTGTCACATCTGGGCAAGATGCTTTCCACAGGCCTGGCCTAGGCATGGTTGACTGCAGAGGACTCCAGGGCTATACAGGAGGGAGGAGGCACATGAAGGAGGGACATGCTTCCTGGATGAAGGCTGCCTGAACACAAATAGCCACACTTGTAATACAAACAAGAAATAAACTTGTTCACGTCTGTAATCCCAGCACATTGGGAAGCCAAGGCAGGCAGATCACGAGGTCAAGAGATGGAGGCCATACTGGCCAACATGGTAAAACCCTGTCTCTACTAAAAATAGAAAAATTAGCTTGGTATGGTGGTGCACACCTGTAGTCCCAGCTACTTGGGAGGTCCAGGCAGAAGAATCGTTTGAACCCAGGAGGTGGAGGTTGCAATGAGCCGAGATCACACCACTGCACTCTAGCCTGGTGGAGGTTGCAATGAGCCGAGATCACACCACTGCACTCTAGCCTGGCAAAGAGCAAGACTCCATCTCAAAAAAGAAAAAGAAATACTTATGTTAAGCCACTGAGGTTTTCAGGCTTTCTCTGTCACAGCACCTGGTATTATCTTAACTAATGCATCACTCAAGTTCCACTGCTCAATTCCCAGCTTCCTGGTAGAGTTCCACATGTATGGTCCACTCCTGCATCTCAACTTGCCTATATCAGAAATTTCTATTCTATTCTTTTTTCATTTGTCATTTCTATTCTATTCTATTCTTTTTTTCCCCATTATTTCTGTTCTAGACAGGGACATATTGTTTGCAAGGATCAGAAACCATTCAAACTAACAGAAGCAGAAGGCAGGGGGTTTAATTGTAAGATTATCGAGATCTCATGAATGCTGGAGATAGAAAATCAAAATACCTCCAAGCCTCCTCAGAGGCATAGCAAAGGGAGGTAGGGGGCAGGGAAGACACATGAACCTGAGTTCCAGTCAATGAGGGTGTCACAAAGATAGAGGTAGCGAACCTTCACCATTTTGGTTTTGCATTGAGTTTCTGTCTTTAGCTATGTTGAACATGAAACCTCTAGTTTGTTAGGTGTTTGGTATTTGTTTCCTGGAGAATTCTTGTTTCCTGGCTCCATTTATCTCTTCCCACCCTAGTATAAGGATCCTTATCTCTTACCATAGGGAACCACAGCAAATACTACTGTTATGGAAACACCAGGGGCTTGGTCTAGGTCTGCTGCTTGCCACGCAGAAAGCCAATCATTGAGATGACAGAAGAAGGATGTCCCCAAGGAGATGGGAGCTCAGGCTCAAATCCAACCAAAACTAGGGGTTTATACAGCAAGGAATAAATGTAGATATGGGTTTTATCATGTTGCCCAGGCTTATCTTGAACTCCTGCCCTCAAGTGATCTGCCCGCCTTGGCGTCTGAAAGTGCTGGGATTATAGGCATGAGCCATCGTGCCTGACCTGATACCTTTTTTGAGAGGCTTGAAGTTGACTTCCTCAGAAAGGAACTCAGATAAAATAAATGTAAATTTCAAGCTTTAAGACCAGAAGAGTTCATTTCTATGTATATATTTAAAAAAAAAAAAAAAAGATTTATGGGACATTGGGTCAGTTTCACTATCTCCACCTCCTCATCCAGGACCCACATGATCTCTGGTCTCTGCTTCACTACTGCAACTGTTCCACACTCTGGATCTAGACTGTCATCTTCTGCCTGCTTCTCCCCTGCTGCACTCTGCTCCCCACTGGAGATGGTCCAGCCCTTACATCTGAACATCCAGACCTCACCGACTTCTTTCCGTCCTCTGAAATCTTAACTTGTGCATGCTCCACTTCTATTTGTCACCTGGAATTTATTGCCTTGTGTGGCTGGTTCCTTCCTTAGCGCATGTCTGTGTCATCTCAGGGCACAGGACAGGGTCACAATTTCATGCCCAGATCAGAATCTGGCTCTACCATATGTCACTTTGTGATCTCAAACAAGTTAATATCTCTAAACCTTGGTTTCCTCAGCTATAAAATGCACAGAATAATCAATGTACTAATTGTGTTTTTAAAAAATAAAAATAAAATAGGTAAAATAATAGTACTCAGTTTTCTCACAAGGATCATTTAAAAAAAAAAAAAAAGGTAGAGTTCTTAATAGAGTACCTGATACACAGTAAGCGCTCCCAGCACCAATGGTTCCAACTTCCTTCTCTGTCTAGCAGGGGCTTAGTGAGTAGCAGATGTGATCATTGAGTCAGTCAGTGGTTCTTAGACTTTCAGATGATCAGACTCAGATGAGGAGTTTTGGGAAAGGTCCTGCCTCCTCCCTCTATGCAACTGGGTTGGAATCCCAGGGTTGGATTTGGAAATCTAAGATTCTAATTATCAGCCAGCTTTGACACCTGCAACTGGGTCAGAATCCTGGGGTTGCATTTGAGAATCTGAGATCCTTATTATCAGCCAGCTTTGATACAGTCAGAGAGACTCTACTAGGCTGAGTAGGCCACCTCCAGTGGGAAATAGGGAGAAAGTGCTGATGTCCACCTCAGTTGGGTCTTCCTGCCAGCAGTCACAGGAATTTCCTCTCACTCAAGTTCTTGTTCAGTATCCCTTCCTGGGAAGGTGGCTGTCTCCTCCATGCTCTTCCTAGTCCCTTGTTGACCCTGACTTTCACTCCCTGACCCTGGAGTGTGTGTTTATTTTTCATCATCCATCTCTCCCACTGCTCAATGAGGGCAGAGACCTATGCCCCTGGCAGTGCCTAACTCATAGTATGTGGCAAGTACATTTGGCAATAAAAGAATGAACCAGACTCTGTTAACACTCTCTTTCCCATCACTTCACAAGATCTTGGGCAGATTTCAGAGCTTCCGGATCCCTTTCCTTAATGAAATTCAGCCCCATCTGGTTTAGAACTCTAATATCTTATCTGACTCCAACGTGACCCCTCCCCACTACAGTAGGGGTTGCAGCTACAGGGTTTTGCTCGAGGTCAAACAATCTGCCTTCCCCATCTTCTTCCTCCTCTCTGACCTGGGGGTGGAGGGAAGCTTGGTCTGTCTCTGGGACAACTCTCCCCTTCTCTTCTCCAGTTTCTTAGGAGTAGGAGCTAGGAGTCAGAAATTCAGGATAAAGGACGGCAGTCTCCTAGTATAGCTGTCACATTGCAGTCTTCTTGGGGCTGGTGGGTGCTGCTTGCAGGGCTAACCCTTACCGGGGGCAGCTTCCAGAAGCTGGTGCCTTGTGAGATGCAGACATGAGTTCACCTAGATCCCAGGGGGGCCTTCCATTGCCCAGTTCCCTAACATGAGCAGTCTGGTTCTACTCGGTCACCCACCTGCGCTAGCTCCACTGGCAGTCACACCCACAACCTCTTGCTGCTGGGAGGGTCCTTTTGCCTGGAGGCAGCCACCTTCCACCATGTACCTCGGACTCCTGGGAAACTCACACACATGGGCATTCAGGGCCACACATGGGTGGACAGGTGCCTGCCCCAGCCTGTTCTTTGCCCTCTTCTCCCTGCTCAATGAGGCCCATTCAGAGATCAGCATGTCCAGGGCCTGAACATTATCTGACTGGGATGGAGTACCAGGCCCCACCTCCTGCAGGCACCCTTGAGCCCTATAGGGATTCTTTTGCAATCTTCCCCTTCATTGGGCTTAGAGGTATAATAAGGGAACAGCCTCTCCTCCCACATATACACTTTGGGGAGAGAAGGAAATTGCCCCTCCCCAACAAGGCCCAGTACAAAGTGACTTCCTCTCCTATTGCCCCTCCCCAACAAGGCCCAGTACAAAGTGACTTCCTCTCCTCATCAGTCTTGGACTGAAAACTGTAGGGCAAGACCCAATGTACAGGTCGTCCAGCAACCAAGCACGTCTTGATCTTCTGATCAAAGCTTCCAGCTTAGAGACTCTGCCAAGTGCAATGAGCCAATGGGCCTTGTGAAAGCCGGGCTCCCAATACAGCAATAGGAACATCATTATTGTTTCCTCCTCCCTCCATTCCTTCCTTTTTCAATTCTCCTAGTAGCAAAGGACTATAAACTGAATTGTTGCATATGACTTCCAGGAAGTGGTCCTAAAAGAACAAGGCAGGAATTTCCCCTTCTTCCTGGTGGGTAGGAGGTAGACATGATGGCAGGAGCTGCAGCAACTGTCTTGGGCTATAAAGTAGACTCTGATAAAGGGTGCCAGAGCAATGGAGTAGAAGTAGTTTCTGACAATCATAGAACTGCTTTTCCAGCCTTAGGCTGCCTGCCTCTGGTTCATTTACACAGGAAAGAAACATACTTTATCTTGTTCTACCACTCTTTTCAAGCTTTCTGTCTCTCAGAGCCAAATCTCATCCTGCTAGTCTGGCTCTGAGCTTGAGACCTGCTCCTTTTTGGAAAAATTATTTTCTTGAAATAATCAGAACTGAAAGATAAATGGAAAGAAAATGACTTTTGCATCATAATTTAATATTTTTTAAATGTGCTTGTGCATGACTTAAATTATCTCTCCTACCACAGGTGGTACCTACCTCATGCTTCAGAAAAACCTTACAAGTTTCAAAGTCAGTTGAACCCAAGTTAGAATTTAGTTTCTAAGATGTACTAGCTGTGTAATCATGAGTAAGTTACCCAATATTCCTAAACTTTGGTTTTGCTTTATTGAATAAAAATTAAAATGTCTTTCTTCAAGAATTTATCAAACAAGGCCAGGTGCGGTGGCTCAAGCCTATAATCCCAGCACTTGGGAGGCCAAGGTGGGCAGATCACTTGAGGTTAGGAGCTGGAGACCAGCATGGCCAACATGGTGAAACCCCTTCTCTACTAAAAATACAAAAATTAGCCGGGCATGGTGGTGTGCACCTGTAATCCCAGCTACTCTGGAAGCTGAGGCAGGAGAATCACTTGAACCTGGAAGGTGGAGTTTGCAGTGAGCCAAGATCGCACCACTGCACTCCAGCCTGGGTGACAGAATAAGACTCCCTCAAAAAAAGAAAAAGAAAATAATAATAATTTACCAAACAAATTTGTATCATACATCTGCTATTTGCATGAAATTATGCTGAAGACATGGAGAAAAAGACAGGTAAGACTTTGACCTTCGTGGAGCTTGAAGCCCAATGGGGAAGAGATGATAAAGAAAGCAAATAAATACACAAAATCATCACAGTCAATAGTATACTGTAATGCAGAATAACAGCATGGGAACACTTGGAACTGGGAACTCATTCCCTTCAAGGACTGAAAGAATAACCTCATGTAAAGCTCTGGGCACACAAGCCAGTTACATGAGAGTCCTCTCCTAGAAGCTGCCAGACTTCCTCCCTTCAGGCTGGAGCTTGCTATGAATAAAGCCCAAACGGCCAGCAGGCAGCCTGTGCACAGACCCTACCAGGCCAATCCAATCTGGGCTGCTTCTGTCCATCTGAAGATGGATGCAAGTCAGGACAGACAGACAGAAGGCCACACATAGACGGCTACGAGGGAAAGCTATTGGCTGCAGAGGCCCTGCCTAGCAAAGACTCTCTACTGAACTGGCTTTGTTCCTTTGCATAATGGGCACCACCTGGGTCCCAGGGACTGCAACTGGCATCAATTAGTTCTCATTGAGCCCAAGCTGGAGCACAGCCTGGCTCTCCTCCCAGGTTCTGGCGCTGGAGGCAGCCAGCTCCTGTTCTGCGTCTTTTACTCCTAACCACCTCCATTGGTGACCTCTTCCCAATCAAGCAGGGCCCACCAGGCCCACAGCTGCCACTGTGATGAGAAACTTGGTTCTCAGAGCTAAGTGATCAGGCCCCAACCACCACTGTATGAATGGAGGGACCCGATGAACTAAGGACAACTTAAGCAATTTGAAAATTCTGTTTCTGGCTTTTATTCTCAGAATTTCATTCCATATAGAGGGACAGGCAGTCTAGAATTGGTGGCATTGCACAGCACCTAAGCGGCTACTATGCAGGCAGACAGGCAGGATGGGGGACACCCAGTCCCCACCCAGCTGTTGCCAACAGTCTAATCTCAGGCAAGGGACTTAAATTCCCTAAGCTTTGGTTGCCCCATCTTAAAATGGGCATGAAAATCATAATAGCTACCTCATATTTGGGCAAAGAATTAAGTGCAAGAATCCATGTAAACATGCTTTTCCGACCTTAGGCTGCCTGCCTATGGTTCATTTACACAAGAAAGAAACATAATACTAATAGTCCAAGTGCTAATATTTGGGAACTGTTCAGTGTGTGTTTACTAGGATTTATCTTCATTCACTCACTCGATAAACGTTTTTGAGCATCTACTATGTGCTAGGCCCTATTCTGGGCTGTGGAAATGTCACTCATCTGATGAACATCCATTTGTTAGTCTCCAAAGCATTTAAACCTGGCAACAGAGCTTGGGATATACCTGCCTTACTGGGTGACTTAGCTTTTTCTCCATAACCACCCCAAAACTTAGTGGCTTCAAGCAACAGATGTTTCTCCTTTCTCATGACTCTATGGGTGATCTGGGCAACTCTTGTGTTCTGAACCAGGTTAGTCCGACGTGGGTGGTCCAGGATGGCCTGATACGTGGGTCCTGGGCCTCAGCTGGGATGTTTGAGGCCACCTTCCCCATGGTTTCTCAACCTACAATGAGGGTACAATGGGCTTGTTCAGTAGGTGTCAGAAAGTCCCACAGTAAGAAAGAAGGCAAACTCCAACTCACAAGCACTTTCCTCTGCTTATGACACATTAGCAATTTTTCCATTGTCCAAAGCAAGTCACAAGGCCAGAGTCCATGGGAGGGAACCACCCAAGGGCATGGAACCAGGGAAGCAGGAGCAAGTGGGAGCTGTTACTGCCACAGCCAACCACACTGACCCATTCCTCAGTGGTCTCCAAATGTTTTTGATCATACATCCCTGTATTAGTCTTCTCAGGCTGCCATCACAAACTAACACAGACTGAATGGCTTAAACAACAGAAATTTATTTTCTCATAGTTTTGGAAACCCAAGATCAGGGTGCCGGCATGGGTAGGTTGTGGTGAGGTCTCTCTTCCTGGCCTGCAGATGGCCGCCTTCTTGCTATGTTCTCATATGGCCTTTCCTGGGTGCATGCACATAGAGAAAGAGCTCAATATCTCTCTCATCCTCCTCTTATAAGGTCACCAATTCTATTGATTAGGACCCTGCCCTTATGACCTCATTTAACCTTAATTACCTCCTAAAAGCCCTATGTCCAAATACAGTCACACTGGGATTAGGGCTTCAACATATGAATTTATTGGAACACAGTTCAGTCCACAGAAATCTCTGTTTTTTTAAAACAATTGCAGCTCTAATATATGCATATTTATGTATACATTATATATACATTTCATTAAGTATAAATTTTTAAAAGATGAGTTAAAGATATAGTATTTTAGCATCAATTTTGATGGCATTTTACTATTAATAAATAATATTCCAAGGCACAATACACACTAAGGGTGAGCTCATTATGAATGACAGTGGACATAAATCAATCTTTCAAGGGACCCTCTTGATCATTTTAATTTGGGGAGGTAAAGAGGCTGACTTCTTGTCAGATTTCATTTTTATCTCATAATGTGCTATTATAAAGTTCATACTGGCCACATAAGCTCTGCTAATTTCTTACGGTTTTCTGGACCTTGTGCTATTAGTATTATCTTTAATCTTCAATCTATAAAAATCTATTGAAACCACATTTTCATTTTGTAAAGCTCCATTTAGGTAAAACTAGATCATGGGCTGGGTGTGGTGCCTCACGTCTATAAATCCTAGCACTTTGGGAGGCTGAAGCAGGAGAATCTCTTGAGGCCAGGAGTTTGAGATCAGCCTGGGCCACATAGAGAGACCTCATCTCTATGAAAAAAAAAAAAAAAAATAGCTGGATGCATCTGTAGTCCCAGCTACTAAGGAGACTGAGACAGAAGGACTGCTTAAGCCCAGGAGTTCAAGGCTGCAGTCAGCTAAGATCACACCACTGCACTCCAGCATGGGTGAGTGACAGAGCCAGATCCTGTCTCTTTAAAAACAAAAACAAAAGAAGACCTTGGTTGTGTAGTTTGTAAATCCATCTACCCACTTGCAAATAGACCAAACTGTCTTAGATTCCCCTGAGTGCTGATATGCAGGTGGTGAGGTTACCATCAGCCCCCACATCGTTGGGTCTTCAGGGGTGTACTTGTGCCATGGGTGACAAAGGAGCCTCTGAGGAAAGCTCTAAGTGTCCAGCTGAGTCCCTTTTGTGCTTTTTTTTTATTTTTATTTTTTCGTTTAATACTTTTTGGTGTTCCACAGGTTCAGAGAAACTTTCCTAGTAAGAAATGGTAGAAATAACCCTTGAAAGTATCATCTTCTGAACATTAAAAAATTAGAAAAATATAATTGTCTTCTTATTTTTTTAGCCCCAAAGTTTCAATATTTTCCACAGAACCCAGCAGATTGTACTGAGTGCCCCACTTGGAAACCACTGATTTGCTTTATCCAAAAAAAAATGTGTTTTTTTGTACATGATATTAAAATGTAAAACAATGCCTTATGCTCAACGTTAGTAGCGACTGAATAGTTAATTTTAAAGTATCTGGTAAGTAGGGCTTGGTCTTACATAAAATTGGAAATCTGGCTGGGCATGGTGGCTCATGCCTATAATCCCAAAACTTTGGGAAGTTGAGGCAGGCAAATCACTTGAGGCCAGGAGTTCAAGACCAGCCTGGCTAACACGGTGAAACCCTGTCTCTACTAAAAATACAAAAATTAGCCAGGCATGGAGGCACATTCCTGTAGTCCCAGCTCCTTAGGAGGCTGAGGCATGAGAATCACTTGAACCCAAATTGCTTAAACCCGGGGCGCAGAGGTTGCAGAGAGCCGAGATGAGGTCACTATATACCAGCCTATAACAGAGCAAGACTCTGTCTCAGAAAAAAAAGGGAGGGGGTATCTAAGGGATTGTGAGTGATTTACTCCTAAGAAACCAAAAAAGGCTTTATATTCACATGAGCTTGTGGCCCTCGGTGGGAGGACATCCTCGGCTCCCTCTCCACCTCCCCGATCATGGACTGGGCTTCAGGACTCTAGTCCCACGTCCCATTTAGTTTTCCACAACTGTCATAACAAATTACTACAAATTCAATAGCTTAAAACAACAGGAATTTATTTTCTGGCACTTCTGGAGGCCAGAAGTTGAAATCAAGGTGTCGGCAGGGCCACACTCCCTCTGAAAGCCCCAGGAGAGGCTCCTTTCTTGCCTCTTCTAGTGCAATCAGCATTCCTTAAGTCAGGTGGCTCTGCTCTGTCTTTACTTTGTCTTTTCCTCTGTGTGTCCTTTATCAGGACATGTGTCATTGGATTTCAGGCCTACTTGGGTAATCAGGATGACCACTTCATCTCAAAATCTTTCATTACATCTGCGAAGACCCCATTTCCAAATAAGGCCACATTCGCAGGTTTTTAGGGTCATCATTCAACCCACTGCACACGTTCTCCCTGCAATGTCAGTGGATGAATTGGGGTCTGCCGTGTGGAGCAGCCTTTGTCTCTGCCTCCTGCCTGACTCTGAAGGGCTCCTCTGAACACCATGCTTTATCGCGGAAGGCTTCCTCCTTGTACTCCCCAGTTAACTCACAACTTCAATTAGAAGGAAATGCCTGAGACTTAGAAAAGGGCCCTCGGTCCCTTCTCCCTGTCTTCCCACAACCATTCCACGCATTTCCTCTCCTCCACGATGCTTCAAAGCACTCTCCCGGCAATCACCAGCACAGTTTCTGATCTCCAAACAAAAAGTCACTCTTTTGGGGGATTTATCATGTCAGCCAAATGGCAGTAAAGCCTGGCCAGCCCCAAGGCAGAGTTCATGGAAATGGGAAAGGGAAAAGTGGACCAGAGAGACTTTCTCTGGACCTCTGAGTCAGACTACTTTCAAGTCTAATCAGGGGCCATGTGTGGTGGCTCATCCCTGTAATTCAAGCACTTTGAGAGGCTGAGGTGGAAGTATTGCTTGAGTCCAGGAGTTTGAAACCAGCCTGGGCAACATGGCAAAACTCTATGTCTACAAAAAACACAAAAATTAGCCAGGCATTGTGGTATGCACCTGTAGTCCCAGCTACTTGGGAGACTGAAGCAGGAGGATCGCTTGAGGAGGCAGAGATTGCAGTGAGCCAAGATCACACCACTGTACTCCAGCCTGGGCAACAGAGCGAGACCTGGTCTCAAAAAATAATAATTAAAAAATAATAATAGGCAGTGCTCCTGGAATCCAAGGATACCCTGGCAGCTGGCAGGGCAGTGGTGCTGGCTTGGGGTGAGAAAACATTAGACAGGGAGACAGAAAAAGAGCTGGGTGTGGCAGCAGAGCTAATGCACCCCAGCCTTGAGGTCACACTTCAAGGAAGTAGAGAAACAAGAACAAACCAAACCCAAACCCAGTAGAAGAAAAGAAACAACCAAGATCAGAGCAGAACTAAATGAAATTGAAACAACCAAACAAACAAAACCGATACAAAAGATAAATAAAACAGAAAGACAGTTCTTTGAAAAGATAAACAAAATTGATAGATCATTAGCAAGATTAACCAAGAAAAGACAAGAGAAGATCCAAATAAGCTCAATTAAAAATGAAATGGGAGATAATACAACCGATACCACTGAAATACAAAAGACCATTCAAGGTTACTATGGACACCTTTATGCACACAAACTAGAAAATCTAGAGATGGATAAATTCCTGGAAATATACAACCCTCCCAGATTAAATCAGGAAGAAATAGAAACTCTAAGCAGACCAATAACAAGATTAAAACAGAAAAAATAAAGCCAACAAAATAAAGTGCAAGACCAGATGGATGCACAGTTGAATTCTATCAGGCATTCAAAGAAGGATTGCTACCAATCTTATTGAAACTATTCCCAATGATAAAGAGGGAATCTTCCCTAAATCATTCTATGGAGCCAGTATCATCCTAATTTTAAAATCAGGAAAAGGTATAACAAAAAAAAGAAAGAAAGAAAAAAAAAACCCTACATACCAATATCCCTGATGAACACAGAAGCAAAAATTTTCAACAAAATACTAACTGAATCCAACAGCATATCAAAAAGATAACACACCATAATCAAGTGGGTTTCATAGCAAGGATGCAGGGATGGCTTAACATATGCAAGTCAATAAATGTGATACATCACGTAAACAGAATTAAAAACAAAAATTATGTGATTATCTCAATAGATGCAGAAAAGGCATTTGGCAAAATCTAGCATCCCTTTATGATTAAAACCCTCAGCAAAATTGGCATAGAAGGGACATAACTCAAGGTAATAAAAGCCATCTATGACAAACCCACAGCCAACACTATACTGAATGAGGAAAAGTTGAAAGCATTGCCCCTGAGAACTGGAACAAGGCAAGAATATTCACTTTCACCACTTCTATTCGACATAGACTGGAAGTCCTAGCCAGAGCAATCAGACAAGAGAAAGGAATAAAGGCCATCCAAATCAGTAAACAGGAAGTCAAACTGTCGCTGTTTGCCAATGATATAATCATATACCTATAAAACCCTAAGGACTCATCCAAAAAGCTTCCAGATCTGATAAAATGAATTCAGTAAAGTTTCTAAATCAATTCAGGAGGCAAAATCAAAGTACACAAATCAGAAGCACTGCTACACACCAGTAGTGGCCAAGCTGAGAAATCAAGAACCCAATCCCTTTTACAGCAGCTGCAAAAAATAAAATAAAATGCTTAGAAATATGCCCAACCAAGGAAGTGAAAGAATTCTGTAAGGAAAACTACAAAACACTGGTGAAAGAAATCATAGACAACGCAAACGAATGGAAACACATTCCATGCTTATGGATGACTAGAATCAATGTTGTGAAAATGACCATACCGCCAAAAGAAATCTACAATTCAATGCAATTTCCAGCAAAATACCACCATAATTCTTCAAATAACTAGAAAAAACAATCCTAAAATTCAAATGGAACCAAAAAGAGACCACATAGCCAAAGCAAGACTCAGCCAACAGAGCAAATCTGGAGGCATCACATTCCTTGACTTCAAACTATACTGTAAGGCCATAGTCCTATACTAGAAACAAATAAAGCATAATGTTCTTCTTCAGGGTATTCACAGCATAGGGGAGGGGGGAAAGCAGTAGCAAATACTTTTAGTACAATGCGGTTCCGCTACTCCAATAAATGTACTATAAATAATTCAGGGACCACAGAGAAAGAAGTAATTATTTCTGTTTGGGGTAGAACTGGATAAGATGGAGGAAAAGAGATTGAGAAAAGGTGCAGGGTGCAGGCTTTTGGCCCATGCTTGATAAACAGGTGTAAAGCAATGGAAAGATAGGCCAAAGACAAGTTCAGGCAAAGGTATGACATGACAAAGACATGCTCTGTACGAGGGACATGGAGGATCTGCCGTTGCTGGTTGGGTGAGGTGGGATCTGGATGCGTCTGTGGATAGGGGTGGCTCTGATGTCAGGAGAGTAGATCAGGCACCCCACCTCGCCTGGAGTCAAGTGTGAAGGACTCTTTATTCCATGGTGAGGAGTTGTAGCTTTCTCCAAAGTGTCTTGAGAGACTGAATATATAAATGGACAGTGGCCAGACCTTAGAATACTGTAGACCTCTGATCCACAAACTTAGCAGTAACTTGCTCGGAAGCCAAACCACAGCCTCTGCAGCAATCAGCCAGAAAAGGCAGGCCTTGGGCAACAACTGCCAGCTTCCCTATTTTTGCCCCTGCTTCCAACCAACTCAGGACCAATCATATAAAATGCCCTGTTTCTAATGAGTCTGCCTCCAGCTTCCCTAGGCCAACAACCTCCAATCAAAGTACAGGCGAAATTTTCCTTTTTCCTCACCATAAAGCTTCCACGTTCCCCTGCCTGCCTTTGAGTTTCTATTCTAAATAAATAGCCTTGTTTGTCCTCATTTGAGTGGTTTTCGTTAATTTCCTCCGTATAGACTGTACAGATTGCTTTTGAAGACGGGGAGAGGGAGCAATGGGAGTAGTTAGCTCTGTGAAACTGATACCCTAATACATAGTGCTGATATAACAATAGATAGTGGTGGAATTCAAAGCTAGAAAAATCTGCTTTTGATACCTTTTGATATCTATACACACATACCCACACACAATTTTTAATGTTTATATACACCTGAACATCCTCTAATTCTTCTATATTCTAAAGAAAGGTTTTAAATCTTTAAAGTGCAGTTTTAAAAAATAAATATTTTTAGAGTTACCCTTTTTTTTTTTTTTTTTTTTTTTTTAGACAGAGTAATTCACTCTTGTTGCCCAGGCAGGAGTGCAGGGGCACAATCTGGGCTCACCACAACCTCCGCCTCCTGGGTTTAGGCCATTCTCCTGCCTCAGCCTCCTGAGTAGCTGGGATTAGAGGAACCTGCCACCATGCCCAGCTAACTTTCTGTATTTTTAGTAGAGACAGGGTTTCACCATGTTGGCCAGGCTGGTCTTGAACTCCTGACCTCAGGTGATCCGCCTGCCTCAGCCTCCCAAAGTGCTGGGATTACAGGCATGAGCCACTATGCCTGGCCCAATTTTATTTTCAATGTAATATTTTCTTTCTTTCTTCTTGTGTGGAAGATTGCATCATTGACTCCCATCTGTCACCCTTGCCTGCATTTACACCCTCGGTCATTTGATTCTGATACCGTCCATGAAGTGGGCAGCGCATAGCTTTCTGCCCCCTTGATGCTGTGATTTGCCACGAGACCTGCTTTGGCCAATGGGATGTTGGCAGACTTGATGCAAAAGGAGTCTTGGAGCAGACCTACACCCTGGGCCTGGGCTTTTGTACCTCGACCATCTCGGTAAGAAGAACATGCTCAAACCAGCCTGTGGTTACAGGAGAAGGATAAGAGTCAGGTGGAGCTGAGCCATGTCCAGCCAGGCCTAGCCTACTTTGGACTACCTCCAGCTGACCCACAGACAGATGAGCTCAATCAATGGCTGTTACTGTTTTATGCCTCTGAAATTGTTGTGGCTGTTTGTTATACAGCACTTCCAGATAATAGTTGAATATTACACCCCTTGATTTTAGCTGTTGAAGAAATGTTTTGTTATTTTTAATGTGATTGGTTTTTTGTTTGGTTGGTTGGTTGGTTTTATTTTTGAGACAGAGTCTCACCCTGTTGCCCAGGCTGGAGTGCAGTGGTGCAGTCTTGGCTCACTGCAACCTCCACCTCCCAGGTTCAAGTGATTCTCTTGCCTCAGCCTCCAGAGTAACTGGGACTACAGGCATGCCACCATGCTCACCTAATTTTTTGTATTTTTAGTAGAGACAGAGTTTCACCATGTTGCCCAGGCTGGTCTTGAACTCTTGAGCTAAGCAATCTGCCCGCCTCAGCCTCCCAACGTGTTAGGATTACAGGCCTCTGCCACCGTGCCTGGCCTTAATAAGCGATTGTTAATAGCAGCTCTTATTGATTGTCTACCCAAATCCATTCTTTGCTGACGGCAGATTCTTGATTTTCTTCAGGAGTTTACCCTCTGCCTAGCCTGGACAAGCACTCAGGAAAGGTGCCCTCTTCAACTCTAAGAAAAAAATCTTAATTAATCCAAGCCAACTGCAGTTTGCTGGCAGTTGGTTGAAGAGAGAGCATGTAACAGTTACAGCCAATGAGATGTGAGGAGTCGGCTGAGGGGCTTTCTGGAAAGGCTTCCCTCCTCTTTGAAAGAGATTCATGAGATGATTCTTTCTTTTTTCTATGCCAGTAGACTTTTGGAACTGTTTCCACCATCTTGAGACCATGAGGGGGCCCAGCAAGAGGAAAAGTCAACATGCTGAAGAAGACAGATTAGGAAGAGGGCAAGTTCTTTTTTTTTTTTTTTTGAGACGGAGTTTCGCTCTTGTGACCCAGGCTGGAGTGCAATGGCACGATCTCGGCTCACCGCAACCTCCGCCTCCTGGGTTCAAGCAATTCTTCTGCCTCAGCCTCCCGAGCTGGGATTACAGGCACGCACCACCACGCCCAGCTAATTTTTGTATTTTTAGTAGAGACGGGGTTTCACCATGTTGACCAGGATGGTCTCGATCTCTTGACCTCGTGATCCACCCGCCTCGGCCTTCCAAAGTGCTGGGATTACAGGCATGAGCCACCGCGCCCGGCAAGGGCAAGTTCTAAATGCCATTCAGAATCCACCCAATTGGCAAGCCTTGCAGCTGCCCTAATTCAGGACTACTTGGTACCTGTCCTCATGGTTGAGGCCACCTTACCTTACAAGTTTTGTTCCTTATGGTTCCATTCTTCCTAGATGATTCAGATACCTCCTCAGAAGAGTAAAATCCAAGTTACAGAGAAGGATGTCTTGATTTTCTTTTCTTTCTCATATTTTTTATCCAAGTGATTCACCCCTGATTGAGGACCTCTAACAAACTCTTTCAAGATGGGCTTAAAGAATGTTCACTCCAGAACTCCCATTCCCAGTTGATACAAAGAGAATAAAATACCTAAGACTATAACTTAGAAGGGATATGAAGGACCTCTTCAAGGAGAAATACAAAGTGCTGCTCAAGGAAATAAGAGAGGACATACAAATGGGAAAACATTCCATGCTCATGGATAGGAAGAATCAATATCGTGAAAATGGCCATGCTGCAAAAAGTAATTTGTAGATTAAATGCTATCCCCATCAAGCTACCATTGACTTTCTTCACAGAGTTAGAAAAAAACTACTTTAAATTTCATACGGAACCAAAAAAGAGCCCGTATAGCCAAGACAATCCTAAGCAAGAAGAACAAAGCTGGAGTCATCCTACTACTTCACTTCAAACAATGCTACAAGGCTACAGTAACCAAAACAGCATGGTACTGGTACCAAAACAGAGACATAGACAAATGGAACAGAACAGAGGCCTGAGAAATAACGTCACACATCTATAACTATCTGATCTTTGACAAACCTGACAAAAACAAGCAATGGGGAAAGGAGTCCCTATTTAATAAACGATGTTGGGAAAACTGGCTAGCCATATGCAGAAAACTGAAACTGGATCCCTTTCTTAAACATTATACAAAAATAAACTCAAGATGAATTAAAGGCTTAAACGTAAGACCTAAAACCATTAAAACCCTAGAAGAAAACATGGGCAGTACCATTCAGGACATAGGCATGGGGAAAGACTTCATGACTAAAACACTGAAAGCAATGACAACAAAAGCCGAAATAGACAAATGGGATCTAATTAAACTAAAGAGCTTCTGCACAGCAAAAGAAACTATCATCAGACTGAACAGGCAACCTACAGAATGGGAGAACATTTTTGCAATCTATCCATCTGACAAAGGGCTAATATCCAGAATCTACAAAGGACTTAAAACAAATGTACAAGAAAAAAAAACCCTCAAAAAGTGAGCAAAGGATATGAATGTCTCAAAAGAAGACATTTATGTGATCATCAAACATATGAAAAAAATGCTCATCATCACTGGCCATTAGAGAAATGCAAGTCAAAACCACAATGAGATACCATCTCACCCCAGTTAGAATGACAATCATTAAAAAGTCAGGAAACATCAGATGCTGGGGAGAAGGTGGAGAAATAGGAATGCTTTTACACTGTTGGTGGGAGTATAAATTAGTTCAACATTGTGGAAGACAGTGTGTCGATTCCTCAGGGATCTAGAACCAGAAATACCATTTGACCCAGCAATCCCATTACTGGGTGTATACCCCAAAGGATTATAAATCATTCTACTATAAAGATACATGCACACATATGTTTATTGCAGCACTGTTCACAATAGCAAAGACTTGGAACCAACCCAAATGCCCATCAAACATAGACTGGATAAAGAAAATGTGACGCATATACACCATAGACTACTCTGCAGTCATAAAAAAGATGAGTTCATGTCCTTTGCAGGGACATGGATGAAGCTGGAAGCCATCATTCTCAGCAAACTAACACAGCAACAGAAAACTCAGCACCACATGTTCTCACTGATAACTGTGAGCTGAACAGTGAGAACACATGGACACAGGGAGGGGAGCATCACACACTGGCGTCTATTGGGGGAAAATAGGGGAGGGACAGTGGGGGGTGGGGAGTTGGGGAGAGACAGCATGGGGAGAAATGCCAGATATAGGTGATGGGGAGGAAGGCAGCAAATCACACTGCCATGTGTGTACCTATGCAACAATCTTGCATGTTCTTCACATGTACCCCAAAACCTAAAATGCAATAAAAAATAAATAAATAAAAATAAAAAGCCGGGTGCAGTGGCTCACACTTGTAATCCCAGCACTTTGGGAGACCAAGGTGGGCAGATCACAAGGTCAGGAGTTCAAGACCAGCCTGTCCAATATGATGAAACCCCATTTCTACTAAAAAATAAGCCAGGTGTGGTGGCACACACCTGTAGTCCCAGCTACTCAGAGGGCTGAGGCAGGAGAATCGCTTGAACCTGGGAGGCAGAAGCTGCAGTGAGCTGAGACAGTGCCACTACACTCCAGCTTGGGTGGCAGAGTGAGACTTTGTCTCACACACACACAAAAAAAGGAATATTCACTCTAATGGATGGCCCTGAGATTTGACTTTGAGGGTTTCACTGTGGCTCTACTTTGTTAGGAAATTACTTCTGGCCTCTATATGACTCTCTGATGCTTTATCCAGTGAAGCGGGGACCCCTTGAGGACAACTTCAGAACCTGGCAAATGCAGGAAGAATTTCAAGTAAGATTCCTTGGTAACACCCATCCTTCCAAAGAGAGACTCCCAGGATCTATTGACTTGGAGGTGCTTTAAATAGCAAGGGTGAAGTTGACCTTTTTAACATATTGCAACAAAATTACAAAAAGAAAATCAATCCACAAGAATGATCTTTCTCCTGTTCAATGAGCCTACTTCGCTGGTGTGATACATTTTACTTCAATAGACAGCACCTTCAGAAAACACATTAAAAAGTCATTCGATTTCATCTAAACTCACTGATAATTTAGGTAACCCGACCATCTCTCCCTCCTCCCACCCTGTGCTCAACAGAAACAAGCTCACATTAAATTAACATTCATTTTGTTAAAACTAAAACTCAGGCCATCTTCTGGACTTGCCCAACTTTCTCCCGCACCTGGGCCACTGGTCTGGTTCTTTTCTCTCCTGGAATGGCTCTCCTCTCCCACTCCCGATCTGGCAAACTCATCATCTGACAATGCAAAACTCAAAGGTCCACTCCTTTCCAAAACCTTGCCTTAGACCCCTGAGGCAACACTGCATAGAGGGGAGGTTGAAGTCAAACTGACCTGAGGGTGGATCGAGCTCTGTCCCCAATTAGCTGGGTGACCTCTGACAAGGAAGCCAGCTTCTCTGAGCCAAGAGTCAGCTTTCTCGCCTGCAAATATAAATCATGATTACCCCTGCCTCGGGCTTGTGCTGAGGATGAGATGAGCTCATGTAAGAATCCCTGGCACAGAGTTAAGGACTCAGTGTGTTCTGGCTGTTGCTACAGGATACCTTTGCACAGAATCATAAAGCTTTATAGCCATAAGGGACTTCAGAGTAGCTCTTCTCAACCTTCCATGTCCAAGCCAATCACCTGGGGACATTGATTCTGAAGTTCTGGTGTAATGCCTGAATTTTTTTTTTTTTTCATTTCTTACAAGTTTCAGGGTGTTGCAGATTCCTCTTGTTCCAGGACCACACTCTGAAGTGGCAAGACTTTAGGAGACGTTGACTTCCTACTTGTTTTACAGGAAATAAGCATGAAGCCCGAGAGGAGCTGTTCCTAGCCCAAGGGGATCTACTGCGGAGAAAGGCAACACAGAACACAGTCTGCTGGTGGAGTTTGAGGAGAGATCCACTTTCAAAGCAATTGCTGGTCAGAAACAACCCTGTGAGGTTTATCTGTAAACTGCAAATCCATTTCCTCCACCCAAGAGCCAGTACTCCATTTACTGAACAAGGTAAACTTCATTCCTGACTCAGATGGGAGGAAGATTGCCTGAGAGGGACATTTTCAAGAACAAAGGCATTAAACTAAAATGAGTGGTATTCTATCTGCAGAGAAGTGAAAACCCATTACCCAAGGGCCTGTGGCATAAAACATAGCTTAGAAGGAGCGGCTGTGGGGTTTTTTGGTTTTTTGGTTTTTTGGGGGTTTTTTTTTTTTTTAGACAGTTTAACTCTTGTCACCCTGGTTGGAGTGCAGTGGCACAATCTCGGCTCACTACAACTTCCAACTCCCGGGTTCAAGCGATTCTCCTGCCTCAGCCTCCCAAGTAGTTGGGACCTGCCACCACGCCCGACTAATTTTTATATTTTTAGTAGAGACAGGGTTTCACCACGTTGGCCAGGCTGGTCTCAAACTCCTGACCTGAGGTGATTCACATGCCTTGGCCTCCCAAAATGCTGGGATTATAGGTGTGAGCCAACATGCCTGGCTGTAGCTGTGGTTTTTTACCCTTCTCAGAATATCCTTTAAAAAATCAAAGTTTTCAGGAAATTGGGGGAGAGTGCAGGAACAATCATTGCTTTTCCAACATAATTTGCAGATTTGCAACATTAGGGAAATGAGCACAACTCACTCCTCTTTGAGGCAGCACCCAGCTGAGGCAGCTCCCCTGTGTGGCAAACTGAGAGGGTCTTGCAGCTGTCCTAAGGGCATCCCAGAGTTATTCCTTCATCAGGAGGACCTAAGCCCTTCCATTCCACTGTCTGTGGTGCTGCCCAAAAGCCCATCACATTTACAGCCACTGTGGTGCTTCCTTCTTCACACACCTGACCCTTTATCCCATTTGGCTTATTCCAAAGCTCAGCCCATGCTCCCAGGCATGGATAGGAAGGAACCAACTTAAAAAAAAAAGAAATGCACTATTCATGAAAAGTGCTAGAACCCACCAGGCTCTGAATGCACTCCTTTTGAGAAGGCATGACTCAGTCCCAAGTGACATCTGATACTTAACAAGCGCCCATGAGCCATAAGCCCTACTGGTGTCAGCAGCGGTTTTCCCATCAACCTCTGAAATAAAAGCAAATCAGTTAGCCAGGTGTTACATATGCCCAGAAGGTTACAGGAGCCCAGAGGTGCAAGCACCTGGAGAAAATATATCAACACTTCTGCACTGTAGCAACAACTATTGCAGAAATTCTTGTCATTATCTATCAAAGTGAAAACAACAAACCCCTCAAGTTTCTGCACGGTTTGCTAGAAGTAAAGAGACAAATGAGACAAACAGCTCTTGCCCTCAGAGAGTTGACAATCTAGTAGAAGCAGGAGAAGCCATCTGAATAACTAGGAAACAAGGTGAAGAGCAGCTCCTGCCCTAAAAAGGCAGGACGGTTGCTGAAGGAAGGGAATGTGAACCCTGGTCTTGCCCTTCAGGCCATTTTTCATAATTTATGATCCTGCATTCTCAAATTACATAGGGATGTCTCAAATATGAGACAAGCCTTCTAATTTAACAAGTAAGTGATCAGAAAAACTGTACACGGGCAGTCCTCTGCTTTTATAAATGTGAGAATACTATCAAATTAACTGTTTAGAAGGGCAATAAGAGACTTATACATTGTATGTGGTTGTTCCATCCCAGGAGGCACTGTACAGTTGGGCAGGGTGTACACTATACAAGGGCATCTGGCCAAGGGTTAGACTGAAATCCAGATGTGTATCTTGATGTCGAGTTGTACTTATCCAGAAAAAAAAAAAAAAAGGAGTTCCTCTTCCTAATTTGCACAAGACACCATTTAGCTTGCAGTGGCCCTAATTCTGAGAGGTCCAAAACTAGTTTTAAATTCCAGTTACATATTTATAGCATTTTCTTTTATGTTGTTCTTTTCTTTTGCCATTAAGTCTATAGTGGACCCACTCAAGTCCAGTGAGCATTCAACGGAAGCCAAAGATTGGCCTCCGATCTCCATTTTGAAAGCAAGTGTATTAAGCATAGCAAACTTCTGTGGCTTGTCCTTGAGAGTACTCTTTATTTCGACTTTCCACTAACATGGACAAAGTACAGTACAATTTTCAAATAGTTGCACATATTCTGTTGAACAAAGAGAGCGACTGCCCGCAGTGAATGGTTGGCTGACAGGCAGCACCACCTGGGGGCAGCTGAAATTATTTTTCTCAGTAGCTAGTGTATGATGGTCCACATCGGTTATGTCCTGTAACAGAGCGATTCGGGGTGTCAGTGTTTAAAATGCTTATCTGGGCCGGGTGCAGTGGCTCAAACCTGTAATCCCTGTACTTTGGGAGGCCAAGGTAGGCAGGTCACAAGGACAGGGGTTCAAGACCAGCCTAGCCAACATGGTGAAACCCCATCTCTACTAAAATACAGAAATTCACCAGGCATGGTGGCATGCACCTGTATCCCAGCTGCTAGAGAGGCTGAGGCAGGATAACTGCTTGAACCTGGGAGGCGGAGGTTGCAGTGAGCCAAGGTTGCACCATTGCACCGCATCCTGGGAGACAGAGCAAGACTCTGCCTTGGAAAATAAAAATGCTTATCTGATGATCCCACTGAGGACAGCCTCTAATGCTGAACCAAACATTCAGTGGGCAGCCTCCTGCTAGATGCTGAGAATTCCTGGCAACTTCTCCCCCGATGCCTTTTCCCCTAATGCTTTCTTCTCAGGCTGGTCAGAGAGGCCTTGAACTCCCATAAACTCCTGTGTCACTCTTGTATACTTACCAAATCTCCCTGCCTCTTTGGCATAGTTTGGGGGCAGCCAGGAATCACCTCTTAGCTCCACCTCCATGGCAACTGCCCTCTCGCAGTTTCCACCTCCTCAGAGGGAGTAGGAGCTCCCTCTGGCAGTGGCTGTTGAGCCCGATCTCCACCAGAGGTAGACACTTATCTTTGTTGCTACCTGGTGAAGGGGGGACTGACGGACTTTCACTGAAGTTCCCCTCTAATTTTTTGTTTCCTCCTTCACTTTTCCTAATTTGGTCTTTCATTCACAGAGGCATGCCTTTATTTCACATCTACCAAGGGACTTCTTGCATAAGGCCCTGGGTTAGGCACTGGGCAATGCGCTGACAGGCAGGGCATGGGGGTGACACCCTATGGTGGGGAACGTAGACAGCAAACAAAACAAACAAACAGATGTGTTTGTCTTGTTTTGTTTTGAGATGGAGTCTCGCCCTGTTGCCCAGGCTGGAGGGCAGTGGCGTGATCTCGGCTCACTGCAACCTCCACCTCCCGGGTTCAAGCAATTCCCTGCCTCAGTCTCCCGAGTCGCTGGGATTACAGACGTCCGCCACCACACCTGGCTAATTTTTGTATTTTTAGTACAGGGTTTCGGCATCTTGGCCAGGCTGGTCTTGAACTCCTGACCTTGTGATCCACCCTCCTCAGCCTCTCAAAGTAATGGGATTACAGACATGAGCCACCACGCTCAAACCACAAGCAGATGTTAATGAGGATGAACCAATGCTGTGAAAGACTTGGCCAAGTGTCCTTTGGAAGAGTGGGGAGGAAGGTACAGGGAGGAAAGGACTCTCTGAGGAAATGGCTCTTAGGCCAAGACCTGAAGGTGAGAAGGAGCTGGTCACGGGGAGGGCAGGAAAGAGGGGTCCAAGAAGAGGCACAGCATGGGTGACGGTCATGAGCCCTAGGCAAAGTCTGGAAGGAAGTCCAGACATGTCTGGAGCATGGTGGGGGAAGGGAAGAAGGCACGGTGGGTGGCTGACGGAGCCACTCACACAGGCACAGCCTGTGTCCTAGGGGCCCCTAATCACTGTGGGGCCTGCAGGAGCCTCTGAGTAGCTGGACCTGCTCACCTTACATCACGTGGTCTGGTCTCGTCACTCTCAGATATACGTAGCCCTTTCCGCCAAAATTGTATATGTTGCTTCAAATAAACATTTATTCCTCTTTGCTTTTTTTTTAAATTTTATTTTATTATTTTGTTTGGAGGTGGGGGGGGGTCTCATTATATTGCTCAGACTGGGAGATGGGGGGCGGGTCTCACTATATTGCTCAGACTGGGAGATGGGAGGATCTCACTATATTGCTCAGACTGGTCTCAAACTCCTAGGTTCAAGTAATCCTCCCACTTCAGCCTCCCAAAGCACTAGGATTCCAGGCCTGAGCCACTGTGCTGTGCCTTGTTCATCTTTTCTGCACAGAGACAGAGCCGGAGGCAGGACAGGGGAAAGGAGAGGGAGCCAGGGAGGACAGTTCCCCAAATGCTCTGCACGAAGGGCAAAGGTATCTCGGGTATCGGTGCCTGCTGGGAAACCAGCTGTGGCCTTCTACCCAGCTGGTGGGAGAGTAGCAGGTGCAGTCTTTCTAGCAATTCTGCTCACTTGTGTGTGTGTGTGTGTGTGTGTGTGTGTGTGTGTGTGTGAGAGAGAGAGAGAGAGAGAGAGAGAGAGATGGAGTCTTGCTCTGGAGTGCAGTAGCATGGTCTCGACTCACTGCAACCTCTGCCTCCCATGTTGAAGAGATTCTCCTGCCTCAGCTTCCCGAGTAGCTAGAATTACAGGTACCTGCCACCACGCCCAGCTAATTTTCGTATTTTCAGTAGAGACGGAGTTTTTGCCATCTTGGCCGGGCTGGTCTTGAACTCCTGACCTCAAGTGATCTGCCCACCTTGGCCTCCCAAAGTGCTGGGATTACAGGTGTGAGCCACCGCACCTGGCCAAAGCTGACATTTTTAAGGCAGGTCCCCCTAAATTCCATGGTTCTACCACTAGGGGCCCCTGATGGATACGTGCAAAAAACATCGAGGTATGCACACGTGATGGTCACCCCAAAGTTGGAGGTCACCCCAATGACTCTCAGTTGGTAAAAGCGGGCCAAATCAATTTCAGTTCATCCATACAACAGCATAATCTGCAGTGATTAAACACAAGGAGGCAAAACTCTAGACTGAGAGTAAAAGACCCTGAAGATATATCATTAACTAAATGAGGGAAAGGCCAGATATGGGGTAGTGTGTGTATACCTTGCTCCCCTGTGTAACTGTTTAAAACGATATATATTTATATGCAGATAAGTGCATACTTTTTTCTGCTGGGATACACAGGAAACTTTGGGAATGAGGATTGGGGTTAGAGAAGAGGAGGGAGATTTTAATCATTTTTCTAGATCTTTCTGTACTGTTCAAGTTTTTATGTCATGCACACCTATTGCTTTTATTTAAAGAGTAATAGGAAGAAAGGAAGAAAAGACAGGACACCAGCTTCTATATGGAAACCAGTCCGGGCATCCCTTAAAGCCTGTCTGCCAGTGGCTGATGCCAGGATGGAGAAGGTCCTTTCTGTCAACTCGCTGCCCACTTGCTGGGGGAGTTGTGGGACTGGGGAGTTTCTCCGTGGGAGAAAGCATCTTTGTGCCAGAATTAGGCACAAAGGGCATTAGGACACTTGGCTGCCTGTGACTACGTGACTCAGGACACATGAGTTACAAACTCTTTTCACTGCAAGTTTTCAGCTCAATTTGGCAACCCACTATTGAACACCTACTATGTGTCTGCGTTCTGCCCTGCCTATGGAAAGAGCAGACACAAAGGCGATTTAGCCCCTGCCCCCAAGAACAAGATAAAGAAATAACACTGACAACTGCGGATGAGGGAGAAGTGCTACAAGAGGTGGGGACCAAGTGGAGGAAGGGAGACATCCCTTATAGCCAGAGGGACTAGGAAGGCTTCCTGGAGGAGGTGAGAGTTGATCTGGAGCAGTCTCAGGCCAAGAGAGCAGCTTGAGCAAAGATTGGGAAGCAAAAGAGAAACTTGTGCAGGGAAGGAGGAGGAGAGGCTGGAACCCAGAATGCTGGGCTGGGGAGGGAGAGGTGGGAAAGGTTAGATCTGCTGAAAGCAAGAGCCTGAGGAAGACAGTAGCTGGACCAGAGAGTGCTGAGTGCCCCACAAGAGGTTTGAGCGTGATTCTGTGAACTCTAAAATGTTTTGATTTGGGAGTAAAAGGGTCACAGCTGTGTCTGAGGCTTACGTCGATGACTGTCTGGTTTGTAAAAGTCAGTGTTGCCTCCTGAAAACATGGAAGTGTCTATGGAGTCGCTGCTGGTTTGAAGGACAGGGAAGAGCACCGGAAGGAAAGTCTTTGAGGCTGCCCTTACAGACAGCGGGGATAGCGGGCTGGCGGGGGATGGATCTGCTGGGGTCTGTTGCGATCTGCCAGGGTCTGCTGGGTTCTGCTTTAACATTAAGCATCAGCTCCCAACTTTCCTGGAGCCGGGATGAGGGTTTCTGCCGCCCGGGCCTTGAGCCTCAGCACTCGCCACTCTAGGTGCGGCTCTAGATGACTTGGCTCAGCTGCCCCAGAACCCCAGCCCATGATCAGCCATCCTGGTCCTCACGTGACAGGTAACGTGGAAAAGGCAGTCTACGACCTCAGACAGAGAGGCCACCAGGCTTACAAATGAGCTTCAATGTCACTCATCTTTTAAAAAGTAGATTTCCCATTTGCCTCTCTGAAAAGGAAGTTTTCTATAACTATTCAAATCTTTCAGGCCCCAGTGCTGGCTCTTCCCTCCCTCACGAACCTGCAGCCTCACCCCTAGCTGAAAGTGTCTCTATCTGCAGCTGACATCAGGCACATCTCGGTTTTGAATAGCTGCTTCCAGCTGACCTTCTCCTCTCCGTGTTTCCAGCCCCAAGAGTATTGTGAAGATTAATTAGAGAGAAGCTGTCTGCGAGGAGGCAGCCGTGGTACCAGTCTCTGGAGAGCAGGGCTCCTGTCTAACCTGGGCTCTCATTCCATAAGTGCCTGCTGAACGCGCCAGGCCATCCGCCTTCCAGGTGATGGAGCACAGTGGCTGCGGGCCCCACTCTGGAGCACGACTGCCTGGGCTTCTCTCTCAGCTCACACCACCCAGTGCAGTGGCTCACACCTGTAATCCCAGCACTTTGGGAGGCAGAGGCGGGTGGATCACCTGAGTTCAAGAGTTCAAGACCAGCCTGGCCAACATAGTGAAACCCTGTCTCTACTAAAAATACAAAAATTAGCTGGGCATGGCGGTGCACACCTGTAGTCTCAGCTACTCAGGAGTTTGAGGTATGAGAATCACTTAAACCTGGGATGCAGAGATTGCAGTGAGCCAAGATTCATGCCACTGCACTCCAGCCTGGGTGACAGAGCAAGACTCCGCCTCACAAAAAAATAAAAAATAAAAACACAAGTTATGTAAGCTTGGCCAAGCTAATGATCCTCTCTGAGCCTTAGGCATGATGATATTACCTACTTCTTAAAGTTTCTAAGAACAAGAAATGAAAACATACGTCCACACGAAAATCTTGTACACAAATGTTCACAACAACCAAAACATCCCAAATGTCCATCCACTGATGAATGGATAAATAAAAAGTGGGCTATCTATAGAACTGAGTATTATTGTCAATAAAAAGGAATGAAGCAATGACACACGCTACAACAAGGATGAACTTTGAAAACATGATGCTAAGTGACAAAGGCCAGCCATGAAGGTCCACGTATTGCATGATTCCATTTGCAGGAAATGTCCAGAACAGGGAGCTCTACAGAGACAGAAAGCAGGTTCGTGACTGCATGGGCTGGAGGAGGGGAACCGGGCCTGCGGATGGATACAGGACTTTGTTTAGGGGTAACAGAATGTTCTAAGATTAAGTGTAGTAATGGTGGCATAACTCTGCCAATGTACTTAAAGCCATTGAATTGTACACTGTATGTTTTTTAGACAGAGTCCCGCTCTGTTACCCAGGCTAGAGTGCAGTGGCACAATCACAGCTCACTGCAGCCTTGAACTCCTGGGCTTAGGTGATCCTCCTGCCTCAGCCTCCCAAGTAGCTGGGACTACAGGTGTGCACCTCTGCGCTCTGCTTACTTTTACATACACATTTTTTTTGTAAAGATGGGGCTTTGCCATGTTGTCTAGGCTGGTCTCTAACTCCTGGGCTCAGGCAAGCCACCAGTCTGGCCTCCCAAAGTGCTAGGATTACAGGCATGAGCCACTGCACCCAGCCAAACTGTACATTTCATATCAGTGAGTTGTAGAGTATGAATTAGATCTCAATAAAACTGTTGAAAATTTTTCTTAAGAGGCCGGGCCTGTGGCTCACACCTGTAATCCCAGCACTTTGGGAGGCCAAGGTGTATGAATCACAAGGTCAAGAGATCAAGATCATCCTGGCCAACATGGAGAAACCCCGTCTCTACTAAAAATACAAAAATTAGCTGGGTGTGATGGCATGCCTGTAATCCCAGGTACTCGGGAGGCTGAGGCAGGAGATGGCTTGAACCTGGGAGGCAAAGGTTGCAGTGAGCCAAGATCGTGCCACTGCACTCCAGCCTGGCGACAGAGTGAGACTCCGTCTCCAAAAGAAAAGAAAAAGAAAGTATTCCTTAGAACAATGCCTGGCACATGTGAAGCACTAAATAAGTGTTAGCTACTATTATTTGTTGCCAGGCAAATAAGTGACAAAGATGGGTAGATGAGATGGCCTAAATGTTTATGCTCCAGCTCCAAATTCCTAGGCTGAAATCCTCACCCGCGAGGTGATGGTATTAGGAGGTGGGAGCTTTGGGAGCTGATGAGGGTCATGAGGGTGGAGCTATCATGAGTATGATGTGCTTCCTTATATAAGAGAGAGACCCCTTGCTTATCCCACATGAGGACACAGTGAGATGCCATCCAGGAACCGGAAGTGGCCCTCACCAGACATGGAACCTCCTGGTGCCTTGATCTTAGACTTTCCAGCCTCCAAATCTGAGAAATGAACTTGCGTTGTTTCTATAGTCCCAGTGTATGGTATTCTGTGATAGCAGCCCCCACAGACAGACAGATTTCCTGCTTCAGGGAGTGTGCATTCACGGGTTTCTCCTCTGCATCCTGTGCTGCCTCTGCCAGACCATGTGTGTTCTCTAAAGCCCAGCCATGTCACTCCCTGAGAAGACGAGACTTGTCACTGCTGCTCAAGGCTGCCTGCCTGGCCCTTCCTGGCCCTTAGCAAGGCTCTGGCTCTCACTCACAGTGAGATCACCGTCTCACTGAGCCTCGTTGCAGGCTACTGAGTCCTTGTTTGCACCAGTTCTGTTTCTGGATTTCTTTCAGCTCCTTGGTCTCATGTCCTGAGAGGTCCTTGATCCCGTCGCCTCCCACCTCGCCCTTGGACTTGACGATGCATCTACTTGTCTGGATCAGTCCTTCACTTCTACTGGCAGGCTCTGTTCCCCCACCCCACCCAGGGGATAGCATAGTGCCAGTGAAACGAACATTCTTATTCTCCAGGCTCTGCCAAGATTCCAAGTGCACCAGTTCTAGGAACGTGGAATTCACAAGGGGACTCTGAGTGGGGAAATAAATGCAGAACAGACCTTCTCCCCCAGGAGCCACTCCCAGGCTCACCCCAAGTTGCTTGGTGACCACAGAGCCACTTTCCTGGAGAGGCTTCAGGGGACCAGGAAGGCAGCAAGGCACCACCTCTAGCCCACCTCCCAGTGACCCCCCCCCTTCAGTCCTGGGCCACTCTAATTTCACAGCCTGGTGGGAGGGGAGCTCTGTGACCAGAGGGTCCCATGGGAGAGGATGTCCCCTGAGCCTGCCCCTCTGCTGCTTCTCCTTCTCCAACGCTGGAGATAGGGCTGAAATGATAATGACAGCAACAGGCCAAAGGCAGAAGGCCAGAGTCAGGCAGCCAACACCTGGGGTCATTGTAAGACTGGGCAGCCTCGTCTTGCATCCACAGCGGGCAGAGGGTGAGGGGTCAGAGGAGCTGCCCATATTGCCCCTCCACTGCCAGCCAGGTGGTCCTGATGCAGGAGAGCTAGCTGCCTTCCAGGAAGGGGCAGAGAGGAAAGGCAAGGAGGCTGAGTGGCTACTGCATTCCGTGAGGTGACCTGAACTGGGCATCTGTCCTCCCCCGGAGATGGAATCAGCTCCCGGCCTGTCTGCAATGGCTGCGTTTGCCCTTGTCGTCCTCAGTTTGTGTCTTCGTGTCACACACCTGCCTGGGTGACAGCAATCATCTATCTTCCTGTGCAGGTGGCCAATGGTCATTAGGTGGAATGAAGCTGGCGGGATGGAGTGAGGTGGCCACAGCTGCAGGCAGAGCCGTGGGATCGGGAATAATGAACACCACGCATGGAGCCAGGCAGCAGAGCACCCTGGCCAGTGCAAATGACTGGCCTCCCTCCCTTGCCAGTGGCTTTTCACTGGCCAGCCCCTCCATCCAAAAGAAATGAGTCACAGTGTGTGAATTCACAGCAGGCCCGAGCCGACAGAGACAGGCACCCGGGGAGGCCATCAGGTCTCTAAGTGCCCCCCGGAGAGCAGGGCAGTGGCCTCTGGCTTGTTTTGTGCCAAGCAGTGGAGTCTCTGCCTCTCCCTCAGAAGGAGGGGCAGGCAGGAGGAAGAGGAGCCTTCCTGGTTCCCGAAGTGCTGCACATACTCTCCTCCCCTGTCTGTCCTACCCTTCATGGCCCAGTGAGGGAGGCTGGGCACATTGGATGCAGCTGGTTGGCACCATGGGCCCAAGATGAACAAGCCTGTCTCCCTGGTGCTCTCGACATGGGGTTGGGAGCAAACAGCAGAGGTCATGCCCAGGCTGGGTGCCAAAGCCAAGATGGGCAGTCAGCTCCCACTGTCATCAGGTGAGAGAAGGAAGAATGAGAAGGTGGGGTCAAAACAGGGGTGAGGCGGGAGAGCCAAGGACCCAGGAGAGCTGGGAGGGAGCAGAGGAGGGGGCTGCTAGGGACCAGGGGTGGGTTTCAGAGCAGGAGAGGCAGCTTCATTTGGGGGCAGAACTGGTCCGACGTGAGGTCATTCATGACACCCTCCTGCAGCAAGATGCTCTCTGACACGTGACCATTGCCAGCCCCACGGGGACACAACCAGGTACAGAGCACAGCCCTGGGAGTCTCATCAGACGTCAGGGCTGGAGCCCGGCTCTGCTGCCCACTTGCTCTGTGACTGGGCAAACTACTTACCTCTCCAAGATTTTTCACCTGAAAAATTGGGACATGGGGCCAGGTGGGGTGGTTCGCGCTGTAATCCCAGCACTTTGGGAGGCTGAGGTGGTGAATCACCTGAGGTTGGGATTTCGAGATCAGCCTGACCACATGGAGAAACCACGTCTCTACTAAATTAGTTGGGTGTGGTAGTGCATGCCTGTAATCCCAGCTACTCGGGAGGCTGAGGCAAAAGATTTGCTTGAACCCAGGAGGCAGAGGATGTGATGAGCTGAGATGGCACCATTGAACTCTGTCTCAAAGAAAAAAAAAACGGGACATGACGCACACAAGGTGCTTCGTTGGCTGATGGAGCACACACAAAGTGCTGGCACGTACTAGGTATGCAGAAACAGGTTGTGAATGATACTGTTGAAAACCCCCTGGTGGAAACTGCAGCCCTGACCTCTGGTTTTGGATGTGAAGGGAGGCAAGAAGCTTCCAATTAGGCTACTGGTATGTGTGGCATCCCCTGGCTAAGGCACCGTGCCAGCCCTGACATCACACTAAGGAGGGGATGCTCTGAGGTCCTCCACCCTTTTTTAAAAAAAACAAATAGTCATTGACACTTCAGTATAACATGCTGCAATCAGGCTATTGGGCCCTTCTCTCCTAAACCCTAAGCAACACGTACCCTGAGATGTCCTTGGAGATCAGGACTTGGGGTACCTCTCTGCAGCCAGGAACCTGGGGTGGGAGAGATAGGGTGCTGAGAGGTACCGTCTTCACCTCTTCTCACCTGAATTTTCTTCCCTGCTCCCCAGGGTAGAATACCCATGCCCACCTGCAGACCCTGCCCTACCTAGGTCTGAGACCATCCTCACGGGCAGCATGTATCTCGACAACTTCAGTAATGCCAGCCCTTGGGGCTAGGATGACTTCCTACTGCCCACAGGCCTAAGCCTAATACGGCCAGGTCACCCTTAGGGTCACATGCCCGCAAGTTGATCCCTAGATTGGCTCAGAAAAAAGGACAAGATCCCTACCTCCGTTTCCCTGCCCAGCACTCCATTGCCCCACACACCTTGAGCCCTGCTCTGACACCACTGTCTGCTTAGTGGGGACCCCGGCATCCTGCCAGTTTCCCAGTCCCTGCCCTCGAAGCTGGAGCTTGCATCCCAGACCACACAGAGCTTGCCTGGTCGAGCTCTGCTCGACCCTGGACAGCGGGTTTGATTGGCCTTACCAGGGCCACACCTGCCTGGTTCCCCTGGTCCTGGGGCCTTTGCCCTTCCCATGAGCCTGTCAGCTGGGATCACTGTGGCCCCAGTAGGTGTCACACCCAAGTTGTCTCCTTTCTTCCCGCCTCTTTTCATATTTATTCGGTGGACTGGACAGTGTGGGTCAGTGGCTGGATGATGCGCTCATTGCTTTATTAAAAGTAGAGAAGAGCTAAAAGGAAGCAGAGGCAGGAAGAGGCCAAGTGTCCCTTGAAAGATCCCGACATGGCTGCTCCAGGAGCCAGAGCAGGAAAGGGAGGGGGTGTGAAGGGGCGCTGGGAGGAGGCCCAGTGCAAATACAGACAGCAGCATCACCAGACACGTGTTGCATGTGGGTTCAATGTCCAAGCCCCAGTCAGACCACCTGGTTCAAATAACTTTGGGTGATCTTGGATAAATAACTTAATGGAGTTCTCTGAATCTCATCTAAATTTCCTTATCTAAAAAATAGAAGTAATGAAAACTTGGAAGCTTACAAGAAGAATTACATGAGACAGTATACAGACTGTGCCTGTCACAGAGGAGACAGGAGCCACTCTAGATGATAGGAGCCATCGTTTTACTGGAAAATAGGTATTAATACATCCTACTTTGGGTATAGGAACACCACCTCCAGGAAGCCTTCTAGGCTTTCTTTCAAGCTTCTAGAGCACTTTTTCAGGAAAGAGAGAGCAAAGGAGTGGGGTGGGTGCAGATAAAGATAAGAAACAGAAAGAAGCATGCATTTTGCACCTACCTGAAGCCAGGCCCTGTGCTAGACACTTGGTATACTATGCCTCATTCTATCTACCCAGCAGCCACAAAGACAGACATTCTGATTGGCCCCACAAAACAGTAACCCAGCCTCAGTCACTGGCCTGTGAGTTGCTTCAGCATGTTTGATGTGGTGACCTGCAAGGCCCGGCAGGGACACCCCTAGGCAAATGGCTCAGGACTGTCATTTGGTGATCCGCGTGGAGAAGAACCACCCTTTTCCAAGGCCGAGGGGTTGTAAGTGGCAGAACGTTGCACTTTTTTCCCACAGAGCAGCAGGGTGAGGGCGAAGCAGGAGCGTGGACTCTGCCAATCAAAGGCGAGGCCAGACATCATGCTCAGATTGGGGATGGAGACTCGGCTTCTTCACGGTGCTGGGTCACAGGGTAACCAGTGGGGCGGGAGTTCTGGAATGATCTGTTTGGCTGTCTGTAAATGGCTGTTTGCCATGGCAACGAGCACTGGAGACTCTGAGCTTGCTCAGTTGGGAACCTGCTCTCCAGGGACATTTCAAAGCTCTTCCCCTCACGGAATGCATCCCCACAGCCTGGGAGAAGCTGGCACTCCCCACACTCCCTTCTGAGTGGCAGCCAGTGCCCTCTGCTTTCCTTTCTCCAGGAGTCTCAGATCAGCTGACAACGGATGTGCAGAGGAGAGAAAACGCAGTACAGGCTCCGGTCAGGACCAGCCTCTCTGGGAATTCACTTGCCACAAAGGCTCCCTCCCCATCCCACTCCTGCCAGCAGAAGTCAACAAGCCTAAAAAACACTGTCCAATCACCCTCACTGAGCCAAGGGTTCCTTTCTACCCCAAGATTTTCTTGCATCTCTTCACCCAGTGCCTGTTCCACAAGCAGTTACTGAGAAGATAAAAATAAATACAGCGCCAGGCATGGTGGCTCACACCTGTAATCCCAGCACTTTGGGAGGCCAAGGCGGGCAGATCACATGAGGCCAGGAGTTCAAGACCAGCCTGGCCAATATGGCAAAACCCTGTCTCTACTAAAAATACAAAAATTAGCCGGGCGTGGTGGCATGTGCCTGTAATCCCAGCTGCTCAGGAGGCAGAGGAATGAGACTCTCTTGAACCTGGGAGGTGGAGGTTGCAGTGAGCCAACAGCTGCACTGCTGCACTCCAGCCTGGGTGACCAGACTCTGTCTCAAAAAAATAAATAAATCAGTAGGCCGGTGCAGTGGCTCATGCCTGTAATCTCAGCACTTTGGGAGGCCGAGGAGGGCAGATGACGAGGTCAGGAGTTCAAGACCAGTCTCACCAACATAGTAAAACCCAATCTCTTTAGTAGATGGGGTTAGCTGGGTGTAATGGTGCGTGCCTGTAATCCCAGCTGCTCAGGAGGCTGACGCAGGAGAATTGTGTGAACCCGGGAGGTGGAAGTTGCAGTGAGCCGAGATAGAGCCATTGCACTCTAGCCCAGGTGACCGGGCGAGACTCTGTCTCAAATAAATAAATATATACATACAGCTCCCCCCAGGGACAGTGGAGTGGTGGGGCCCAGGCTGTGCCAGCTTGGCTAAGTATGGTTCTAAATCATGCAAACACGGAAAATGGGGTCCTGGGAAGTTAAGGAGGTGGAATTTTCTGAAGATGCCACTCCCACTCCTAAACTGGCTTCTTCTATGGTTCTCCCCATCCCATAACTTCCAAGTCCATTCTTGCAATTATTCATGCCAAACCTAGACCCACACTGCTAATCTTTCTCTCGTGCCCATATCCAACTTGTCAGAAAAGCCTTTGGACTTTAACCTCCAAAAAATACTCCACGTGCCCCTCCTTTCCCCACCTCTACTGCCATCGGGGCTCCTCAGGGCTGTCCCTATCTCCCCCTTGACTGCCCCTCCCCACGGAGCAGCTGGAGTGAGCCTAAAGTCAAACTGTGTCCCTCACTCACTGGTGACCTCCCATCCCACTTGGGGAGCAGCCCTGGGTTCTAAGGCCCTGAGGGCCCTGGTCCCAGCTACCCTCAGACCTCCTCCTCCGTCCCTCCCCAGTGGCATTGACCTATTGTTTCCCTCCAGGACACTTCTCCAATGTCATCTTCTCAGGTCTCACCCTGCCTCTCTGCTGGAGGCTGGGACGCTCCACCCAGACTCCCTTCAGAAATAAAAGGTGATGGCCAGGCACGGAGGCTCGGCCTATAATCCCAGCACTTTGGGAGGCTAAAGCGGATAGATCACAAGGGTCAGGAGATCAAGACCATCCTGGCCGACATGGTGAAACCCTGTCTCTACTAAAAACACAAAAATTAGCTGGGTGTGCCTGTAATCACAACCTCCTGCCTCCAGAGTCTGAGGTAGGAAAATTGCTTGAACTTGGGAGGTGGAGATTACAGTGAGCTGAGATCGTGCCACTGCACTCCAGCCTGGCAACAGAGTGAGACTCCATGTCAAAAAAAAAAAAAAGAAAGAGAAAAGGTGACTCCCCCTCAGATTGCAGGACAGCCTTCAGCTATCAGCCCCTCTGGGTATGAGCCCCCTCGCCCCTCCTTCTTAGAGAGCTTGCAGCGGGCATGAAGTCCTCATTTCACCCCAAATTGGTACTGTCCTCAAATAAGCCCTGTCTTAGCCTGTTTGGGCTGCTGTCATAGAATACCATAAACTGGGTAGTTCATAAACAACAGCAATCTGTTGCCAACAGTTCTGGAGGCTGGGAATTCCAAGGTCAAGGCACCAGCAGAATCTGTGCCTTACCCATTCTTATGAATGTAGATTCTCACTATGCCCTCACATGGCAGAGGGGCGAGGGGCTGCTCTTGGGCCTCTTGTGCAGGGTCACCAATCCCATTCATGAGGACTTCATCCCCATGACCTAATCACCTCCCAAAGGCCTGATGTCCTGATACCATCACCTTGGGGTGTGAGAATTTCAACCCAGGAATGTAGCAGGTGCACAAACACTCAGATTACAGCAAGCCCTCGAGGACCATCTGCCTCAGAACTCCCCTGCAGAGTTGCCTGAAGCTTCCCTCAAAACCGCATCAAAGCTCAACTTCTCCCCCTGCACCCCACCCCCACTTTCTTCCCTTCCTTGCCTCCTGCAGGTATGGATCAAATCACCCTTCAGGACAAACAGCAGCATCAGGCTTCGTGGAGCTGACCGTGTAAGACCCTCCACATGGGATTCTTCTGTACCAGACTGACTACGTTCAAATCCCAGTTGCATCCTTTGCAGGCCTTGAAACTCTGGACAAGTTCTTTAACTGCTCTGTGCCTCAGTTTCCCCACCTGCACAATAGAAGTTACAGCTTAGATCTATTCTGATAATTAAATGGGTTAATATTCAGAGCACTGCCTGATATTGTTAGCATGGGAAATGCTGAGGCGGGTGGATCACAAGGTCAGGAATTGAGACCAGCCTAGCCAACATAGTGAAACCCTGTCTCTACTAAAAATACAAAAATTAGGCATGGTGGCATGGCACATCTGTAGTCCCAGCTACCAGGAGGCTGAGGCAGGAGAATCGCTTGAACCCGGGAGGCAGAGGTTGTGGTGAGCTGAGATCACACCACTGCACTCCAGACTAGGCAACAGAGCGAGACAGAAAAAGAAACAAGCTCTGTGCTCCAGAGCAGAGTTTTCTCCCCTTGCCACTGTTGCTGGAGGAGCTGCCCCTCACACATGGATACGAATCCCGGCTTCGCTGGCATCGAAGGGCCTACAGGGGCCTCACATGCCCAACAAAAAGGGTTCACAAGGCCACAGGTCCAGGGTCAGGCTGGGCATCTGTCATTTCACAGATGAGGGCAAAGCTTGGCCCAGGCTGTTGGGTCAGCTCAGGACAGAGCTGGGCAAGAATTCCAGAACAAGGAGGCACCATCATAGGAGAAAGCTTCTGTGCCAGCCCTGGACTTTAATCCTGAGCCTGCCACTCACAGTTGTGTGTCTGTGACCAAGTTACTTAGTCCCTGTGATTCCCTGTGTCCCCATCTCAAAGCAGGGATGGTGGAGGTGCCTACCTTTCTGTTGTAAGAATTGAATGAGTTCATGCCTGAAAAATATCCAGTAAATAGCTGCTCCTCCCACCCCTGTATCAGTGAGTTAGGGCTGCTTAACAAACATGCCAACACGTTGTAGCTTAAAACAGCAACACATTTGTTTTGCAAGTGAAGCCATGGTCTTCTTTTGCATGTGCGTGGCGGGACTTAGTAGGGGCAACTCATCTCTGCTTCGTTCAGGAACAGCTGGGGCAACTTGAATGCAGGGAGCTGGAATCATCTGAGGTCTCATGCCCTCCTGTGTTTGATATCTGGGCTGGGACCCTGTAGCAGCTGACTTGGGCTCCTTGGGTGTCTATCAACCTCTCTCTTTCTCTTCTCTCTCTCTCTCTCTCTCTCTCTCTCTCTCTCTCTCTCTCTCTGCAGCATGGTGGCTTGAGGGTAGCTAGACCTCTTACCTGAAGGCTCAGGGACCCACAGGTACATGTTTGAAGAAGAAGAGACACAGGCAGAAGTTGGATTACCTTTTGTGACCTAGCCCCAGAAGTTATTCTGCCACACATGATTGGTGGAGGCAGTTACAAATGTCTGCTCAGTTTCGAGGGGAGGAAGCATAGACCCTTCCTCTCATAAAGGAGCATCAATGTCACATTGTAAGAAGAGCATGGGGTGGGGCACATGTTGGCACAGCTGACTTTGGAAAATAGAGTCTTCCCCACACCCCATATGGCAGAGCTCTGTGCCATGCCAGCCTCCCCAGAGGCTTAGGTGGGATCAAGGGGGCCTCCCGAACAGGGTCTGGCTCCCTCTCTAGCTGAATTTGAAAGGGCATGTCTGTGATTTAGGCTCTACCTCCTTTAGCTCTTTAGGCCTTGGCCAACCATTACCTTCGATAGTGCCTGCAGCTAAGAACTCTGGGACCCGCCTCTTGCCCTCTGGCCAACAGGCCCTTCCACCTGAGCAGGGCTAGGCCGGCAGCACTGCCAGGCCCCTCAGGGAAGGCCTCCTCGAGAACCATTTGCACCTGGGCCCACATAAGTCAGATTTACGTCCCTAACCCAAAACAATTCCACAGCAATTCTCTAGGTTTGGAATTCCTATCATTTACACCCCATTGGTTGAGATGAAATGAGACTAAAAGAAATATTCAAATGTCCCAGCATCTAAAGGCCCTGCCTCACCTGATCCGCAGACTCATCTCTTTGTTCTAAAGGCCAGAGAGGTGTGGACAGTGGGACTGACCAAAACCTGGCAGGAAAACAGGCTGGATCCACCCACCACAGGCTCAGGTGGCTCAGGTTTCTTACCTCGAGGAGCTATAGCCCAGGTGTCACCTGGGGTCTCCCTGCCCCTTAAGATCTAGACATCGTTGCCTCAAACCCCCTCCCGTGGCCCAGCCCTGGGCCTCCCCAAAGCACTTCATTACCCTGAAATCCCGCTTCTGGCTCCATGTTCTAGGGTTGCGGCCTTGTACTCACGCCATCCCCGTCCAGCCACAGGACACAGACCCTCCGCCCACTCCAGGCCTAAGCAGGAAACTGCAATGGTGATTTGGGAACACAAAGCACCATTTGAAATGGATCCATGAAACGTTTGAAATTCGATCCTGGACGTGCCTGCTCTCGTGGAGAACTTTAGCCGTTGCACCAGCCTGGGTGCCAGCTCCTACCCAGCCTCTCAGCCTTCTCTTTCATTACAGATTCCCCTGCAACTTCCAGAACTCCCCCACTTTATCATGCAGAGTATCTCAGCTTTCTCCAGTTCCAAACGCCGAAGAGCCCAGAGCACCTTGGCACATACGTCCACAATGGCACGTTCTCACAATAGCACACTGTTGACGGCAGTCTGGGGATGTGCACATTGACTCCCTTGAACTGATACAAAGTCAGCCACCCATCCTCCCTGGTGTCAGCTTGGATCTTTTTTTTTTTTTTTTTTTTTTTGAGATGGTGTTTCACTCTGGAAACAAGCTGGAGTGCAATGGCACGATCTCAGCTCACTGCAACCTCCACCTCCCAGGTTCAAGCTATTCTCCTGCCTCAGCCTCCCGAGTAGCTGGGATTACAGGTGCATGCCACCATGCCCAGCTAATTTTTTTGGTATTTTTAGTAGAAATGGGTTTCACCATGTTAGCCAGGCTGGTCTCAAACCCCTGACCTCAGATGATCTGCCTGCCTTGGCCTCCCAAAGTGCTGAGATTACAGCCATGAGCCCCCATGCCTGGCCCAGCTTGGATCTTTTATAGTGCCATTTTATCCAGTATGGGGATTGAGTGTTCCCTGGTCCAGTCCAGCTCTTTCACTGGGCCTCGCCCACCTGCTCCTCCTCCCACGTGGTGCTGGGGGGGCGCTGGAGGAGGAGGAAGACGAGACGGCTAGCCGAGATGGGGACTAGATTTGTATATGAGCCTGGCCTCTCTACACTACACTTAAGACCATCAGGGGCTAGGAAGAGGTCAGTCACAGCTCTGGGAAATCAGTCAAACTGTGTGACCCAAGCAGCCAGGCCTGTGGCTCCATGGGTACAGGATGGGCAGAAGAGTTCCTGGACCCGTGACATCACCCCCAGTCCTTTACTCCAGGGAATGGGAAAGGTTCATCCAGCCTGAAGTCCACCTCTGCTGGGACATCTGCAGGCAGGATGACCACGGGGCCGCCCCCTCCCCAGAACACCCTGGCACAGTCCTGTGGACCAGGCACACCTACCCACACCTCACATTTGCCAGTCTTCAGCAACATAGAAGTATCCAGCTGACAGGTCCCTGGAGACAGTGACAGGCGAGGAAAGAAAAGGCAGCTGGCAAGGTGTCAAGAATAAAAGCTGGTTGGCCCAAGCAAAGGCAGGCCACACCTGGAGCCCTCCCCACGGCCATGGTCAGGCACCTTCTGTTTGGCTGGCCTCTCCCCACTGCTCTGTGCCCAGGCCTTCCCGGGAGCTTTTTCACCCTCCGTTAGCCACCATCTGGCGGTGTCACTGGGAGCCTGGAGGGTGGCCAGGAGCTGGCACAGGTTGACCGTGGAGATTGCTGGCCTGTGTGCTGGGCCTGACTCAGGGGACCTCAACTCTCCTGATTCGATGACTAGGGAGGGTTCCAGCTGCACAGAGAGTGGCCTCCCAGGGCTGACAGATGGGCAGTCCCAGGAGGAAGCCACATGGCAGGACCGTGTTGTTGTTAAACGCAGCTCATTAGGTTTTATCAGCAAGATGCTGCTCGGTTGGCAGGAGCACACCTGCGCCGTCGGCCCTGGGCAGGTTTTGCTGGGGAGGCTGGAGCAGCGGGCTTGTTCTCCGGGCTTGGCAGCCCCTCTTAGGTCTCAGAGACCCCATCTATGCATGGAGGACCTCAGGGAAAAGCTAAAGGGTATGAAGGCCACTGCACAGAGGCCAGGGAACCCGCATCCCACCATCCCCAGGGACGGTCACCAGGGGGCAGCCATGATGTGAAGGCGGGGTTAACTCCAATGGCAGCTGCTGCCACGAGGCTGGACTCTACCAACAGCCAAGCCAAGGACCGGCAATCCTGTAAAGGCTTGGATAGTAATTATTTCAGGACTTGCAGGCCAAGAGCTTAAAATTGAGGATGTTGTGTAGGTACTTGTAAAAATATTCAACATTTAACCATTTAGAAAGATAGAAACCATTCTTAGTTCATAGTTTAAAATTTAACCACTTAGCAAATAGAAATCATTCTTAGTTCACAGGTGGCAGGCCAGATTGGGCCTTTGGGCCACAGTTTGCCAACCCCGGGCTTCAATCCCCTGGGTAAAGAAGGCAGCAGAAGCTGGGCGTGCTGGCTCACATCTGTAATCCCAGCACTTTGGGAGGCCAAGGCAGGTGAATCACCTGAGGTCAGGAGTTCGAGAGCAGCCTGGCCAACATGGCCAAACCCCCGTCTCTACTGAAAATATAAAAACTAGCCAGGCATGGTGGTGCATGCCTATAATCCCAGCTACTCAGGAAGCTGAGGCAGGAGAATCGCTTGAACCGGGGAGGTGGAGGTTGTGGTGAGCCAAGACTGTCCTATTGCAGTCCAGCCTGGGCAACAAGAGCAAAACTCCATCTTAAAAAAAAAATAAAAGCCAACAGAAGAGGCTGCCTGTGACTCTCCTCCAAGGAAGAGCCCTCAAATCTCAAATGTGGGTGCCACGAAGGAGCTGGGGGGTAGTGGAGTTGGCACTGCTCCTGGGTACACCCACCTCTTCATGTTCACCTGGAACACTGGACCTGCCCATGTGTGTGTCAGTCTCTCCCCAGACTAGCCTGGCACAAGTAATGAGGGAGGCTCCATCTTCCCCAGAATCCCAGTGCCACCCTCATGCCATGCTGGGGACTCTTCCCCAACTTAGGATCCCCATTTGGTCCTGCGGACTCTACGCTGCACTGTGGCCATGCTGGCATACCATGGTGTTACTGGCCCCTCCCAGGCCCCACCCCACAGATTGCAGAGATGAGTCCAGAGGGTGCTGTACCTGGAGGCCCCAGGCTGTGCTTCAGCCCTGCTAGCCCTCCCTCTGCCCCGTGGCCAGTGCCGGGCTGAGCTTGTCTTCCTGACTACCTCTACTTTAGTGTAATTTTTCTTCTAGCAAATTCCTAGGTCCATCAGGCAAATACACTTCTGGATGTGCCCCAGTGCCCCAGCCCAGCCACATCTGAACACACTTAGCTTCATGCTGGGACCCTCGTCACCACCTTCTATTACCCACCCACCCACATCTTACAGGAAAAATAAGCAGAAAGGGGCCTAAGCACGCGGCCAGGCAGCCTGGGCTAGAAATTGGGCTGTGAGACCTTGGAGCCAGCCACTCAGCCTCATGCAGTTCCTCCTTCCCCACCTGCTAAGTGTGGTAACTGCAGCCTGCGCACCGTCCATCATCCTCTGTACAGGGATGCATACGGTGTAGGGCATATACAGCCTGGCACGCGTTTAGTCCTCAGCAGCTGCTGATGGGATGTGCATCTGAAACGGAAGTCTGGGAAAAGGATGAGACGCAGAGGTGAGGGTGCCGAAACAGCCACGGGGAAGGCAGAGAGAGGCAATGATCCGGAGCTGGGGAGAGGGAGCGAGGAAGAAGGCGGGGATCTGAGCACCTGCACTTTGTTTCCCAGAACAGTGTCCATTGATCTGTGGCACAAAGGCAGGAGAGGGATGGACAGGAAACGAGAGGTGTGGGAGAACCCTCTGACTGCCTGTCACAGGTGAGACATGGAGACAGAACTGAATCTCAGCATCCTTACAAGCTCCTCCACCCCTGATTGGGAACAGACGCCTTCCCTTTGCTGCACTTGGCCAAGGGCCTCATCACAGGCCTAGTGGGAGGAATCAGGGAATAATTCCAGACTGTTCTGGAGATATACCTGTTGGCAATCAAAACTATTGTGGCATTATTGAGTTAACACTTTCTAAACTACACTGTAGATACTTGATTCCAAAATACAGACTCACTCATTTTTTAAACCAATTCTGGTGTTGTCTTGTAAAGCCTCACATTAAAATAAGCATTTCGGAAAGCACTCTACCAAACATATGTACAAGAATGTTCATAAGGCAGGCATGGTGACACATATGTGTAGTTCTGGCTACTCAGGAGGCTGAGGTGGGAAGACCACTTGAGCCCAGGAGTTCAAGACTGCAGTGAGCTACAATCACACCACTGCACTCCATTCTGAGCAACACAGCAAGCCTCTGTCTCTAAAAAACATTCGTTTTAAAAAAGAATGTTCATAGCAGCCTTATTTGTATAGATCAACCTAGAAATAACCCAAAAGTCCATCAACAGTTGATCCAGGTGCAGTGGCTTATGCACGTAATCCCAGCACTGTGGGAGGACGCTGTGGGCCGATCACTTGAGGCCAGGAGTTCGAGACCAGCCTGGGCAACATGGTGAAACCCCGCATCTACTAAAAATACAAAAATTAGCTGGGCATGGTGGCGCACACCTGTATTCCCAGCTACTCTGGAGGCTGAGGCAGGAGAATCGCCTGAACCCGGGAGGCAGAAGTTGCAGTCAGCTGAGATCACACCACTGCACTCCAGCATGGCGACACAGCAAGACTCCATCTCAAACACAAAACAAAACCAAAAACACAAAGGAAATTTCTAAAGTGCTAGAAGTATTTTTGATCTTGATAACACGTGGCCACATGAGATACATATGTAAAGATTCATCTCAGTGTACACTTAAGATTTAGGTCCTCAAAGTTCACTTTTAAGTTAAATGTCAATTTAAAGAATATTATTCTTCCAAAAGAATCCTGTAAGAGTAGTTAAAGAGTTTGCACCAGGACAATTCAAGGAACATTCTTCTCATAGCACTGGTTTCCCAGGGGACTGACCAGGTGAGTACAAGACCACCAAACCAGCCCTGGGGGCTGGTGTCTGCCTACCAGCCCTTGACTGCCGTAGTTCCTATAGTGAGGGTGGTAGCCTTTGCTCCTTGTTCCTTCTCTTTGTCAGGATGGCTTCAGTTGGGATGGCTTTGGCTGCAAATAACACCCAAATAAACCTGGTTTGAACAGTAGAAGTTTTCATCTCACATATCAAGAAGTCTGGAGGTAGAGGTTAGAGGGGAGGTTCATGGCTCTGCAATGTCGGGGCTCCAGGTCACATCCTCTGGGAGTCTGTTGTGTTAACCTTGCCCTCCTGACTGCAACATAGTTGCTGCAGGCATCACTTCCCCAAACAACCGTATCACAAGATCTAAAGTTGGGGGAGGGGTTCTCATGTAAATCAAGACCCCAGAAGTCTTCCCCTAGTCCTGTTGGCTAGAGCTGGTCCCATGCACACTGCTAACGCTCTTGTCGGCTAAGGGATGAGGGTTGGGCCAGAGCTTCACCTCCCACGGAGCATGTTGTGCCCCATATCTGACCACATTGGAGGCTTTGTTGGAAGGAAGATGGAAGGAGTGGATGTTGGGTTGGAAACCAACTGAGCTGCCAGGCCTTGTTGGGTTTTTTTTTTTTTTTTTTTTTTTTGGTTTGGTTTTGAGCTTCTGCATTATTTTTAACTGGTGATAGTATACTGTCAAAACAAGTGAGTCATCATGCCCTTCTGACTGAAGCCTGGTGAATGTTCAGTACTTCCATCCAAATTCCCAGGGAGACACAGATGCATGCATGGGATAAGGCAACGACATGTTAGGCTGCCCTTGGAAGGGCTGATGTCATCACAGCAGGAGCTGGAATGCTGTGTTTATGGCGGGTGGCTGGGCAAGGGACCCATGAGTAGGGACTTGGTAATTGATGACTTTTACTCATTCACTAAGTGACAAGCACTCCACTAACACAGAAAGGAAACAGTCCATAAAACACTGAGGGGAAAAACAAACTGAATTGTCCTAATACTTCCTATGTGACTCCAACAGGGAAGGGAGCCTTCTCCTGGCCCCTACTGGTCAGTGAAATGGTTCAAGAGGCCAGGGGAACACCAGGCCAGGAAGCAGGATACCAGCATGTCAACTGTAAGCCACTCGCTCTGGGCCTCAGTTTCCTCATTTGTAGAATCAGCATTTGGTGTCAAGGTCAAGATCCTTGCAGCTCCGATCTTTTGTGACTGTCACCTTGCACTTCAATGGCAAGCAGGATCTAAAGGTTAAAACCAGCAGCCCTCTGGGTCCTCGTTGTTTGCTTTAGACTGATAACAATAATGTAGTGGTCATGGTGGTGATGGTGATGATGATGATACCCGGCACGCTGAGCCCTTGCCCAAAGCCCTTGCCATGCTTTGGTCTACATGTATTACCTAATTTAATTCCCTCAAAAACTATGGAATAGTTACATTTATTATCCCCATGTAACAGATGAGGCAACTGAAGTTCAAGGAAGCTCTTGGCTAAGGTCACTTGTGTCGTGCCAAACCCCTATTAACTCCAATGGGGATGGCATCAGTTTCAATAAGCTGGAGAAGAGACCCAGAGCCAACAAGTGAGACATGGGATTTTATCGGGGGCTACATACAGGGGAGAGAGTCCAGAGGCAGTGGGCCGGACAGGAGAAGCACAGTCGCTTGTAAACTCATGCACTTTAGCCAGCCTTTTACTTAACCCCCTTCCCTAACGACCTCCACCTGGCAACCTTCATCTAACCCAACACAAAGGGCCTCAATTCCCTGTATGGCCCACATTCCACAGGACAGGCTGGGTGCTCGAGACGTTCCTCATAGATAAGGAATGGATCTCCACGTAGGCCACTCCCAGATTCTTCCCTGGGAACTCCGAACTGCATTCAAGTGCATCTGTCATACAGAGTCATTCTCAGGGTATGCCTAAGGGTGGGGTTTTTTTTGTAATTTTTATATTTATTTCAACAGTTTTGAGAGTACAGGTGGTGTTTGGTTACATGGGTAAGTTCCTCAGTGATGGTTTCTGAGATTCTGCACGCTGATCACCAAGCAGTGTACACTGTGCTCAATGCGCTTATACAGTGTACGCTATTCATTTTATTATTTTTGCGGAATGGGGTTTTGCTCTTGTTGCCCAGGCTGCAGTGCAACAGCATGATCTCGGCTCACTGTAACCTCTGCCTCCCGGGTTCAAGAGATTCTCCTCCCTCAGCCTCCCGACTGGCTGGGATTACAGGCGCCTGCACCACACCCGGCTAATTTTTTTGATATTTTTAGTAGAGATGGGGTTTCACCATGTTGCCCAGGCTGGTCGAACTTCTGACCTCAGGTGATCTACCCACCTCGGCCTCCCAAAGTGCTGGGATTACAGGCCTGAACTCATGACCTCAGGTGATCCACCATGCCCGGCCTGTCAAGTGTACACTGTTTAAACAATGTGTAGTGTTTCATCCCTCACCCCCCTTCCACCTAACCTCCCATAGTCCCTGAAGTTTATTATTTCATACACCTTTGCATCTTTATACCTTAGCTCCCACTTATAAGTGAGAACATACATACTTGGTTTTCTATTCCTGAGTTACTTCTCTTAGAATAATGGCCTTCAGCTCCATCCTAGCTGCTGCAGAAGATACTGTTTCATTCCTTTTTATGGCTGAGTAATATTCCACAGTGTATATTATATATACCACATTTTCTTTATCTACTCATTGGTTGATGGGCATGCAGGTTGGTTCCATATGTTTGTAATTGCGAACTGTGCTGCTATAAATGTGTGTGCAGGCGTCTTTTTCATATGACTTTTCCTTTGGGTGGGTACGCTTAAGTTATTGTTATCAGGTGCATTTACCACACTACTTGTTATAGACTGAATTGTGCTTCCCCATCCCCACCCGCCATTCATACATTGAATCCCTGACCTCCAATGTGACTATATTTGGAGACAGGACCTTTAGGAGGTAATTAAGATTAAATGAAGTTATAAGGGTGGGACCTCAATGCAATATGACTGGTGTCCTTATATAAGAAGAGACAGAGACAAGAGGGGTACACGCATAGAGAAGAAAAGCCATGTGAGGACACAGCTAGAAGGCTTTGTCTGTAAGCCAAGGAGAGTCCTCAGGAAAAACCAACCCTGCCCGCACTTGATCTCGACTTGCAGACTCCAGAACTGTGAGAAAATAAATGTCTGTTGTTTAAGCCCCCAAGTCTGTGCTATCTGTTATGGAGGCCCAAGTTGACCAAGATATCACCCAATGGCAGAGCCAGCATTTGAACCAAACAATCTGACTCCATGTGAAGGATGTCATCATCTACAATTGGACCCTCTGATTGGAGAGATGGGTAGGAGGCATCCTGATGGCTGGGTCTGTGTGTGTAAAGTATACAGATTGTCAGCTCTTACCCGCTTCCCTCCTTACTCTACATAACAAAAGACAATCCACCTGGGACTAGCCAAGACCCATGCTTTGAATGGAAATGGTTCCAGAGAAATACATGCCAGTGTTCAGTGGGTGGATAGAACCATCTGGGTAATTTGCAGAGCTGGGCCCTGCCTAAAATGGCTGTAGGCACCAAAGGGATTTGGGTAAGAGATTTAAAATGGTATCACCATCTGCTTCCCAGGGAACAGTCTTGGATGCTGCTCAAACTAAACAGACCTGGATTTCAGCCCTGCCTTCCCTCAGGTGTGGGACCTTGGACAAGTCACTTCACCTTCTGCACTTCAGTCTCCCCATCTGTCACATGGAAATAATCATTCTGTCTCTGCAGCAGCATTGTGAGAATGGAAGAAGATAGCCTGTGGCAAAGTGCTTCACAGATGGTCTTAATTCAGTAACACCTAACCCAAAGGACCACCTGAAATCCCCCCTTAGCTTCATCAAAGCAAAACCCACAGTTACAAATCCCCTGGCAGGCAGCCGCCAGTGCTTTCTGGATGGAGCTGGGTAGAAATTATAGATCACAGCCTCTCGGATCAGCTGCTCTTCTGGCTCTCACCTCTGCCTGCAGGATCTGGCCCGGTTCTCAGAGCACTGCTCACAGCCCCGGGGGGCTCTGCCTACCCTGCAGTGCCTACTCCTTGCCCCCAGCTTTCCTTCCCCTAGACAGCAAATGCTCCTTGGGCTGGCATTGAGGGGATGTTCTGGAAGGACTCCCAGAAAGTGACCCTCCCATTGACCTCAGAAGCCTGGAGCTGGCCACACCCAAGTCTCAAGCCCCAAATCTCAAGCCCCAAGCCTTAGCCCCACTGAGCACATCCACTCCATCTTGGAGGCTGCAAGAAGCCAGTGTGAAGCAGTCCTATCTTCATAGCAGGGTCCAGCCCTGCTTGGGGAACTAAGCCAGGTTCCTTGGCTCCCTCCCTGAGACCCCACCCTCTCTGCCACCACTCACACACACTATGGCCACATCCCCAAGGCCACATGTGGACTGGGCTTTCTCTCCCTTCCCCAGCCCCTCTCAGAGGAACCCCAGCCAGGGCCAGCCTAAGCAAGCAGCTGGGGGTAGATGACGTCCAATTGCAAGCATTTCTTTACCTGGGATACCTGGGGCTCAGCTGGAAGAGCAGAGGCGAGCCAGCCCTGGAGCCAGGCAGCCAGCATGACAATCAAGCCACCACTTTCTCGCCCATAGCTTTGGCAAGTCACTTCTCTGCAAGTACTGTTTCCTTCATTAGTAAAAATGGAGATACCATTCACACCCACATCACAAGGGCTGTTGTGAGGATTAAATGAGACAATGCAGGAAAATGCTTAGCACAGGGCAGGGAGTAGGTATGAAACAGAGGTCGGTCAGCTCTGATACAGGGCCTGGGCTCGGAAGGACGGCAAGCTTCTCAGGGCACAAAACACAAGCCTGAGAGTGAGGGCTTCCTTCAATTGTGTGCCCTAGATGCCTTGCTCACCCAGTCTCAGTCCTGCTCTGTTAACACATGCAGGTGACACAGATGCAAAAAGATCTTGGATCACTGGACATTGGTGTCAACTTCCAGGAAGAAGAGAAAGAAACAGGCTCGCCTGCAGGGGATGCAGTTCCAGCTCCTGCACCTTCCTTGCCTCACTTCATGGGGCTGTGTTCTCATCTGAAGGGCTAATTGGGTTGGTCCTTCCCCACTATCCCCATCCCAGAGCTGTGTGGGGACCAAACAAATAAGGGAGTCAGGGGCTTTGTATTCTGTGGTGGGCTGGACCACTCAACACATGACATTCATGACTAGGATCCTTTCCATTCAGCCGCTTCTCCCCAGCCCAGCCCCATTCCTAACAAGTTGGAAGTCCAGGTATTTAAGGTTTCCGTTAAACACATCCAGCTACCACTCATTCTCTTGCTTCATATCTTTGTATCCGAGAAAAAGAAAGCAAAATTATTCAGAACCTAAGTTGGTAATAAGGTGCTCCACAGCAAGACTCACTGGTCTCACTTCCAATTTAATTTTTTAAATCACCACCACAAATCACCAGTCACCATTGTCATTGAGTTAAATTGTAGGGAAAATCAAGGAACAGCTCTGATTTTAATCAATGTTTGCCTGGACCATGAAAAAAGAGGTTCCTATTTTGCCTGTCTCTAATCAGGAGTGTTAATTATCTGGTTACATGCTAGCAAATTAATTATGAGCTAATGAAGTTAAAAGAGGTCATTTGTTAAGGAAAACTGATTACATATTGTTAGCTCTGGGGGATTAAATGGAAAACCACTGTCATGAAAACCGCTTTAAAAATTAGACCCTGTATTTGATCTGAGAGGTTGCCCAGCTGAAAGGAAGAGTAATGAAGGTGTCCATGGCCCACAGGCCACCATCACTGCACCCTCCAGACCAGGGGGCCCGTTTATCTGCTTCACCTGTTCCAGGTTAAAAGGCAGTAACTCTAGAAGGTTTCTTTCCTTAGAGTTTAGAGGACATGTGGGCAAGTGTGTGAGACAGAGCGAGTCGGCTGGGGGATGCAGTGGTGTGTATGCGGCAGGCTCCAACCCGTGGCCCTAAGCCAGTGGTGGCTTCCTGGTGGGTGACTCCAGGAAGGCTGAATGGAAGCTGCCTCTACTTGCTGGGGGACAGACTAAGACCCATCAGCCGTTCTGCTCTTCATGCGGGTTTCCAGAGGCTACCTCAGAAGCAGCAGAAAGTCTGAGGCGGAAGGCAAAATGCACAGGTGTAGTCAGAAGTTAGTGATCAAAGTCAGAGCTGAATGACCTTCTTTCCCATCCTCTTGTCTCTGTGAACCAGGCCCATAATATGGGAGGAGAGGAAGAGGATGGGCTCACTGGGGTGAAAGTTCGTTTGAGGCTTTGACTGCCATGCTAAGAAACTGCTGCTTACAGACCTGCTGTTTGCCTACCAATATCCATCCTCTCGTTCTTAGAAACAGAATCCTTGTTTAATTCACTCAGCAAGAAAACTATTTCACAGCCTCCCCTGAACCTGAGTGACTAAATTCTGGTGAATGAAATGTGAGCAGAGGTTGCTGGGTATGATTTCTGAGGAAAATAAAATGCTGATTTTTGTTTTTCTCTGGTTTTTTTTTCTACCTGGAATGTAGATGTGGTGGCTGGAGCCCAATGGTCACCTTGGAGGAGATACAACTACTTTGAGGATGAAAGCCGCTCACTAACAACGGGGGAGCAGGAAGGCAGAAGGCATCTGTATTTCTAATCACTGTGGGACCCCGTCACAGTCCTGGCCCACCTTCTCATGGACTGCTACATGACAGGAAAACCAAAACAGCTGATTTGACATGCTGGTGCCTCAGTTTTAATCTGGGGATGTGGGAGACTCTTTGCTCAAAGTTGAATACTATTTCTAAGTCACACAACAGGGAGCATGGCCATCCTCATTATAAGCAGGGAGTAGCCCCAAAGGCTTGGTTCTCTCAAAGCTTGCCAGACTGGAAGCAGAAACCACCCAGAAAGGGGAACCCCCTGTGAAAACAGGGAGCAAAAATCTGGCCATGGTGACCCCTCAACATACTCTAGACACACTGGCCTTCTTCTCCTTCTTCCTGTGGTATCGCAACATTCTAGCCCCTCTGAGGTTCAAGGCCACCTATGTGCTCAGGTAGACAGGACCCACACAGCCTTGCGGTTTGGCTGGGAGCTGGGCTCCAGGGCCCTTGGCTTCCTGTATCCCATCCTCATCCAGCTCTGCTGGGCAGCCCTCTGTCTAAGGCCACTGACCATTGAGGTGACATCTTTCTAAGTCCCATAAGTCTGTCTGCCTGCCTCTTGGAGAGTTCAGCCAAGAACAGCTGCTATCAGGAGCACCCTCTATCACTGTGGTCTTAGAGGACCAGGAAAACAGCCAGTCTCCCTCTCTCCAAGAAGAGGCCTTAAAGATGACCTCCTTCAACATGTCATGTAAGAAAGGAAAACTGAGGTCAAGAAGGGCAGGGATGTGCCCAGTCTCCAGCCCAACAGAGAGAAAGACCATCTTTGGCCCCCCTAGTTCCTCCTAATCCACCCTCATTCCAGGATGGGAAAATGGAAAGCTTGAGTCATTACAGCCCCTTTAACTAAGGGTTGGGGAGAATTAGACCCAGGCTGAGCTGAACCACACCTCTGTATGGCCCACAAAAAGTACTGACTCAGCCATGTTCTAGAGCAGCATTGTCCACTAGAAATAAATGTATGTCACAGCTCATATCTGACCACAAGGACATGAGCAACTCCATGTGAGAACCACCCAGCTGAGCCCAGTCAACTCTCAGAACCGTGAGAGATGTTATTAATAGCGGTCGTTGCAAGCTGCTGAGTGTGCTGATCACTTATTTGTTTAGCTCTTTGCTCCATCTTGAATTTATTTTTGCCCAGTGCTGTTCTTAGCTTATAAAAAGTTAGCTCCTTAATTAGCCAGGCATGGTGGTGCACGCCTGTAATCCCAGCTACTCGGGAGGCTGAGGCATGAGAATTACCTGAACCTGGGAGGCGGAGGTTGCAGTGAGCCGAGATGGCGCCACTGCACTTAGTACCTGGTGCTCGCTTGGGTAGGGAGGAGCTCCCTGGAAGGGCCTGTTGGGTATGAAATGCAGAAACATAGCTGGAAGAGAGCCCCACATGGCAGAGGACAGAAGCTTCAGTGAGGGTGGAGTCCCCAGCTGGAAACCTCAGGTAGAGTCTTCTAATCCCTGAGAACCTCATTTTACCCTCTGTAACCTGGAGCTATCAATGCCTCACAGCATAGTTGTGGGGACTAAATAGCCTCTCTATGCCTCTGTTTCCTCCCTCCAAAGGGGATAAGGATGACTTCTTCACTGGGTTTCTGCGATGATCAGCACACTCAGCAGCTTGCAACAACCACTATTAATAACATCTCTCACGGTTCTGAGAGTTGACTGGGCTCAGCTGGGTGGTTCTCACATGGAGTTGCTCATGTCCTTGTGGTCAGATATGAGCTGGATCTGCAGTCATCTGAAGGCTTGACTGAGCAGACATCCAGAATTACTTGTTCATGTGGCTAGCCATAGGGTAAATGCACCTGACAGCAATAATTGAAACACAGCCTTAGAATGACCCAGCATGGGAGATGCACCTGAATGTGCGCTTCCAGTTAAGGAATCCAGGAGGGGCCAACCTGGAGAGTCAGTACTTATCTATGATAAATTCTATGATAAACATTTGAACCCTACTCCTACCCCGCAACCCAGCCACTGCATGTCACATGGAACAGGGGATTGAGGCCCTGAGTCCTGGGTTAAATGAAGATTACCAGATTGAGGTTGTTGGAGGGAGAGTGTTAAATGAAAATGCTACAAACATTTCATGATGTTTGCAGGTGATTGTAGTGTTCCCGCCCAGCCTGCCACCTCTGGACCATAGGAAAGGGGATATCTTGTCCAGCCCACTGCCACTGGACCATTTCTGTATGTAAGGTGGTCTAGCCTGCCACCACTAGACTCTCCCCTGTATGTATGCCCCGAATAAAACCCCATGTCTCGTTTGCTGCCTCTGGGTTCCAGTGCCTTCCCTATTGAGATTAATAGGGATTTGGCACAACACTGACAGTGGATGGAACTGCTGGCAGGGGTGGGGGCTGCTTTAGACAGGTGGTCGGGGTAGCTTCTCTGAGGAGGAGAGAAGCTGAGGCCTGAATCAGACATCCAAATGCCTGGAGGAAGCCTGCTTCTAGCTGAACAGCAATTTTGAAGGTGGCTATGCTGGAAGACCTAAGTCCCATGGGCAGGTAAACCGAATCAGCCAGTGAATGAGGCAACTGATGTGGTCTGCCTTGAGAGTGAGTTCTACAAAAGAAAACAGAACTGCGATGAAGCAGGGCGGGGTGGGTGTGGGGGCTGCAGGAAGTCTGCCTGGCACATGGCTTGGGAAAGTGAGATTGGGACCAGGATCCTCCTCATCCGGGAAACTGCCTCACTTATGTAATCAGGACCTTCTAACTGAATTAGGATATTTCCCCATTTTTCAAGTTTTATTATTGCCATCAGTGACAAGTCAGTGACAGCTTGCCCCAGCAGAAATAGCACGACCGGAGACAGAATGCAAGATAACAAGCCTTCTTTTATGAAGCGAGCCCAGCAGGCATCCGAAACACCGCTCGCTCTATTTCCTTCTCTTTGACATGAACAGCTGCACTAATGTGAGTTTACCCATCAGATTAAAAATAATTTCCTAAATATCACAGTGGAGTTATTTCTAAGTGGCTTCAGTTACCATAAGATATACTCGTACTCCCTGCTTAGCAGTGAGGTGCAGCTAGACAATAAAAGCAGGGATTTGAAGCAAAACTCCAGATAAATGCATTGGCATTTCAGTTAGGTAGTTTTGTAGCCTGGATTAGTTAGCTATTTGTCCTTAATTTTTTTTTTTTTGGTATAGATATATGACTAAAGATTGGAAAGGATTACCATTCCAATTCAGCTGAATTTTATTTCCTCTTTTTTTTGAGAGCGAGAGAGAGAGTTTCCCTCCGTTGCCCAGGCTGGAGTGCAGTGCATGATCGTGGCTCAGTGCAACATCCTCTCCAACTCCCAGGTTCAAGTGATTTTCCTGCCTCAGCCTCCTGAGTAGCTGAAATTACAGGTGCCTGCCAAGACGCCCAGTTAATTTTTGTATTTTCAGTAGAGATGGGTTTTCACCATGTCGACAAGGCTAGTCTCAAACTCCTGACCTCAAGGGATCCACCCACATCAGCCTCCCCAAATGCTGGGATGACAGGCATGAGCCACTGCACCTGGCTGGATTTTATTGCTTTTAAACAAAAACTGATGATGCTATTAAGAGTCAGTACCAATCATAAAGTTGAATTAAAACCCAATCATGACCTTGCCCAGTGGCTCACACCTGTAATCACAGCACTTTGCACTTTGAGAGGCTTAGGCAGGTGGATCACATGAGGTCAGGAGTTTGAGACCAGCCTGACCAACATGGAGAAACCCCGTCTCTACTAAAAGTACAAAATTAGCCAGGCGTGGTGGTACACGCCTATAATCCCAGATACTCGGGAGGCTGAGGCAGGCGAATTGCTCAAACCCCAGAGGCAGAGGTTGCAGTGAACCAAGATCACGCCACTGCACTCCAGCCTGGCTCTGTCTCCAAAAAAAAAAAAAAACCCTTAGATCTCATGAGAACTCATTCATTATCAGGAGAACAGCATGGGGGAAATCTACCCCATGATCCAATCACCTCCAACTAGATCCCTCCCTTGACACATGGGAATTGCAATTCCAAATGAGATTTTGGTGGGGACACAGAGCCAACCCGTATCACAGGCCCTCCAGGTGACTCTGGTAAGAGCTATTAAACTAATGATAACAGCAGCAGGACAGTGGCAAAGAAACCTTCATCTGTTATCAGTGTGTCCTTACATCTTTCTATAATTCTGCAATAATGAACGCTGCCACTTATGGGGGCACTTGCTGTATACCTGGTCCATATATTAACTCACTTTTTTGAAACTCTTTCAGGTAGGTCTTATTATCACCCCATTGTATAGGTGAAGAATTTGGGGCTTAAAGCTCCTAAGTTTCCTGAAAGTCATAGAGCTAATACCCCATGCAGTTCCAGATCCAAAGCCAGGTTTCCATGCCTTCACGTCTGTGCCTGTTCCATTTTGCCCTAGCATATGTTCTACAATATGTTTTGTAAGTATCGTGCAGCTGTGGGTACTGGTTAGGGGACTCTAAGAATGCCATGACCAGAGAGGGATTGAGAGTCTCCTGGTAAGGAGAAAAATTCTATTTGCTCCTGGAGTTCTCTCTTTATAGAAAAAGCATAATTGCCTGGGAAGAAGATGCTTGGTCTGTAACTCTGTGAAGCCTCTCTCAGCTCTTTGGACCTTAGAATAACCTCCTCTTCCACAATTCATTGTTTGAATCGTGAGATAAGGACCTCAGAGGAAATAAGAAACAAACAGTCCCTTTAGCAGCCCTACTTTCTCCTTCTCTGTGGTTTTTGTCTGCTAGGACCATCAGCTTGGCAGTCCTGTCCTGCTGACAAGGAGTCCAGAGGATGTTTAGAAATGTTCTCCCAGAAATGCAGAGCGGAAGCCTAAGAAGGTAAGTGTGGAGGTGACCTGTCCCGCCTCTGGCTGTGGTTGAGCTGGAGGGCTGAGAAGAGCAGCAGGCAATGCTGCCGTGGCTCCAGCCCACCTGGTCGGTCCTGCAGAGATGGCACCTGCCCACTGCCATCCATCTTCTCTCCCTTCCCACCTCTTCCCCAAAGGCCTTCCTGGTTGGTTCTCCCAAAGCTCAGTCCTCTGGCCTCCAGCGAGGACAGCACCTGGGATATGGATGAAGGTAGGATGAGTCACAGCTTTCCAGAAAATGACAGGCTAGACAGACTCCCAGAGGGCAGAGGCTGGGTCCAACTTGCTCCTCCAGAAGACATGTCCACAGTAGGCTATGCCTGGCACATGAGCTGCCATCAGAAGAGATATGGGCACCTAAATTCACCCTGCACATGATCCTGGCTTCTGACTGTGACTTTTCTCTGTTCAGCAGGGTGCCGCAACTGGACTTAGGTGATCAAGGACCAGGAACTGCTTCTAAACTTAATGTGTCTCAAACAGTAATGCTCACAAAAGTCACCTAGGATCTGCTAAGATGCAGCCTCTAATTCAGCACAGTTGGGTCTCTGCAACTCTAACAAGCTCCTACGATGCCGATGAATCTGGCCCCGGACCTCACCCTCACTCTCAGTAACGAGGAGGATCTAACACAACCTACTGCATCCCCAGGTGTGCTTTGGTCTGAAGAAGAGACGTTCCAGTGGGGGCTGGCAGACGTGTAAGGAGAACAACATCAAGGAGTGAAATAGGTGAGCTTGGGGGTCTAGCAAGCAGTCATGTCACCTTTCTGAGCCTTATTTTTCTCAGCTATTTTAATGAAAATAATGATTGCACTGGAGTTTCTGAAGAATTGAATGTGCTAAAATTTGTTAAGATCTGAGGTACCACTTTTGCCCAATCAGAATATTATCAATCAAAACGTTTTCTTACAGACATGTGTTTGACCAAGATGGAGTAGTCACGGCTGCAGTATATGCCTAGGAAGAAACTACCCAACGCCAGGGAGAGAATTTCTCAAAGCAAAGCCAGAAATAGTGCCTATTCCCACCAGCCAGACTGGAAACTTTATAATTCATGGGCATTGAGTATTCAGAAAAGTCTGGCCTTGGTAGCGGGGAATAATTAACAGCAGCCTGAACACTGCCCACCAAACTGTAAAAGCAAGGCTGAAAGGGGTCAAACTGTAAAGACCAAGAATTCCAAGATATCCAGCACCCAACAAGTTAAAATTCACACTATCTGACATCCAATCAAAACTTACAAGGCATGCAAAGAAGAGGAAAAACATAACCACAATGAGAAAAAAGCGCAATCAAAACTAACCAAGAAATGACACCAACATCAGAAATAGCATACGAGGACATTAAAACCATTATAATTGTATTCCATATATTCCAAAAGTTACATAGAAATATGAAAGGTATTTTTCAAAAGACCAAAATTAAACTTCTAGGATGAAAACTATAACATCTCAGTCAAAAAGCAACACTGGATGGGATTAGACATTGCAGAAGATTAGTGAGCTTGAAAATGCAGCAGTAGAAATTATTCAAAATGAAATTGGTTTCTTTAAAAGGGATTTTTAAAACAATAAGAGCCTCAGTGATCTCTGGAACAACTTCAAGCAACCTATAGCAATAATATACATACAATTGAAATCCCAGAAAAAAGAAAAGGCTATAAACAGGAAAATATTTGTTTGATTCAGCAGGTATAGGGCAGGGCCCAAGAACTTATGTTAACAAGTTCCCAGGTGATGCTGAAAAACTGCTCTAAGGTAGGAGTTGACAAACTACAGCTTATGGGCCAAATCCAGATTACCACCTGTTTTTGTAAAGTTTTATTGGAACACAGTCACTGTGTTAGCCCATTCTTGCATTGCTATAAAGAAATACTTTATAAGCCAAAGAAGTTTAAAGTACTCACAGTTATGCAGGCTGTACAGGAAGTGTGGCTGGGGAGGCCTCAGGAAACTTACAATCATGGCAGAAGGTGCAGAGGAAGCCAGCACATCCTACATGGCTAGAGCAGGAGGAAGAAAGAGAGGAAGAATCATATCTCATGATAACTCACTATCATGAGAACAGTACCAAAGGGGAAATCCACCCCCACGATCCAATCATCTCCCATCAGGCCTCACCTCCAACATTGGAAATTACACTTTGACATGAGATGTGGGCAGGGACACAGGTGCAAACCATATCAGTCACACTGATTTACGTGTTCTCTCTTTTTTCTTTTTTTTTTCTTCTTTGAGACAGAGTCTAGCTCTGTTGCCCAGGTTGGAGTGCAGTGGCATGATCTCAGCTCACTGCAACCTCTACTTCCCAGGTTCAAGTGATTCTCATGCCTCAGCCTCCCAAGTAGCTGGGATTACAGGTGCCCACCACCATGCCTGGCTAATTTTTGTAGAGATGGAGTTTCACCATGTTGACCAGGCTGGTCTCAAACTCCTTAACTCAAGTAATCTGCCTGCCTCCGCTTCCCAAAATGCTGAGATTACAGGTGTGAGCTACCACGCCCGACCGATTTACATGTTCTCTATAGCTATTGTGCTACAACAGCAGAATTGAGTTGTTTCATCGAGCCCATGTGGCCTATAAAGCCTAAGATATTTACTATCTGATCCTTTACTAAAAAGATTTGTTGATCCCTGCTTTAGGGGATAAACAGGGAGGCGTGTGATCCCTGTCTTCATGGAGTTTATAGCCTTGTAGGGAAGACAAGTAATCACACACACACACACACACACACACACACACACACAAAGCAGAACTACATTTGTGTTACATGCTGTGAAGAAGTACCAGTAATACCAGTACAATCAGGGAAGCCAAGCAAGGTTTCCTTGAGGAAATGATATTGATGCTGAAGCTTGAAAGAGGAGTGGAATTGACCAGGCAGGCAAAGCTTACAGAAAGAGTGGACCAAGCACCAGAGTTATGTGTGTGAAGGTCCCTTTCTTAGTCAGCTTGGGCTGCTATAACAAATTACCCTAGACTGGGGGGCTTATGAACAACAAAAATTTATTTCTCATAGTTCTGGAAGCTGAAAGTTCGAGATCAGGATGCCAGCACAGTTGAGTTTTGGTGAGAGCCCTCTTCCTGGTTACAGAATTCTAACTTTTCATTCTCCCATGGTGGAAAGAGGGTGAGCTAGCTCTCTAGCTTTCTCTTATAAAGCCACTAATACTAATCCCACCCATAAGGGATCTATCTGCCCTCATCACCTGATCACCACCCAAACGCCCCATCTCCATATATCATCACATTGGGGATTGAGTCTCAATGCAAACTGGGGGGAGGGACATATATTCAGTGTGTCCCCCAAAGCTGGAAGTAATTCAGCAGAGTTAGCAAGTTGGGGCGGACAACACAAAGGCTGAGAGGAGGAAGGGATGGGGTCGGACCCTCCCACCAGGCGAAGAGGCGCATCTATATCCTAAGAGGACTGAGTTAGCCACTGAAAACCTTAAGCACAGACTACATAATTACACTGGCATTTTGAGGCAACTGGTTTGTCAATTGTGTAGACAGTGTGGCGGGGAGACTGGATGAAGACAGAGTGGAAACAGGTGGACAAGTCTGGAAGTCCCTCCAGGTGAGAAGTGATGGCGGCTCAGACTTGGAAGGGCAGGGGAAGGAGAAAAGTGGACCATTGCCAAATACAGGCTTAGATTAGGTTCCATGTGGACTCAGAGGGAACCAGGGAGAAGAGGGGATCTGGGCATGGGGCAGAGGTCCTGGCCAGGGGAAAAGGATCCTTGACAGGTCACTTCCCTAATTTGCCACGCCTCCTGCCTGTCCGTCACAACCATCTGATCCACCCTGTGCCCGAGAGCAGAGGCATGGCCAAATCGCAGCTTCCCACTGGCCTGAATGTGGGAATCACTGGGCAGCTGTGGACAGAACAGATGCCCAGCTCAGCCCAGACCTGGAGAGAATGATCTCTCCAAGAAATAGCAGCCCAAGGCTCCCTGTTGATCAAAGCTCAGAGCGGGGTTTGTCTGAAATCATTCTCCAGCCAGTATCTGTGGCTCCTCCCAGCTGTGTGAGTGCCTTGAAAGCCACACCATTTATGAACCTTCCCTCAGCAGGTTTTAGGAGGTGCCTTATGAGATGAGTGATATTAATCCATCCATTTCACAGATTAGGAAATTGGCCTAGCTGATACCTGCCAGCACATGGCTCATTTCACTCAGCCTTAATTCTATCCAGAGCCCCAGTGGTCTAAACCCATGCTTTAAATGACCCTAATCCACAGGTTGGCAAACTTTTCCTGTAAAGGGCCAGACAGCAAATATTTTAGCCTCTACCATGCACCCAGACCTCAATTGCAGCCACTTAACCCTGCCATCACAGCACGAAAGCAATCTTAGATATTACATAAGTGAATGGCTGTGTTCCAATAAAACTTTATAGACACTGAAACTAGAAGTTCATATGTTTTACATGGCACAAAATATTATTTTTTTATTTTTCTCCAGACATTTAAAAATATATTTTTAAAAATTCTTAGCTCACAGGCTATACAAAAACAGGTCTAGGTCTGGCCCACAGGCTGCAATGTGCCAATGCCTGCATTAATCCACTCATGTATCAGTGATGGCAGCGGCAGGCCATCTGGAATGGGTACTGCCATCACACTGGCTGCAGCAAGGAGGTGTGGCCAAAGCTGCATGCTTCATGGAGCCAGCAGGAGCCGAGGACAAGTGACAGCTCTGCCCTTTCAAGTTGGGGCAGGAGCTCCCTGGGTGCCGCTGCAACTGCCCAAGCCATGGCTGCTGACCCGTCCTCTTGGGCCCCAGGAGCAGGTGGGAACCCCGCCCTCCCAGGAGCACAGTTGCAGCCACCCAAATCTTGGCTGTAAACATGGGCCTCCCACTCCAGGGAGCAGGCAGGAGCTCAGTCTCCCAGGCATAGCTGCAGCCACCCAAACCACAGCTGCACACCTGGGCCTCCTGATCCATGGATCAGGCAGAAGCCCGGCCCCACCAGGTGCAACTGCAGCCACCCAAACCACAGCTGTAGAACCAGGCATCCCTGCACTCTTGGGGGCCCGGGAAGGCCCCCCAACACACACAGGCCTGGAACTACCTGCTTCTGCTGTCTGGCTTCTCCCTGCTGTTGGTGCCTGCTCTGTTCTTAGAGCAAAGTCAAGGCAGAGACTGGGCACTGTTGTGGCCCAGCTGGGTGTGCACATACTCAGGGCAGTGCCAACATACCAGCCCCCTGCCTCCTCAGCCCCCTCTGGACTTTGGGTGCCACGAGTATAGGAGGAAAGCCAAGTGGGGACTGAGGGCACCTCAGCACTGGCCTGAAGGCATCCCTTGGCACCTACAGCCTGGACACCAAGCATAGCAGCAGGAAGCAGACAGGTTCCTGGATGGATGGGGGTGATCCCAGTGAGGACCCACCTTCAGGCCAGGGTGGACTAGGCTGCCAGTCCCACGGACTGGAGTGGGAACTTGTGGTGCCTTTTCAGCCCCACCCACGGCTGCCCATGGACCAATCAGTGTGCACTTCCTCCCTTCAGAGGCCCATAAAAGTGTGGACTTCCTCCCTTCAGAGGCCTAGAAAAGCCCTGGGCTCAACCAGAGCTGAGCAGACATTGGGATGACCAGCTGCAGAGAGGAGCTATCCACTCTAGGGCCTCCTCTCTGCTGAGAGCTGCACAGACACTGGGAAGACCAGCAGCAGAGGGTAGCTACCCTCTCTGCTGGTAGCTGAACACTTGTCAGGATGACTTGCCTAGCAGAGAAAAGCTACCCTCTCTGCCTGAAGCTCAACACTGGTCAGGACTGGCTGCAGAAAGGAGCTGTCCCCTGTGGGTTTCCTCTGAGCCATTCTATGACTCAATGAAGCTCGTCTTTGACTTGCTCACCCCCCGCTTGTCTTCATACCTTGTTCTTCCCGGTCACAGGACAAGAAGTTGGGACCTTCTGAATGGTGAAACTAAGAGATGTAACACAAACAGGCTGAGACATGCCCCTTGCTCACCACATTGTGGGCAAAGAGAAGGAAAGAAAAGCTACAGGATGGGCAAAGAGAAAGAAAGAAGAGCAATGGCCCTTCAGGGCACCCAGTCTTGGGAGCTCCCAAGCCAAGGCTGTGACATTCTCTTTGGAGCCCTGTGGCTCCTGGTATCTCCAAGCTTCAAGGCATCACCGTGTTCCTTGTGCCCACCATGAAAGCTGCTTGTGGGATGCCTGGTCCGGCCATAGCCTCACAGTGAGCCGGCACCCATGACAGCACACGTCTATTTGCAGTGGCTGGAACCCACGCTTGCTCACACCCCCTGCCATCCCATGCCTCATTCACCCTTGGCAGGCGTGGGACCCAGGCCAGTAGCATGAGCCACATGCAGCCTGGCAGGCCAAGTGGGCGAAACAAACCCAGCGGGCGCAAACAAAACTTGGGCAAAGGCACCACCAGCCACATAAGTTTCTGGGCAGAAAAACAACACCCCAAAGATCCTGTAACATCAGGCAAGCAACTCTTAATAGCAATGACCTGGGGAGCAGGGAGGCTGGACCCTGTCAGTGGTGGCCTTGTGCCCATCACTTCGCTCTACCCTTGATCCTCCTGGTTTGTCCTCAGGCCTGCCCAGCCCTTAGCTCTCTGATTCCCAGACTGCACTCATTTCCAAGGACAGCGATCTCCACTCTACCAACAAGCCTTAAGGAGCCTGGCCTCAGGGCCTTTCCTAGAGATCAGATACTTCATTGGCAGACTGCTTGGAAATTCAAGGCAGGAGCAAGCATTTATTTCCAAAGAAAATGCTATCCTCACAGCCTGTTTGCAAACACAGGCTAAAGTGGGGCAGGCACACCCAGGCCTGGGTAAGCCTGTTGTCAGAATTGAATGGTTTAGAAGTCACATTGGTTTGGTGGTTTTCACAAGCAACTCCTTCTGCATCTTATCCTGAAGTTCTCATGACACAGAACTCTTTTTCAGTGGATTATTTTAGCTACCAGCCAATTCTGTAATCCCTATCCCTGGGGTCAAGTTCAAAGAGAATTCCAATGTGATTAAGTAAGCATATGCAAGTAGTAGATTTATGTGCTACTGTGCTATTCTTTGTGATGTTGGCATTGGAGGAAGGGAATTTTAACAGCTCCTGTGTGCTCAGTTTATTTTCTAAGAAATTAACTCATCAGTCCCCATTGTGGATAAAAGCACTTCTTGGGACATTCAACATTCAAAGTCATGGCTCTCTTTGAAGAGGAGGAGGTGGGGAAAGGATTTGGAGGAGAAGACGATTAACAAGAAAGGACTGGTGATGAACGTCCGCTGTTTGGGAAGGCATGCGGCTTGTGGAGAGGAGCGGATGCGAGTTTCAGGTATCTCAGTCCATCACAACTGTGAAATTAAACTGTAAATGCTACCTGAAGCAGTGGGCTGAACTGCTCCAGCAGAACTGCCCCACGCAGGGAGTTAATGGAAATGTGGAGAGCCTCTTTCTTTTAACAAAGTACTTAAGCAATTATTTTAGCCCACCCACTGCTCAGGGGACCGAGCAGGCTGCTGGGATACCCAGGCAGTTAGAGGCAAAATAAATTTTCTTACAGCCTTTGCCAACCAAATACTGTGGTCCTGTTTTGCCACTGGCAACAAATGATGTTTGGGACCCAAACCCTTCCCAGCCACCACTTCAGTCTCAGTGTTCAGAGGCTCTGAGGAAAATGATAGGTGAAGGGACCCAAGGTACAGCCTTTCCCTGTATATGATCCCATTTAATCCTCCCAATCACCACATGAGGAGCTGTTCTCATCCCACCTTTACCATGAGAATCCCACTTTACAGTCGAGAAAATCGAGGCTTAGAAAAGTTACCAAGGCTGAAAATCAGGCCAGCTCATCTGAATCCTGTGTTCTTTTCATTGTGCCACCAGGATATGACCCTCAGTATTGCGAAGTATCTCATGCCTCAGCCCTCAAATCAAACCCAAGAAAGGGTCAAGTCAAGACTTCCTGAGGATGGGGAAGTAGGTGGCCCTAGCCTTGAACAGAAAAAAGGGAAAATGGCTGGGAGGCCTTTTCAAAGCAGCTGGAGTCCCACTGAGACCTGTGAGGGCAGACCCGCGTGGGCGTGTCAGGGAAAGCCACTGGTGGCTCTACCACACCTGTGTTTGCAAGAAGGCCAAGCTGCATCTTGAGATCCATTCCATGGGGAAAAGGGAGGCTGGGTGGAAGTTAATTGCTCCAGAAACGGACTTCCTGGAGGGGAGAGAGCTCAATGTGGTATTTGTTGTTTGTATGGGTTGGCTCCCCAGCTGGCCCCTGTGGATTCCTGACGGAATTTTACAGATAGCAGAAGCTGGGAAGAGAAAGGTAGCTTAGTGCATACTCATTAACGGGTTCCGAGGCCAGGCACCCTAAGCCTAGTCCTGCTGCCCCCTCTTACTGCCCATGAGACCTTGTATAAGTTATTGGACTAACCTGTGTATATAAATTGAGTATCCCTTATCTGAAATGCCTGAGATGAGGAGTGTTTGGGATTTTGTATTTTTTCAGATTTTCTAATATTTGCCTTAGACTAACTGGTTGAGCATCCCAGATTAGAAGAGCTGAAATCCAGAACTCTCCAATGAGCATTTCCTTTGAGAGTCATGCCAGATGTCAGTGTTCAAAAAGTTTCAGATTTGGGAGCATTTAAAATTTTGGATTTTCTCATCTGGGATGCTCAATTAGTATCATGGGATCTTTAAAAGTGAGTGAATTTATGATTTTCTAATTCTATCATTCTCAGATCCTTGGCATGGGAGAAAACACACAAACATGTAAGAGAAGAAACCTGGTAAAGGTCCTGTGGTGAAATTTGAGTAGGTAGTCAGTAAGTATTTATGATATATTTTCTCTTTAAAAAGGAAAAGAACTATTTACAAGATTTACTCACTGAAAAGCCCTGGAAACAATCACGAATCCAGAAGAAATAAGCATCCTTCACACCTAGATGGGGAATTAGAAACACCATTTCCTTTCTAAAGAGGAACCAGGAAATGACTGGTTCCAGAATTGGCTCAGGAAATATACAAGATGAGACTCATGAGGACACAAAGTTGAATGTTGACATATTCAACCACCAGTTCGTTGAAAATACAGCAAACCACAGAACATGCTAAAAGACACCGAGCAGGAGCAACAGCAAAATCCAGAGAGCAGGAAGCCCCACGGGGCAAGCAACCTGGTTTCTTCCACGATTACATTGCAGGAGGGAAAAAGGGGATGAAGAGGGGAAACAACAGAATAACAAAAACTTGGAGTTGTGACAATAGGACTCAGAGGCTAACTTGAAGAACCTGCCACTGGCCAGAGTTGGGAAAGTCTGAACATCAGTGAGGGTAATAAACTGCTGTGAATGGAAACACAGCAAATACATTGAAACCCACAAGGTCCAAAATGGTACTAAGACAACTAACTAACTCGTTGGTTGCCATTGTAGGATGCTGGAAAACCCACTTATTAGTTGATTAAAACTGATTAAAGCCCGGGCAAGGTGGCTTATCTCTGTAATCCCTGCACTTTGGGAGGCCAAGGCAGGTGGATTGCTTGAGTCCAAGAGTTTGAAACCAGGCTGAGAAACATGGCAAAACCCTGTCTCTACCAAAAAACAACCCAAAAAATTTAGCTGGGTGTGGTGGCATGTGCCTGTAGTCCCAGCAACTCAGGAGGCTGAGATGGGAGAATCACTTGAGTCCCGGAGGTTGAGGCTGCGGTAAGCCAAGATTGTACCGCTGCACTCCAGCCTGGGCAACCAGAGTGAGGGCCTGTCTAAAAAAAAAAAAAAAAAAAAAAAAAAAAGCACCGATTAAAGTGAAAGAATTAAATATTTAACCTGTCTTCCCAATAAGGACTGTGCCACCAAGAAACTCAAGAGCTGATGGGGGGAAGTTTCTTTTTCTAGAAGTATCCCAGCTAGTAAATAAGAAGGAATGATAGAATTAGAATGTCACCATTTTGCAATCCCTAGTGAATTAAGATTGATTCATTAACTGATGAAGCATTGATCTTCAATGGCTGCTAACATAGCAGAGACAGAGAGACAGAGAGAACCAGACATCATGTGCCTCTTGGTAGAAGAACACACCACCCCCTATGGAGTAGTGTTGATTTTTTAAAAAAATGTATCTGAATCTGCTGAAGCTTCCAGATTCAACTACCAGTTTATAGAAAATACAATAAACCAAGAAACGTGTTAAAGGACACCAAGCAAGTGCAACAGCAAAACCCAGACTGTAGGAAGCCCTACAGGCAAACAATCTGGTTTCTTCCCCGATTAAATTGCAAGAGGAAAAAAAGGGATGGAGGAGGGAAGCAACAGAATAAACAAAAACTTAAGAAACAAATGAACCAATCACAATGTAATGACTTTTTATGGATCCTGATTCAAATAAACAAACTATTTTAAAAGTATGATATCTATGAAATAACCAGAAATCTGAACATTGACATGATACTTGATGATATTGAGAAACCTATTAATCACTTTTGGGGTGATAATGCTATTATGGAATTTATCTTTTTTTAATAAATAGAGTCCTTAGGTGATGTGTCCTTTTCTCAGATACATGCCAAAATCTTTACAAATAAAACAGACTCCTTCAAAATAATATCAGAGGAACCCAATCAGAAACTGGGCAAAGGACCTAAGTAGACACTTCTCAAAAGAAGACATCCAAATGGCCAACAGGGGTATGAAAAAAATGCTAATTATCGCTGATCATCAGGGAAATAAAATTTAAAACCACAACGAATATCACCTCACACCTCTTAGAACGGCTATCATCAAAAAGATGAAAGATACGTTTTAGGAAGGATATGGAGAAAAGGGAACCCTGCTACACTGTTGGTGGGAATGTAAATTAATACAACCATGATGGAAAACAGTATGGAGGTTCCTCAGAAAACTAAAAATAGAGCTACCATATGATCTAGCGCTCCCACTTCTGGGTATGTATCCAAACGATTGATATCAGTATGCTGAAGACATACCTGACCCCCTATGTTTATTGCAGAATTATTCACAATAGCCAAGATATAGAAGCAACCTAGGTATCCATCATCAGATTAATAACAGATAAAGAAAACATGCCATATACACACAATAGATTATTCAGCCTTAATGAGGAAAATCCTGTCATTTGCCCTCATTAATATGGGTGAACCTGGAGGATAAGTGAAATAAGCCAGGTACAGAAAGACAAATATACCGCATGCTCTCATTTATATGTGGAATCTGAAAAAGTTGAACTCATAGAAGCAGAAAGTTGAATGATGGTTATGAGAGGCTGGAAGAAGGGGTGGGTGGGGAAAGGGCAGATGTTGATCAAAGGATATGAAACTTCAGTTAGGAAGAATAAGCTTTAGTGATCTATTGTGGAGTGGTGCATACAATACATAATAATGCATTGTATATTTCAAAATTGCTGAAAGAGTAGCTTTTAAATCAGGCGTCCCCAAACTTTTTACACAGGGGGCCAGTTCACTGTCCGTCAGACCATTGGAGGGCCACCACATACTGTGCTCCTCCACTGACCACCAGTGAAAGAGGTGCCCCTTCCTGAAGTGCGGCGGGGGGGGCCAGATAAATGGCCTCAGGGGGCCGCATACGGCCTGTGGGCCGTAGTTTGGGGACGCCTGTTTTAAATGTTTTTACCACAAAAAGATGGTAAGTATATGAGCTGATTAATTTGTTAATTAGCCTGATTTAATAATTTCACATTGTAAACATATTTCAAAGCATTACATTGCACCCCATAATATATACAGTTACTATTTGTCAATAAAAACACAAAAGATTAAACACTAAAAATGCATCGATACGTGTTTTTTAAACAAACTATGGGAGGAAACAAGATTGGCTATGAATTGATCATCGTTAAAGCTTGATGATGGCAACATGGAATTTATTATATTATCCTATCTGATTTTGCATATGTTCAATTTTGCATTGTTTAAAAAAGTAGAGGAGTGAGAACAAGAATAAGAGATTAGACATGATCAGATATGTAACCTTAGAACAATGACTGGCAGGCAGCCCCCCAAACCACTAGCTGCTAGAAGAAACAGCACATAGCCTGTTTTGTAGGAACTCCATAAAGCCCTCAGCATGATGCTTTAGAACTCCTCTGACCCTGAATCTACAGTCAAACCCTGAATGTACTGACTCCTGGAAGACCCAGGGCTTGGGCCTCAATGAGGGATGATGGTGGTACCCAGGGGATGCCTGGCCAGAAAGATGGCAGACACCTAGCAGAACCTTGGGTAGCCTGTGGCGCCACCTAGTGGGAGAGGACTTGATCCTCAGTTTGTTGAAGTTACTTCACAGGAACTCCCTAAATTGCTTGGGTGGTATTATAATAGGGCTAAAGATCCTATGTGTAAGGCTGCCATAGAACTAGGTTAATTGGGATTATTACTTGGTATAATCAAGTATATATACAAGCCATATACTATATACACAGCCTTGCAAGGTCTACAGAAAGTCAGGTGGCTTCTTACTTACAGAAAGGTAAACATTTCTTGCAAAAACTTGGAAGAATTTTTTGGTAGATAGTTAACTTGGTAGTTTCCTATGGGAAGAGAAAACCCAATGGCTTCTTCTGTTCAAGGTCGTTTTAACCCTGGGGCATTTGGATACTTGACCTCTGAATAAAGCCCAAGGGTCAGAACAGAGCCTCTTCCTTTTTCTCAGCAAATATTTATCACACCAGTAGTGCTCCAGCTTCGCAGGGCATCAGAATCACTTGGTAAAATACAGGTTCTGGGGCAGACCTCCGTGGGCAGGCCTGGGAGAACCAGGGTCCTACAGAAACCTCAGGACTCCAGGATAGGCTGTTTCTGGCTCAGTGAAAGAAAGAAAAAAAATGACACTTTTTTTCCTCCTCTTTCCATTGGTTCTAACTCAGAACATACCTGCATCCTATTAGGTCTCCATCCCAGACCTTGCATGGAAAATAACGACCCTAGAGAAGACCCAGCTCCTGCCCCTTAGGAACTCAGCCTAACCAGCCCTCCCCATGCTTACATAGCCCTGTTCTGGACCAGGTCTCTCCATCTCCCTTGAGCCAACCCAATAATCTCCACTCTGTTCTCAGCCTCTCATCTTCCTAACTCTTATTTTTTATTTAACTGAGACAGAGTCTTGCTCTGTCACCCAGGTTGGAGAGCAGTGGCACCATCTTGGCTCACTGCAACCTCTGCCTCCCAGGTTCCAGAGATTCTCATGCTTCAGCCTCCTGAGTAGCTGAGACTACAGGCACACACAACCATACCTGGTCAACTTTTGTATTTTTCATAGAGATTGGGTTTCACCACATTGGCCAGGCTGGTCTCAAACTCCTGACCTCAGGCTGTCTGCCCACCACAGCCTCCCAAAGTGCTGGGATTACAGGTGGGAGCCACAATGCCCGGCCTTGCTAACTTCTTTTCCTTCCATCTCACTTTCTTTCTAAAAAGAGCTGGGGAAGCTTCATTTGGAAACTGACAAGTCTCATTCATCTCTATTCTTCCCATAATGCCTGGCTCAGTGTGTGTTACACGGTGGGCGCTTAATCTGTGTTTCTTGTGACCACACAAATTGTCTTCTCTTGTGTTGGGAAAGGGAAAGCTTTTTCTGTAGTAGTTCTTCAGGCAGTACCTGCAGTCACGCCAACCACCACGAATGCACAAAGCGAACGATCCTGGCAATGAGGTGGGATCCTCACGTTGAAAGCATGAAATGGTCACGCCCCAGCAAGGCAGTGCTTCTTTGGGAAGAGGGTAGCGTTCACTTCAGGTACTGTGGATGATGTCTTAGTTCAGGCTGCTATAACAAATTACCACAGACTGGGTGGCTTATACACAACAGAAATTTATTACTCACAGCTCTGGAGGCTGGAGGTCCAAAATCAGGGGCCAGCCTGGCTGGTTCTGATAAAGGCCCTCTTCTGGGCTGCAGCCTGCAGACTTCTGTGTCCTCACATGGCAGAGGGGACAGGAGACCTCTCCAGGTGCCTTCTATAAGGGCGTTAATCTGTGAGGGCTCTACTCCCAGGACCTAATCACCCCCCAGAAGATCCCACCTACTAACACCATCACGGCCTTAGGGGTTAGGATTTCAGCAGAGGGCTTTGCAGGAGCACAAACATTCATTCCACACAGATGGGGCGCATCTGTGGTAGCCCACAGAAATCTTCTGGCAGTGCCCAGCCAAAAAGAGTCTCTTCCCTACTGAAGTCTGAAAGGCTAAGAGCCCCCTCTGTGGCCCCAGGGACGTGGAGAGTTTCCAGAGCACTCTCCAAGGAGCTGCACCAGCAGTAGAGCCAGCCTCAGATGGACCACGCACAGGCGCAGCAAAAGTACCACCTCCACGCCCACGGGTCTAGGTGGGGGCCAGATTCTGAGCACTGGAAACAGCAGGAGGAGGAGGAAGTCTCTGCCCTGAAGATACCCACCCTGAATCCCAGAGGAGACCAGGCCAGCCTGTCCCATACCAAACAGACTGTGAGCAGCCTGGAAAGAGATCCTGGCCTCTGCCCTTCATGATCTGCATTTTACACTAATCCTCGTGCAATTCCAGGTGCAACTGACCTCAATTTTCCACCCTTTCCGGCCAGAAGTACTTCATGCAATTGCTCAAAAAAGATCTGCTTATACAATGCTTCACGAGATAAAGATTTTACTAACACCTTGGTGGGAAGATCGGAAAGACATTTTATATCACACACCATAAGGGGAAGCTTCATAAAAACCACCTTTAAAAATTCTCCGAAAATATCCTCCCTGGACACTAGCCAGCTTGTTTCCTTTTGTCCATTCCAAAATTTTATTGTCCTCATCTGTGGCCTTTACCAGAAACATTATTGAGCTAAAAGGGCACCAACCATCTATTTATTGTAACTGAAGCCTGTTTCCTGGCAGCTGGGAACGGGGTCCCTACCTTCCATCCTTACCCTAGGCTGCTTCTCAAAACACTCTTAAGTCCCTCTACAGAAAAAAAGGTTTATTGGCAGAGGACAGATTATGCTCTCAAGAAAACCAGCTGGTCTTCACAGTGCCACAGTAGTAACAAATGATTTAGGTTTCTTCCATGAATCAGGCACCGGGTTGAGCATGGATGTGCACCACCTCATGTAATGCACCCAGCAACCTTGTGAGGTGAGTGTTCCTCCTGTTAAGATGAGAAGATTCAATCCCAGAGAAACTGAGCAAGTAGTCCAAGGTTAAATCGCTTAGTAAGCAATAACAGACAACCAATTTTTTTTTTTTTTTTTTTTTTTTTTTTTTTTTTTTTTTTTTGAGGAGTCTTTCTCCATTACCCAGGCTGGAGTGCAGTGGCATGATCTTGGCTCATTGCAACCTCCACCTTCTGGGTTCAAGCAATTCTCCTGCCTCAGCTTCCCGAGCAGCTGGGACTATAGGAATCTGCCACCACACCGCCCAGCTAATTTTTGTATTTTTAGTAGAAACAGGGTTTCACCATATTGCCCAGGCTGGTTTCCAACTCCTGACCTTGTGATCCGCCCACCTCTGCCTCCCAAAGTGCTGGGATTACAGGTGTGAGCCACCGTACCCAGCCTCAACCAATTTTTTTTTTAACAGAAAAGGATTTAAGTAGAAATTTCTCTAAAAAAGATATCAAATGGCCAATAAGCACATGAAAAGATCCTCAAATCATTAGTAATTAGGGGAATCAAAACCACAACAAGACACCACTTCACATCCTCTACGAAGACTATAATCAGAAAGATAATGTTTTGGCAAGGATGTGGAAAAATGGAAACCCTTGTACATTGCTGGTTGGACTATAAAATGATGTGGCCACTTTAGAAAACAGTCTAGCAGTTCCTCAAAAAGTTTAACATAAAACTACCATGGCACAGCAATTCTATGCGTAGGTATATGTACAAGAAAATTGAAAACGTGTTGGGGGAGAGATCCAAGATGGCTGATCACTAGCAGCTCGGGATTGTAGCTCCCAGTGAAAGCACAAAGAACGAGAGGACGCCACACCTTCACATGAATTCTTGTTGCTCACGCACCAGGAGATTCCCAGCGGAGGAGCCCCACCGGTCGCCAGCGCGACCAGTGAGGTGGTTTTGCCGGCGCCTCGGAGCGTAGGTTCTTGGTGCAGAGTCAGAAAAGCACCATCAATCTTAACGCCACTGATTTAGTCAGCGCAGTGGGTTGCTCAGATTTCGGCGCTGAGAATCAGTAAGTTGGACGTCCACTCGGAAACCCAATTACAAAGATGGTAATTATAAAGACCACAGATGGATAAATCTACAACGAAGGGAAGAAAACAGCCAAAAAAGGCTGAGAATACCCAAGATCAGAATGCCTCTCCCTTAGCAGGGGATCCCAGTTCCTCATCAGCAACGAAACAAGGCTTGATGGAGAACGAGTGTGTTCCAATTACAGAAGCAGGCTTCAAAATGTGGATAATAAGAAACTTCTGTGAATTAAAAGAACTTGTTCAAACCCAATCTAAAGAAACTAAGCACTTTGAAAAAAGGTTTGACGAAATGTTAACAAGAATACACAATTTAGAGAGGAATATAAGTGAATTGATGGAGCTGAAAAACACAATAAGAGAACTACTCGTATGCACGAGTTTTAACAGCCGAATTGATCAAGCAGAAGAAAGGATATCAGAGGTCGAAGACCAACTCAAAGAAATAAAACAAGAAAACAAGATTAGAGAAAAAAGGATAAAAAGGAATGAGCAAAGTCTCCAAGAAATATGGGACTATGTGTAAAGACCTAATCTATGCTTGATAGGTGTACCTGAATGTGACGAAGAGAATGAATCCAAGCTGGAAAATATGCTTCAGGATATTATTCAGGAAAATTTTCCCAACCTAGTAAGGCAGGATAATATTCAACTCCAGGTAATACAGAGAACACCACAAAGATATTCCTCAAGAAGAGCAACTCCAAGGCACGTAATCGTCAGATTCACCAGGGTTGAAATGAAGGAGAAAATACTAAGGGCAGCCAGAGAGAAAGGTCAGGTCACCCACAAAGGGCCTATCAGACTTACAGCAGATCTCTCAACAGAAACCCTACAAGCCAGAAGAGACTGGGGGCCAATATTCAACATCCTTAAAGAAAAGAATTTTCAACCAAGAATTTCACATCCAGCCAAACTAAGCTTCATAAGTGAAGGAAAAATAAAGTTTTTTGTGAACAAGCAAGCACTCAGAGATTTCATCACCACCAGGCCTGCTTTACAAGAGCTTCTGAAAGAACCACTACACATAGAAGGGAACAAACAGTATCAGCCTTTCTAAAAAATACCAAAAAGAGCATCAATATAATGAAGAATTTACATCAACTAATGGGCAAAATAGCCAGCTAATATTAAATAGCAGTATTAAACTCACATATATCATTATTAATTCTAAATTTAAATTGACTAAATCCCCCAATCCAAAGACAGACAGGCAATTTGAATAAAGAACTAAAACCCATCAATATGCTGCATCCAGACCCATCTCATATTCAAGGATACACAAAGACTCAAAACAAGGGATGGAGAAAGATTTACTAACCAAACAGAGAGCTAAAAAAAAGCAGAAGTTACAATTTTTGCCTCTGATAAAATAGTCGTTAAAGCAACAAAGATCAAAAGAAGCAAAGAAGGACATTATATAATGATAAAAGGATCAATGCAAAAACAAGAAGAGCTAAAGATCCTAAATATATACGCACCCAATACAGGAATACCCAGACATACAAGACTAACAAAGAGACTTAGACTCCCACACAATAATAGTGGGAGACTTCAACATTAATATTAGACAGATCAATGAGACAGAAAATTAACAACGATATCCAGGACTTGAACTCAGATCTGGAACAAGTAAACATAATTAACATTTATAGATCTCTCCACTTTAAATACACAAAATATACACTCTTATCAGTACCACATCATATTAACTTAGAAGTTTAAACGAAATGTTGGTTGGCTCCTTGTTTGTTATTCCCTTCCCACATTTTCTTTTATGTCTCCATTATTAGGGACAATTATAGGCATACCCATATTTAGACTGCATTCTAGCCCGGGCAATAAAGCAATACCCCCATCCTCTCTCCCTCTTCCTCTTTCTCTTTCTTCCTCTTCTTTTTTCTTTTTCTTATTAAAAAAAAAAAAAGAAAAAAAAAGAAAATTGAAAACATGTTCACACAAAAACTTATACACAAATGTTGATACAGTATTATTCATGGTAGCCAAAAAGTGGAGGCAGCACAAATGGCTATCAACTGATGAATGGATGAATAAAATTTGCTATACCCATAAAATGGATTCTTGCACAATTTTTAAAAATGATATATTTCCCCAGAGGAAAAGTATGATGCGAAGAAAAAAAGAAAAAAAAAAAAACCTGATGTATTGATTCATGCTACAATATGGATGAACCTTGAAAACATTATGCTAAATGAAAGAGGATAAACATTGTGTGATTCCATTGATATTAAATGTCCAGAATATTCTAATCCAAAGAGACAGAAAATAGGCCAAAGTTGCCAGAGACTGGGGGGAGAAGGAATGAGAGGTGACTGTTAATGAATGTGAACTTTTTTTAGGGGTGATGAAAATATTCTGGAATTAGAGATGATGGGTATGGAACCTTGTGAGTACATGAAAACTACTGAACTACCCATTATAAAAGGGTGAATGCTATGGTATGTAAATTAGTCTGTTCTCATGTTGCTAATAAAGATATACTTGAGACTGGGTAATTTATAAAAGAAAGAGGTTTCATCAACACACAGTGCTGCATGACTCGCAGTTCTGGTAAGACCTCAGGAAACTTACAATCAAGGTGGAAGGGGAAGCAAACATACTTTCTTCACATGGTGGCAGGAGAGAGAAGTGCAGAGCAAAGTGGGGGAAAGCCCCTTATAAAACCATCAGATGGTAAGAACTCACTACCATGAGAACAGCATGGGGGAACCGCCTCCATTATCTAATCACTTCCCATGAGTTCCCTCCTACAACACATGGGGATTACAATTTGAATTGCAATTCAAGATCAGATTTGGGTGGGGACACAGAGCCAGACCTATCAGTATGTGAATTACATCTCAAGAAACAAAATCCAACCAATATAAAATCAGCCAAGAGTCTAACCCAAGCAAACCTCCAACCATCTGCACCATTCATGAGGGTAATCCCAACCTAACACAGCTGAGTCCCTCCTGAAAGGACTCTTGCTACCCACATCAGCTGCTGAGGGAGGAGGCCCCACTCTTACAGCTAACTGGATCAAAGGTGGACCCCCTGGAATCCCTGTAGACCAGCCAGAAACCTAGGACTCCAGTAGCTTGCCTCAAGACGGCGGACCAGGTTGGTCAGATCTTTCTCTCCTTCTGCCTCTGGAATTTGGAACTGGGACAAGGACAAAAGAGTTCAGTCATGGGAGCCAGGCAGAAAGGCAGGAGGTAGACCTGGATTCAGAGCAGCCACTGGAGGTGGTGAGCAGGCGGAAGTCAGGAGGGAGACAGCAGCAACGACCTGAAAGCCAAGGAAGGTGTCCAAGGACAGGAGAGAATGGGCAGCAAGGGAAAAAGAGATGCTGTGGAGAGCCACTGTCTTCCTTCCTTCCCTGTGGCTCCGCAGGCACCATGAGAACAGCAGAGCCAGATTTCTTGTTGTGGAATCCCCACATGTTCCAGTGGTGTTTTTGCGGTGACCACCTGCCCCTCATTGGGCCAACTTGAGTAGGGTCTGCCTGTAACACGCAGCAGGCATTTGAAGCCTCCAACTGTGTGCCCAGGTTGGAGAGGCTGCTCCCTGAGTTCAAAGCCTTAGGGATGGCTTATTTCTCCTGCAAAGAAAACAGCAGATCTCAAAAGGCATTATCAGGAGCACGGCTAAGAGACCATGAGGCTGTCTGCCTGAAATTCTGTTTGTAGGACCCCAGAAGCCATATAGACACTGGCCTCGGAAGCATTTAGGCCTCCCCAGCAAAGAGAATGTAATCAATGTGACAGTGAGGGAGGTGTGTGTTTTCACAACACTGACCAGTCACCATTGTGGTGTCTTTCTTTGCTTTTTTTGTCTTCTGATTTGCTTGATATGATTTAGCCTCTGCAATCACCTCAACTTAGCCCAATATAAATAGGATAAAAATTGGTGTGAAATAATCAAGGTAGTCAGACTAGATATTTTATCTAGCGTGACCTAGAACTCTTCTAAGTAAGGAGAAGACATTTCACATGTTACTTTTAATGAGAAAAAGAAGAACCTGTTACTGGAAATATTTACTTTCATCTCCTGTGCTGAGAGATGGGGGCGATTTGTCAGCTTTGATCTCCACTTGTTTAGTTACCGGAAAATGAAGTGCACTCGAGCCAGTGGGATCATGAAGTCTCACTCTTACTGCGAAAGTTGGCAGCAGGGGACAGAGCAGTCTTGTCTTTCATTTTCTCAGATCAAAGCTGAGCCAGCACAAAGACAGAAGAGGTATTCAGATGAGGTGCACCTGCCGAAGAATCAATGGTGAGTCCTGACCCAAGAGGTCACTGGACCAGCATCTCCCAGGAGGTCTCCTCTGCTGCTTCCCCTCTCTCCCCAGGGAAAAACAGGGTGTGGTCCAGGGCCCTGTATGGCCTGCTGAGCCAAGCCCCTGCCCATGCACCACACATCAGGCTTCACCTCCAGGCAAGCCCAGCACACCTGTTCACTGGTGCATTTGTTCTGACACTGTCCTTTGTGTCTGTCTTGGACTTTCCAGCTACTACCTCAGGCTGGTCCCTTCCTGAGCCTCACCTGTGCAGTCCAGGCAGGTGGACACTATCCCCCCCAAAAAAGACCAGGAGGTTGAAAATGAGGCAGAAGCCGCCTTCTTTGAGGACAGGTCTGTCTGTGATGAGGAGACTGGGGTTTGACCTCTTCGGCACCCAAGGGCTAACTGGTAACCATGTGCTATAGTTTGAATGTTTGTCCCCTCCAATGTGCTTGTTAAAATTTAATTCCCGATGTTGGAGGCGGGACCTAACGGGAGGTGTTTTTGTCAGAGGGTGGATCCTTTCTGAATAGATTAAGGCCATCCCTGAGGTGAGGGTGAATGAGTTATTGCTCTATTAGTTCTGACAAGGGCTGGTTGTTAAACAGAGCCTGGCACTCATTCTCTTGCTTCCTCTTTCACCTTGTGGTATCTGCACACACAGCTGCCCTTCACCTTCCACCATAAGTGGAAGAGGCCTGAGGCCTCACCAGAAGCCAAGCAGATGCTAGTGCTATGCTTCTTGTACAGCCTGCAGAACTGTGAGCCAAATAAACCTCTTTTCTTATAAATTGCCCAGTCTCAGTTATTCCTTTATAACAACACAAACAGACTAAGACACTATGGAAACATGAGGGTGGGCAACATCTCAGGGAGGGCAAGGCCAGTGGAGATCCATAGCACTCAATCCTCCTGAATATACAAGTGAGACTCCCTTATGCTCATCTCTAAAATGAGGATGTTAGATTAAGCATTCTTTAAGCTCCTTTGCCACTTTAACACCACCTGCCCTTCTGATTCCATTTACCGAGCGGCTTCTGTAACTAGAATTGAGCTACCTGCTGAAGAAGACACGTGGGATGACAAGGATGATGATGATCATCACGATCATGATGATGATGATGATGATGACAATAACAGCTAACATCCATTCAGCACTCACTCTGTGCCATCTGCTGTGCAAAGACGACCCATTTAATCTTCACAAATACCGGTGGGGTCAGTACATGATCCCCTTTTAAGAGATAAAGAAACTGAAGCCAGAGAGGTTGAGTAACTTACCCAAGTTCACACAGCTGTGAACTGACAGAGCATAATGTCAAGATATTAAACTTCCTTTACATTTCAACCATGGAGACAAGACTCATCCACATGAAACAAATTTTAAAAATAGCATAGATTAACTTGGGAACTACAAATGTTAAAGTCTTGAGAATGAGTCAGAAAACTATATAGTCTGTGCACCAAAATTGGCCCATTGGCTGTTTTTGTAAATAAAGCTTTATTGGAGCACAGCCACACCTATTTGTATTGTCTATGACTGCTTTCACACTGTATTGGCAGGATTCAGTAGTTGGAACAGAGACCACATGGCCCACAATGCCTAAAATACACTATCTGACCTTTTAAAGTTTGCCAGTCCTTTCTTTTATGATGGCCAACTGGCTGGGTTTGCCTGGGGACTGAAAGAGTACCTGAGACGCAAGACCTTACATTTTAAAACCAGAAAGTTCTGTACAAACTGGCACACATTGGTCACCCTACCTGCTTTAGAAAGGCCAGAGGAAGGCAAGATTCATGGGAATTGCAGGGGTAACAGGGGTGTGCCTTAAAAATGTGAAGGATTTGGATATATGGCGTGTAGGATCTGGGAAGACTAGAAGGAGGGAGAACATTTGAAACAGGGAGATCAGCAGGATCCTGGAAATTTAGCATAGTATGCTCCTGGGAAAGTAAGGAGAGAGATGATGGGAACCCTTGAGCAGAGTGTGTTGGTTGGAAAGCAGAAGTAGGATCCACTAACTAAAAATGCCACAAAAGGTATGCTCATTCATTGTATCACTGATGGCAGAGGAAACTGGGCCCATCTGCTGGACAGTTGTAAATATAGACCAAAATATTAAATGTGCATGTGCATTGACAGCCCATGGGAGGGTGATGGCATGAATGATCCCAAATCTACATCCAGAACTTTTGAAATGTGACTTTCTACTTCCCCGTCTTTCCCTCTTAAGTTCAATCACATTACTTGCTTTGGCCAATGGGATATCTAAGCAGAGACTGGAAGAAGCCCTTGCATATTTCTTCTTTCTCTATTGTCCTTCTGCTTTTGACCTGAGATCCATGTCTGAGCCCAGAAACAAAGCCAAGCCACCCCAGTTGTCCCAGCCAAAGATATCTGAGATCACCCAACCTGTAGCTGACCAGACACATACATGAGCCCAGCCAAGCCCAGAGAAACAGACCAGTGGAGCCAAGCCTAAATTGCCAACCAGAAGACTTATGAGCAAAAGCCTCCAGAGACAATAAATAGGCATACCTCGTTTTACTGCACTTGGCTCTACTGTACCTCACAGATAGTGCATTTTTTTATACGAACTTGATATTTGTGGTAATCCTGCAATAAGCAAGTCTATCAGTGCTATTTTTCCAACAGCATGTGCTCACTTCATGTCTCTGTGTCATTTTGGTAATTCTCACAACATTTTAAACCTTTCACTATTATTATATCTGTTATTTTACCTGTGATCAGTGATCTTGATGTTACTGTTGTAATTGTTTCGGCACACCACAAATTGTACTCATATAAGACAGTGAACTTATTCAGTAAAATGGATGTGTTCTGACTGTTCTCCATCTCTCTTCCTCTCCTCAGACCTCCCTACTCCCTAGAACACAACAATATTGACGTTAAGCCAGTTTATAACTCTAAATATCCCCTAGCATTCAAGTGAAAGGAAGAGTCACACATCTCTCACCTTAAATCAAAAGCTAAAAATGATTAAGTTGAGTGAGGTAGGCACGTCAAAAGCCAAGACAGGCCAAAAGCTAGACCTCTTGCTCCAGTTAGCCAAATTGTGAATGCAAAGAAAACGTTCTTGAAGGAAATTAAAAGTGCTACCCCAGTAAATATGAATGATAACAAAGTGAAACCACCTTATTTGCTGATATGAAGATCGTTTTAGCAGGCTGGTTAGATCAAACCAGCCACGACATTCCCTTAAGCCAAAGCCCAAAGCAGAGTCAGGCCCTAAGTCTTTTCAATTCTGTGAAAACTGAGAGAAGTAAGGAAGCTATAGAGGAAAAGTCTGAAGCCAGCAGAGGTCGATTCATAAGGTGTAAGGAAAGAAGCCATCTCCATAACCTTAAAGTACAAGGCGAAGCAAAAGGTGCTGCTGGAGAAGCTGCAGTAAGTTACCCAGAAGATCCAGCTGAGATCCCTGATGAAGGTGGCTGCACTCAACAACATATTTTCAATGCAGGTGAAACAGCCTTCTTTTGGAAGAAGATGCCATCCAGGTCTTTCATAGCTAGAGAAGAGAAGTCAATGGCGGCTTCAAAGCTTCAAATGACAGACTGACTCTCTTGTTAAGAGATAATATAGCTGGTGCCTTTAAGTTGAAATCAATGCTCATTTGCCATTCTGAAAATCCTAGGGCCCATAGAAATTATGTTAAATATAGTCTTTCTGTGTTCTGTAAATAGAAAAACAAAACCTGAATGATAGCACATCTGTTTACAGCATGACTTACTGAATATTTTAAGCTCTCTGTTGACGCCTACTGCCCAGAAAAAAAAAGACTCCCTTCAAAATATGACTGTTCATTGACAATGTACCTGGTCACCCAAGAGCTCTGACAGAAATGTATAAAGAGAGTAATGTTTTCATGCCTGTTAACACAACATCCATTCTGCAGCCCATGGATCAAGGAGTAGTTTGAATATCCAAGTCTTACTATTCAAGGATCCATTTCAAAATAACTGCCATAGATAGTGATTCCTCTGATGGATCTGGGCAAAGTATGCCGAAAGCCTTCTGGAAAGGATTCACCATTCTAGATGCCATTAAGAACATTCATGATTCATGGAAGGAGGTCAAAATATCAACATTAATGAAAGTTTGGAAGATGTTGATTTCAACCCTCATAGATGACTTTGAGGGGTTCAAGACATTAGTGGAGAAGTCACTGCAGATATAGTAGAAATAGCAAGAGAACTAGAATTAGAAGTGGAGCCTGAAGATGTGATTGAATTGCTGCAATCTCATGAGAAAAATTGAACCGACGAGAACCTGCATCTTATGGATGAGCGAAGAAAGAGTTTCTTGAGACAAAAATCGACCCCTGGTAAAAATGCTCAACATCGTTGGAATGACAACAAAGGATTTAGAAGATTGCATAAACTTAGTTGATAAAGCAGCTACATAGAGTTTGAGAAGACTGACTCTAATTTTGAAAGAAGTTCTACTGTGAGTAAAGTGCTGTCAAATAGCATCACATGCTACAGAAAAATCTTTTGTGAACAGAAGGATCAACTGACATGGCCAAATTCATGGCTGTCTCATCTTAAGAAATTTCCACAGCCACTCCAACCTTCAGCAGCCATCACACTGACCATCAACACTGGTCATCAGCCAATGTTGACCATAGCAGCCATCAGCCACGCAGCCATCAACATTGAGGTAAGACTCTCTACCAGCAAAAAGATTACAATTCACTGAAGGCTCAGATGATCATTCACATGTTTTAGCAATGAAGTTACTATTTATTCTATTAACATATTAAGTTATAACATCATAATATTACTTTAGATATGTGAATTTTTGTAGATATAATGCTGTCAAACACTAAATAGACTACAGTTTAATATAAGCACAGCTTTTATATGTACCAGGAAACCAAAAAATCTGTGTGACTAGTTTTATTTCAATATTCACTTTATTATAGTGGTCTGGAACCAAACCTGCAATATCGCTGAGGTATGCCTATATTTACTGTTTTAAGCTACTAAGTTGAGGGTTGTTTGTTACCCAATATTATTGTGCAGATAGATAACTGATACCGCCTAAATTGTTTCTAGGAACTTACCCCGTGGAGCTCATTAGACAGACAGGCAAATGTGTGAATAAAGATTTCTCTTACAGTATTGTTTACAACTGTTTTTTTAAAAACTTGTTTTGGAATAATCTAAATTCTCAATAATAGATTTTTTAAAAAATTAAGACCATACAATGAAATGTCAGCCATTAAAAAAGGTAATGTTTATCAATATTTATTGACATGGAGAGATACCCACTTTATGTTAAATGGAAAATATCACTTGCAAAATAGCTTTTAAGGTTTGATCTACTTTTGTCAAATCTGAGAGAGAAAGAGAGACTTGCACCAAAATATTCACAGTGACTAGCTTGAAGAAGTTAGGATTTTTTACTTCTTTATCCTATTCCGTACTATGTGAATTTTTTAAATGACTATGTCATATCTTTAGACAGGAAAAAAAGTGGAAATGTCACCTAGGAAACTTATCTCTCTTTTATATAAAAACATGGCCTTTCAGTCCTCAGAAACCCCGCCCCACCACCACCTCCTGCTGATCCCCCTGCTACCAACCAACTCCTATAATGGAATCTGACTGACCTTGGTGTTGCTCTTCCCACTGGCCCAAAAGAATCAAACCCGTGCTGCACGTGTGTGATGGGGATGGGGAGCACCAAGTCCCAGGGAGGCCTTTGTGCAGATGCCAAGGAATAAGTTTCCCTTCCCAGCTGTCTGCAAACAGAGCAAAGAAATTACCATGAAACCAACTCCAGCCGCGTTTTAGAAAATCCTTCCATCCAAGTCATAATATTTTTAGAGTGAGATTTACTTTACAATATTTTAATAACTGCAGCATGGTGACTGGAAGTCCTTTGTAGCTGGTCTCAGGGGCCTTCCTGGGACGTTGCACTTAATGAGGTTTATAATTCAATATAACTACATCTGCATCTTTAATTATGCCTAACATTTAATCTTCATTGCTGCACTTGAATTGGAAGAGCTAAAATTAGGCCTGCTTTAGTTTAATCTGATAATAAACATCCATGACATTTAGAGCAAAATGTACTCATTTCATTAGAGTGGCGGACACATTTACCATTTGCCTGAACTGAACAAATACTCTCAACGGCCCTTCCAACTGTAACAGAGAACACTGTTTTAAACAATTCCCCTGTAGACTCCTGGAACTCTAGAGCTGACAAGGACCTTGGAGGTGAGGTAGTCCAAGATCGCCACTTTGCCAGTGAAGGCACTGAGGTCCACAGAGGTTAAGTCATTCGTCCAAAGTCACACAGCAAGTTAGCAGTTAGCAGGTATTATAGGAAATAGAATCCACCCAGGCACAGTGGCTCACACCTGTAATCCCAGCACTTTAGGAGGCCAAGATGGGCATATCACCTGAGGTTAGGAGTTCATGACCTGCCTGGCCAACATGGTGAAAGCCCGTCTCTACTAAAAATATAAAAATTAGGCATAGTGGCATGCACCTGTAATCCCAGGTACTCGGGAGGCTGAGGCAGAAATCACTTCAACCCGGGAGGCGGACGCTGCAGTGAGCCAAGATCAGGTCACTGCACTTCAGCCTGGGTGACAGAGCAAGACTCTGTCTCAAAAAAAAAAGAAAGAAGAAAGAAAGAAAGAGAGAGAAAAAGAAGGAAAGAAAAGAAAAAGAAAGAAAGAGAAAGAGAAGGAAAGAAAGAAAGAAAAGAAAAGAAAAAGGAAATAGAACCCAAGTTTCTTTCTTTTCTTTAAGAATAAAGAGATAGCAAGTTTATTAAGAAAGTATAGGAATAAAAGAATGGCAACTCCATAGGTAGAGCAGCCAAGATTCTTAAGTCCCTGGTCAACAGTTTTTGTCATTCTTCTACTGCCACACTGGGACATTATTTTTTGATGGCCAGGCCTCCCTCTGAGCAACCACCTCCTCCCTTTTATTATAGAATCCAGACAGGATGTCATTTAAGTACCTATACTGAGCCTCGCACCCTGACTCCAAATGCAAACTAATAAGAAAATATAAAAGGAGAAAAGTTAAAAGACACACCCCCATTGAAACCAAGATAAACATCTCCATGAACCAAAACCCAAGTAAATAAAGCATAAAATGGGCTGCTGAAGCTTGAGCCTATGTGGCAGCAGGGTCAGGAGGCAGAGAACCTGTTTGGGTTTTGATTTAACCTGGGGCAATGGCTGAAAAAAATCTGCTACTGACCACTGCCACAGGGGACCATTTGTCTGAACCTCATCACGGAAAAAATAGAGAGGTCAGAGGGAGAGGACAGTTTCTCCACCAACATCTGGGCCAAGCTGCCCACTGAATTAGTGACAGGGACATCACCTCTCCACCATAAGACCTTACCCTTTACTATAAGACCAGCCTTTGGACTGGGCCTCCAAGGATCTGGTTGAAGTCATTGTAAAATCACCCTCCAGGGAGAACTAAGGACAAAGGGAAAGAGAGAGAAAGATAAGCCGTTCAAGATGAGCCACAAACCACAATTCCAGAACAGTGAGAAAAATCAAACCTAAACAAGATGGCAAAATAAATCAGAAATGTTTACTCTAGACAAAATTAGAGCAATCTGAAAATGACTAGGAAGTATATTTCTAATCCTTGAAGAGATAACACTCATGTAAAAGAAAAGAAATTGCAAAACAGAAGCAGACTACAAATGAAAGAAAACAGGTCAATTTTTTTTTTAAATCAGAAATCCTGGAAATGAAGCGAGGTGTGGTGGCTCACACCTGTAATCCCAGCACTTTGGGAAGCTGAGGCAGGAGGATCGCTGAGCCCATGAGTTTGAGACCAACCTGAGCAATATACTGAGACCTCATCTCTACAAAAAGTTTTTAAACTCAGCCAAGCTTGGTGTCAAATGCCTGTAGTCCCAGCTCCTCAGGAGGCTGAGGTGGGAAGATTGCCAATTCCCACCCATGCATGAGCCAATTCCTTAAAATCTCTCTCGTTCTTTCTCCATATATTCATTATTTATATTTATTTTGTGTATTTGTTTTTATATTTAGTTCTGTTTCTCCAGAGGACCCTGACTAATACAAGAACTCAAGAAAATTTTTAAACAGTGTATTCACATTCATACGATTGAAAAATCACGTGAGACCAAAGAAAAAGGGAAATTTTAAAATTTTTTGGTTAAAACATTTTTTAAAATTTACCAAAAATTGGCAAATTTAAAAATTGACCCAAAAAAAACTAAGAAAAAAATGAAACAAAAAATATATTCAGAAGGGTAATTTGAGGAGGATTCCCCAAAAATGAAGGAATTGCTAAATCTGACTATTGAGAGGGCATACCATATAATAACTAAAAATGATATTGAATGATCAATATTAAGGCATAGCCTGCTGAAGCCATTGAACTTGAAAATAAAGTACTTTATTTAGTAGAATGCCAATTAATACACATTGAGGGAATGGCACAATTAGACAATGACAATTTGCAAACCATCATAACGGTAATTGACTCAGGAAAGAATCATTGGCAGATGCTAAAACATGTCGGGGAAAATTTCAGGATGAACAAGATATTATCATAGTCTCAAAATACCTCCCCACAAAGTACTAATTTCTTACAAAGGTGAAAATAGCAGCCATGAAAGTAAAGAAGCCCAGCAGACACCACCATAACCAAGTAAGCAAAGTTACTGCCAGAAGCCACGGCGCAAGGAACACAGCCTGCTTACTATTTTCCATTAACCCATTTTCACCCGTGAAGCCATCTACTATCTGCTTCACACTATCTTGGACTGCCAGCTTTTAGGGGGCAGGGATTGGTCTGCTTCACTTATCCTGAAGGACCTGGGCAAGAGGCAGATGCTTCTGACCTCATACAGGTGCACCTCAAAAGGGCTTTTACACCCAATCCTTTATTTGACCCTCACAACCTGAAAGCTAAGTCAAACAGGTTTTCCTCTCAGTTCTACAAAAGCAAAAACAAAGGCTCAGAGAGGTGAAGCCACTTGCCCAAAGTCACACAGCTAGCAAGTGGTCGAGCCCAGATATCCTGGCTCTAACAAGGTGCTGCCCTAGACACCATGGTTGATGCCCCAACATCTATCTCAGCCCTCTCCCTCTGTGTGGCCACAGTTATTTCAGGGACTGGCCCTGCCTCCAGATGGGCGTCACTTTGCCAATATGAATTATGGAATCCCATCCCTCTTCATCAGGGATTGGATCAAGGGCCCAGCCTGAGCCAACCTGCTCGTGCCACACACCTTGTCCCAGGAATTGGCTCTTGCCAATAAGACGTAAGAAGTCTGCTGAGGGTTTTAGGGAATTTTTCCTTACTATTAAAGGACAAGATTAGACTGGGTAAGATGGCTAACATCTAAAATCCCAGCACTTCGGGAGGCCAAGCTGGGCAGATTGCCTGAGCTTAGGAGTTGGAGACCTGCCTGGGCAGCAAAGCAAAACCCCATCTCTACAAAAAATACAAAAATTACCCGGTCATGGTGGTGTGTGCCTGCAGTCCCAGCTACTCCGGAGGCTAAGGTGGGAGACTGCTTGAGTCTGGGAGAGGGAGGTTGCAATGAGCCAAGAAAGTGCCCCTGCACTCCAGCCTGGGATACAGAGCAAGACCCTGTCTCAAAAAAAAAAAAAAAAAAAAAAAAAAAAAAAAAAAAAAAAACCCAGTTCTTGCAGTTTTTAATTCCCACCAAAATTAAATATACATTAAAAAAGAGAGAGAGAGAAGATTAGGAAGTTTCTCTCTCTTCCTAGAATGAATGAGGAAGAAGTTAGCTGGCAGCAAACCTACAAAGAAGTGGTCCTAAAATGAAGTGGGTGCTCTGGCTGGCAGAAAAGAGAAGCAGAAAGAACTAGGTATCCTTGATGACCTCATGAAGCTCAGTGTCTGTCACACAACCTTGAAGCCCATCCTACCTGTGAACTTCCACGCAGGTAAGGCCACAAAGGTCCTTAAGCTTTCAGCTGGATCAAGTTGGCTTATTTGTTAATTGCAGCTAAAAGCATCTCACTGGATGCAGCACCCTCTCCCAGAGGCAGCTTGGCATCAGGGAGCCCAGCACCCTGAGTATCCCACTGAGCTCCAAGGAAATAGTAATATCTGCCTCACCAGCCCCACATTACCCCATCTTCCCCAATGGCTGTTTATTGACTTTACTGCATCAAATCTATTGAGGTTTTTGTTGTTGTTGTTTTAACTTCTCAGGGAAGGCTGTTCTATGGTGCTGTGAGTCATCCTAGGAAGCAGCAGCCCTAGTGCTAAGGCAGGATGCTGATTAGTCTGTTCCAGTACCCACCTCCCCTCTCTCCTCCCCCACAAAGGGCAGTTTTCCTCTGGAATCCATGCACATGCAATTTATTTCTAACCGCTCCAGCAGGTTCCAATCCTGTTGCTTGCTGCTTCTAGTTATTCACTTGGAATCAGAGCCGCTGGAAAGTCAAAATTAGCCTCATTCTACCAGCATGAAATAGAAACACAGAGGCAGTCCCTTGGCTTTAGGGAGGCAAGAATCTAGAATTTTTCTCATCTCTCAGTGAATACCGGAGCTGAGGGTTACATGGATCTTTGATTACACAGTCATTTGGAAATTCTGCAAGTGGGAAGCAGCATTGTTATCGACTTCCTGTAAAGAAGAGGCAGTAGGAGAAGCCTTCCAGAAGAGGGACACAGGGCAGCCATCTGGTTGGAAGTCATCGCACTTACATAAGTTGCCTGTTCACTTAGGAGGCAAGGGGCAGGCAAGCTGCAAGGGAGGGAATGTGAATGACCCTAAGCCATGCTTGACGCCATGCATCAATCATGTTTTTTATTTTCTGTATTTTAGAAAGCTTTGACATCCTGAGGCCTTGCTAATCCTGGAGAGATTCCCCTCCCAGAGCTAGCTAATTTCTAGAGATAGTAAACAACATGCCTGCCAACATATCTTTCATGTACAAACCAACCAATCCAAAGCCTGTATCTCCAACCACCCCCTTTATCTAACTCTCACATACCAAGCCCACATTTCCCTTTCCCTAAAACACACCAGGACCAAGTAACAGACAACTAGAGACCATGCCTATAGCCCAGAACCCACAGACATTATTCAAGCTAATTCTAAGCTTGCTCAAACTTACCTATCCTGCCTCACCCATCCTTTCCCACAGAACCCCCAACAAAGTCTCTGGGCCATGTCCTGTCCTCACTCTTTCTGCCTCCTGACCAACTCTGGTGCATCTGCATGTGGCTCACATATGGGCCCCCTTCTCTTAGGAACTGTAAGTAATAAACTCTTCTTTCAAGGCATGTTTCTTTATGTCTGTCATCTTACCATACCTAATTAAACAAAATCCCAGACCCTTTGTTTGTTTTTATTTTTTGTTTGTTTTAGACACAGGGTCTCACTCTGTCACCCAGGCTGGAGTACAGTGGCATGATCATAGCTCACTGCAGCCTCGACCTCCTGGACTCAGGTGATCCTCCTGCCTCAGCCTTCTGAGCAGCTGGGACTACAGGCACATGCCACCACACCTAGCTAATTATTTTTTTTAGAGCTAGGGCCTCACTATTTTGCCCAGGCTGCTGGTCTTGAACTCCTGGTATCAAGCCTCAGGCCCCCAAAGTACTGGAATTACCGGTGTGAGCCACCATGCCTGGCCCCAGGTACATTTTAAAAGCTACCACCACCTATAACTTACTATGAGCTAGATATGTTTAGATGTATTATCTTAGGTCATTTCTACCACACTGCAAAGTAGAAACTATTAGCTCCATGTTACCAGTGAGAAAGTGAAGCTTGGTAGGCTAAGTAACTTGCTGATGTTGGTTGACAAGGAAATACTGCTAAGGGTGACACAGCAGACTTCTTTTTATAGAGATATAAGAAATTTTAAAGATATTGGTGTGTGGTGGGGGAGTTGGATACTGGTGATTAAAAGTAAAATAAGTTTTTTTATTTTAGAAAGGAAATGTATTAGGCTTAGTTAGTGGACATGAAACATGCTGTGAGTATATTCAAAGGCAATATTGGGGAAACCTAACATAATAACTAGAAAATAACTGATGGCACTACTACATCAAATCTCTCGAGTTTTTGTTTACATTCCTTCAACCTCAAGAGTAGGTAAGCCAAGATGGAATTCAGCCAAGCGGGACAGAATGTCCAGCTGAGACTGAACTCTGCCGCCTGCTCCCTGTCTAGGGTATCCCAGGTACAAGACGTGCTGTCCCCAGCATGTTAATGATATAGTGAGAAAAGCCACATGCAAGAAGTTAATAGTACTGGCAGGGTGCAGGGGCTCACACCTGTAATCCCAGTACTTTGGGAGACCAAGGCAGGCAGATCACAAGGTCAGGAGATCAAGACCATCCTGGCTAACACAGTGAAACCCTGTCTCTACTACACTTTTCAAAAGAAGACATTTATACAGCCAACAAACATATGAAAAAATGTTCAAAGATAGCCGTTTAGGAACAGCTCGGAGTTGCAGCTCCCAGTGAAAGCGCAGAGGGTGAGTGGATGCCCCATTTTTATTGCCCACGGACCAGGAGATTCCCATACAGAGGAGCCCCATGTGTTGCCCACATAGCTGTTTTGGCCAGTGTGGTTCTTTTGGTCGGCCTGGCTGCTTTGCCCTGCGTGACTGCTTTGTCGGCACCTCAGCTGGCAGTTCTCCATATGGGTGCCCTTTTGGCTGGCAATTGGAGCCCCGGGAAATCGCCCATTCATCTGATTAAAGAGGGGACTGAACAGGGAGCCAGACCAGGAGATTCCTGGGCAAAAAAAGCACCACAAATCTCAGCACTGCTGTTTAAGCTGGCGCAGTGAGTCACCGCATGGGAAATCACACAGATCCTGGCACCTTTTCAACAGGTGACTGGAACACCTGGGATGGAGTTGACTGTTCAACTGAAAAAGAAAAAAAAAAGGCTCTGAGGCAGGGAACCAGGTGATCAGGCTTGGCTGGTCCCACCCCCACAAAAGAACAACAATCAGAAACTCTCTGGATTGAGAGTTTCATAGCAAGCGCAACTGAACCCGGATGGTCCAGCTCTGTGGGGGAGGGGCGTCCACTATTACTGAGGCACTCCACCACTACAGAGGTGGTCCACCATTCCTGAGGCAGCCTGCCATTGCCAAGGCAACCCGCCATTGCTGAGGCTGCCTGCTGTTGCCAAGGCAACCTGCCATTACAGAAGGAGTCCACCAATACAGAGGTGGGCCACCATTGCTGAGGCAGTTCTAACTACACCCATATAAACAGGACTGCAGGGAAGTTCACACAGCAGCTGGGTGGAGCCCACAGCAGCTCAGCAAAGCCTCTGCAGGCAGACAGTGACTAGGCTGCCTCCTTGCTGGGCAGAGCAGCTCTGAGAAAAAAAAAAAAAAGGCAGCAGCACAATGGAAACTCATAAATAAAGCCCTAACTCCCTGGGACAGAGCACCTGGAAACAAAAAGTGGTTTATGAGTTCTGCTGCAGCAGACCGAAACGTACCTGCCCAGCAGCTCTGAACGAACAATGGAGCTCACAGCTCAGCACTTGAGCTCCTATAAAGGACAGACTGTCTCCTCAAGCAGCTCCCTGACCCCCTGTATATCCAAAGAGTCACCTCATAAAGGAGAGATCAGACTGACATTTGGCAGGTATCATTCTGGGACAAAGATAGCAGAAGAAGAAACTGGTAGCAACCCTTACTGTTCTGCAGCTGCTGCAGGCAATCCCCAGGCAAGCAGGGCCTGGAGTGGACCTCAGCAGTCCTACAGCAGAGGGGCCAGACTGTTAGAAGGAAAACTAAGAAACAGAAATAACTTCATCATCAACAAACAGAATGTCCACTCAGACATTGAATCTGAAAGTCAGCAACTACAAAGATGACAGGTAGATAAATCCATAAAGATGGGAAGAAACCAGCACAAAAAGGATGAAAACACCCAAAACCAGAACACCTCTCCTCCTACAAGGGATCACAACTCCTCACAAGGTTGGATGGAGAATGAGTGTGATGAAATGACAGAATCAGGCTTCAGAAGGTGGGTAGTAAGAAACTTCTGTGAGCTAAAAGAACATGTTCTAACCCAATACAAAGAAACTAAGAACCTTGAAAAAAGATTTGATGAAATGCTAATGAGAATGGACAACTTAGAAAGGAATATAAGTGAATTGATGGAGCTGAAAAACACAACATGAGAACTTTGTGAAGCATGCACAAGTTTCAACAGCCAAATTGACCAAGCAGAAGAAAGGACATCAGAGGTCGAAGATCAACTCAATGAAATAAAACAAGAAGGCATGATTGGAGAAAAAAGGGTAAAAAGGAATGAACAAAGTCTCCAAGAAATGTGGGACTATGTGAAAAGACCTAATCTACGTTTGATAGGTGTACCTGAATGCGACGAAGAGAATGAATCCAAGCTGGAAAATACTCTTCAGGATATTGTCCAGGAAAACTTTCCCAACCTAGCAAGGCAGGACAATATTTAAGTCCAGGAAATACAGAGAACACCACAAAGATATTCCTCTCGAAGAGCAACCCCAAGGCACATAATTGTCAGATTCACCAGGGTTGAAATGAAGGAGAAAATGCTAAGGGCAGCCAGAGAGAAAGGTCGGGTTACCCACAAAGGGAAACCCATCAGACTTACAGCAGATCTCTCAGCAGAAACCCTACAAGCCAGAAGGGAGTTGGGGCCAATATTCAACATCCTTAAAGAAAAGAACTTTCAACCCAGAATTTCATATCCAGCCAAACTAAGCTTCATAAGTGAAGGAAAAATAAAATCCTTTGCAAACAAGCAAGTACTCAGAGATTTCGTCACCATGAGGCCTGCTTTACAAGAGCTCCTGAAAGAAGCTCTACACGTAGAAATACCAGTACCAGCCACTCCAAAAACATGCCAAATGGTAAAGAGCATCAACACAGTCAAGAATCTGCATCAACTAATGGGCAAAACAGCCAGCTAGCACCAAAATGGCAGTATTAAATTCACACATAACAATATTAACCCTAAATGTAAATGGACTAAATGCCCCAATCAAAAGACACAGACTGGCAAATTGGATAAAAAGCCAAAACCCATCAGGGTGCTGTATCCAGAAAACCTATCTCACGTGCAAGGATACACAAAGGCTGAAAATAAAGGGATGGAGGAAGATTTACCAAGCAAATGGAAAGCAAAAAAAAAAGCAGGAAATCTCATCTCTGATAAATCTCATCTCTGATAAAATAGACTTTAAAGCAACAAAGATCAAAAGAGACAAAGAAGGACATTACATAATGGTAAAAGGATCAATGCAACAAGAAGAGTTAACAATCCTAAATATATATGCACCCAATACAGGAGCACCCAGATACATAAGGCAAGTTCTTAATGACTGACAAAGAGACTTAGACTCCCACACAATAATAGTGGGAGACTTTAACACCCCATTGTCAATATTAGATGGATCACCCAGACAGAAAATTAACAAGGATATCCAGGACTTGAACTCAGACCTGGACCAAGCAAACCTAATAGACATTTACAGAACTCTCCACCCCAAATCCACAGAATATACATTCTTCTCAGCACCACATTACACCTACTATAAAATTGACCACATAATTGGAAGTAAATCACTCCTCAGCAAATGCAAAAGAATGGAAATCATAACAGTCTCTCAGACCACAGTGCAATCAAGTTAGAACTCAGAATTCAAAAATTAACTCAGAACTGCACAGCTTCATGGAAAATAAACAACTTGCTCTTTAATGTTGACTGGATAAACAACGAAATGAAGGCAGAAATAAATATGTTCTTCAAAACCAATGAGAATGAAGACACAACATACCAGAATCTCGGGGACACATTTAAAGTAGTCTCTAGAGGAAAATATATAGCAATAAGTGCCCACATGAGAAGCAAGGAGAGATCTAAAATTGACACCCTATCATCAAAATTGAAAGAGCTAGAGGAGCAAGATCAAAAAACTAAAAACCTAGCAGAAGACAAGAAATAGCTAAGATCAGAGCAGAACTGAAGGAGACAGAGATACAAAAAACCCTTCAAAAAATCAATAAATCCAGGAGCTGTTTTTTCAAAAAGATCAACAAAATAGACCACTAGCCAGATTAATAAAAAAGAAAAGAGAGAATAACCAAATTGATGCAATAAAAAACGATAAAGGGGATATCACCACAGATTCCACAGAAATTCAAACCATCATCAGAGATTATTACAAACAACTCTATGCACATAAACTAGCAAACCTGGAAGAAATGGATACATTCCTGGACACTTGCCTCCTCCCAACCCTAAACCAGGAAGAAGCTGAAACCCTGAACAGAACCATAACAACGTCTGAAGTTGAGGCAGCAATTAAGAACCTATCAAACAAAAAAAGCCCAGGTCCAGAGGGGTTCACAGCCGAATTCTACCAGACGTACAAAGAGGAGCTGGCACCATTCCTCCTGAAACTATTACAAATAATCCAAAAAGAGGGAATCCTTCCCAAATCATTTTACGAGACAAACATCATTCTGATACCAAAACCCGGCAGAGACTCAACAAGAAAAGAAAACTTCAGGCCAATATCCATGATGAACATAGATGCAAAAATCTTCAATAAAATACTGGCAAGCCAATTGCAACAGCACATCAAAAAGCTTATCCACCATGATCAAGTAGGCTTCATCCCAGGGATGCAAGGCTGGTTCAACATACGCAAGTCTATAAACATAATTCACCACATAAAGAGAACGAAAGTCAAAAAACACATGATGATCTCAATTGATGCAGAGAAGGCCTTTGACAAAATTCAACAGCCCTTTATCCTAAAAACCCTCAATAAACTAGGTATTGACAGAATGTATCTCAAAATAATAAAAGCTATTTACAACAAACCAACAGCCAATATCATACTGAATGGGCAAAAACTGGAAGCATTCCCTTTGAAATCTGGCACTAGACAAGGATGCCCTCTCTCACCACTCCTATTCAATATAGTACTGGAAGTTCTAGCCAGAGCAATCGGGCAAAAAAAAAAAAAAAAAAAAAAAAAGAAAGAAAGAAAGAAAGAAAGAAAGGATATTCAAATAGGAAAGAAGGAAGTCAAATTGTCTCTATTTGCAGATTACATGATTGTATATCTAGAAGACCCCATCGTCTCAGCCCAAAATCTCCAGAAACCGATAAGCAACTTCAGCAAAGTCTCAGGATACAAAATCAATGGGCAAAAATCACAAGCATTCATATACACCAATAACAGACTTAAAGAGAGCCAAATCAAGAACGAACTGCCATTCACAATTGCCACAAAGAGAACAAAATACCTAGGAATACAACTAATAAGGAACGTAAAGGACCTCTTCAAGGAGAACTACAAGCCACTGCTCAACGAAATAAGAGAGGACACAAACAGATGGAGAAACATTCCATGTTCATAGTTAGGAAGAATCAATATCGTGAAAATGGCCATACTGCCCAAAGTAATTTACAGATTCAACGCTATCCCTATCAAGCTACCAATGACCTTCTTCACAGAACTGGAAAAAAAACACCTTAAACTTCATAGGGAACCAAAAGAGAGCCCACATAGCCAAGTCAATCCTAAGCAAAAAGAACAAAGTGGGAGGCATCACACTACTGGACTTCAAACTATGCTACAAGGCTACAGTAATCAAAACAGCATGGTACTGGTACCAAAACAGACATATAGACCAATGGAACAGAACAGAGGCCTTGGAGGCAACACAACATATCTACAACCATCTGATCTTTGACAAACCTGATGAAAACAAGCAATGGGGAAAGGATTTTCTGCTTAATAAATGGTGTTGGGAAAACTGGCTAGCCATGTGCAGAAAGCAGAAACTAGACCCCTTTCTGACACCTTACACTAAAATTAACTCCAGATGGATTAAAGACTTAAACATAAGACCTAACACCATAAAAACCCTGGAAGAAAATCTAGGCAAAACCATTCAGGACATAGGCGTAGGCAAGGACTTCATGACCAAAACACCAAAAGCATTGGCAACAAAAGCCAAAATAGACAAATGGGACCTAATCAAACTCTACAGCTTCTACACGGCGAAAGAAACAGTCATTAGAGTGAATCGGCAACCAACAGAATGGGAAAAAATTTTTGCAGTTTACCCATCTGACAAAGGGTTGATATCCAGAATCTACAAAGAACTAAAACAGATTTACAAGAAAAAAACAAACAAGCCCATTCAAAAGTGGGCAAAGGATATGAACAGGCACTTTTCAAAAGAAGACATATATGAGGCCAACAAACATATGAAAAAATGCTCATCATCACTGGTCATTAGAGAAATGCAAATCAAAACTACATTGAGATACCATCTCACGCCAATTAGAATGGTGATCATTAAAAAATCTGGAGACAACAGATGCTGGAGAGGATGTGGAGAAATAGGAACATTTTTACACTGTTGGTGGGAGTGTAGATTAGTTCAACCATTGTGGAAGACAGTGTGGCGATTCCTCAAGGACCTAGAAATTCCATTTGACCCAGCAATCCCATTACTGGGTATATATCCAAAGGATTATAAATTGTTCTACTATAAGGACATGTGCACACAAATGTTCATTGCAGCACTGTTTACAATAGCAAATACCTGGAACCAACCCAAATGCCCATCGATGATAGATTGGACAGGGAAAATGTGGCACATATACACCATGGAATACTATGCAGCCATAAAAAAATGATGAGTTCATGTCCTTTGTAGGGACATGGATGAACCTGGAAACCATCATTCTCAGTAAACTGACACAAGAGCAGAAAATCAAACACTGCATGTTCTCACTCATAGGCGGGTGTTGAACAATAAGAACACATGGACACAGGGAGGGAAGCATCACACACTGGAGTCTGTTGGGGGGAAATAGGGGAGTGACAGTAGGGGGTGGGGAATTGGGGAGAGATAGCATGGGGAGAAATGCCAGATATAGGCGATGGGGAGGAAGGCAGCAAATCACACTGGCATGTGTGTACCTATGCAACCATCTTGCATGTTCTTCACATGTATCCCAAAACCTAAAATGCAATAAAATAAAATAAAATGTTCATTATCACTGGTCATTAGAGAAATGCAAATCAAAACTACATTGAGATACTACCTCACGTCAGTTAGAATGGCAATCATTAAAAAATTTGGAGACAATATGCTGGAGAGGATGTGGAAAAATAGGAATGCTTTTATACTGTTGGTGGGAGTGTAAACTAATTCAACCATTGTGGAAGAGAGTGTGACAATTCCTCAAGGATCTAGAAATAGAAATACCATTTGACCCAGCAATCCCACTATTGGGTATATACCCAAAGGATTATAAATCATTCTACTATAAAGACACATGCACACATATGTTCATTGTGAAACTGTTTACAATAGCAAAGACTTGGAACCAACCCAAATGCCCATCAATGATAGACTGGATAAAGAAAATATGGTACATATACACCACGAAATACTATGCAGCCATAAAAAAGGATGAGTTCATGTCCTTTGCAGGGACATAGATGAAGCTAGAAACCATCATTCTCAGCAAACTGGCACAAGAACAGAAAACCAAACATGACATATTCTCACTCATAAGTGGGTGTTGAACAATGAGAACACATGGACACAGGGAGGGGAACATCACACACCAGGGCCTGTTGGGGGATGGGCAGGGCTAGGAGAAATGCCTAATGTAGATGACGGGGGAATGGATGCAGCAAACCACTAAGGCATGTGTATACCTATGTAACAATCCTGCACAATCTGTACATGTGCTCCAGAACTTAAAATATAATTTTAAAAATGAAAAAAATGCAAAAAATTAGCCCGGGCGTGGTGCCACCTGCCTGTAATCCCAGCTACTCAGGAGGCTGAGGCAGGAGAATCGCTTGAACCCAGGAGGCAGAGGTTGCAGTGAGCTGAGATTGCCCCACTGCACTCCAGCCTGGGCAACAGAGTGAGACTCTGTTTCAAAACAAAAGGAAGTAAATAATCCTTAGAGGAAGAGCAACATGTGACCTTACTCCTTGCTACTCAAAGTTTGGTCTGTGTGGACCAGCAGCATTAACAGCAACTGGGAACTCATTAGAAATGCAGAATCTCAGACTCCATTGCAGACTTCCTGAACCTGCATGTTAACAAGATCCCTGGATAATTCACATACATGTTGCAATTTTAAAAGTTCTGGCCTTTGTAGTTCCACCCTTAGGAATGAGGGTAGTTGGGGAAATGATTCCGATGTGGATGAAGGATGAGATCAGGCAGAAATGGTCTTTAATAAATTAAAGGGCTGGCGCTGATACTGTACACTTGGTAGTTTGAGGGTACTGACCTGATGTAGCTCCCACTGCTTTGGTCATAGGTGGGTTATCAGACTACTGCCAATTTGAGCGGTATAATTACCTGTCATGGGAGCTATCCTATGCACTGTAGGAGGTTTAATAGCATCCCTGGATTCCACGCACTAGATGCCAGGAGTATTCGCCATCCCCTATCACCCCATGCCCCAATCCCCAGTTATGACAACCACAGTTATCTCTACCCATTGCCAAATGTTCTGAGGCAGGCAGAAGGGAGAGGGTATGTGTGCAAAATCATCCCCCTCAATGGAGAATAATTGAGTTAGATAAACCAAGTTTCATGAATTCCTGTTGCCTCACCTCTTCTACCTGGGACCATCAGCTATGGGAGAAGACTCCAGGACTCGGAGACAGTGGAATTTGTGTGTGGTCAGGGTGTGAATTTGCTGCTGCAATTATATTGCAGCTCTCTGCTGCCGCCAGAAGAGAGGAGAGCCCCCAGAGGGATGGAAGGAAGATCGACAATAGTTTAGCAGGAAGCCAGGATAAAAAGTCACTTCTCTGGCTTCTGAGCCCATGTTACCTCCATTGCACCATGCCACTCCAAGTCAGGAGTAGTGGGAAGTATTCTGGACCATGAGCTATGAGATGTAGGTGTTGAGGCCAGCTCAGTCCCTAATCAGCTATTTGTTTTTGGATAAGTCACTTCTATCAATGGGCCTCAGTTTCCTCCACACTTGATTGGCCAAGATATTACCCTTCCAGTTATGTCATTCAATGAAGATACCAGAAATGATAAGAGCCATATCTATCAACTTCACAAGGCTGAATTCCTTAGTGGAAAACACAGATATAGACAAGATAGAGCTTGCTGATCTTCAGCTCCCAGCTAGGCTGATGAGAGACAAGTCCCCAGGAGGATCAAGCAGCCCAAGAGGGAAGTCCCACCGTTTAATAACCTGCTCCAAAGGAGAAAACTGGCAGTGTGAGCAAGTCTCAATCAAGGCAGATATTACTTTCATCTGAAACCGGGGAATGTGCATGGATGGTTGCCAGGATGGATGTTCCATGACTCTAAGGCCTTTGAAACAACTCCTCTCCTATGGGACATTCAGATGGAGAACAGTGAGTCTCAGTAAGTGAATGATTCTCAAGCCTAGAGTTCTCTTCAAATTATTTTCTAGAACTTAAATAAAACCGGGTCTTTTCTAGGCCTGTCTCAGTCCACGGATGCATCCAAAGAAACCCAAATCCATTTCCTTAATGCTTTGGAAAGAAACAAGTCCATATAGAAGTTCTCTTGATTAGGAAGCAAAAGGGAAATTATATCACATGGCACATACCAAGGCTGCCTAAAAATAATTTACATTCTCTCCTGCTAAGCCCTCTCCTCAATATACCTCTTAGCCTATCTTCTGCCATGGCCAACCTGGCCTTTTCACCAGTTATTTTTACCTCTGTTCCCCCCGCAACTAGCCTGTAATAGGCAGAGCCTTCTGGATTGCCCCCAGCCTCTATCATTCTCCTTTCTACTACTCACCCTGAATAGCACCACAAAATCCCTGCAACTGGCTCTATCCATGAGAAACAGATTTGTTGTATGAATCAGAAAACTAAAATTATCAGTGGCTTTACCGCTCAAGGTCTTTGTCGCACATATCAGAAGTCTGGGAGTTATTCATTCAGGGTTTGTGTAGTAGTTCCCTTATACCTTCCACTCTTTCTTCTACCACATCTAGGAGCGGTCTCTGTTACCAGGTCTAAGATGGCTGCTGCAGCACCAGTTGCAATGTATGTTACCAGCCTCAGAAATGAGACAAGGGGATGAGAGGGCACACAGCCTCCTTTAAGGACAATTTGCAGAGTTTTGCTAATATTTAAAATGTAGAAGAATGAAAAGGCTTTCGATCTTATAGTAAAAACAAGAAAAATATGAACACAATAGCTATGCTTTTCTATGAGTCTAGCAAAGAGTAAATGATGCAAGCCTTGAAGAAGTGAATTCCAGAAAGTAATAAGACCTTCATAGGTGAACAGAGGGCCATGGCAGCTTTCCTACCTGAGAAGGGATGGGGAGCTGCTTTGGATCCATGGGGCATCCATCTCCCCATGGGGAGATTTTCCAGCAATGAGGAGGAATCAGCTTAGCCTTAGCTGACTATGTACCAATCAAGGTCATTTCCTGGTGCAGAACCAGTGATATTCTCTATTGAGTAAGGTTTGATGACCTTACTCAAAATTGGGAGCTGGTAGAACAGGCCACACTAATGGTTGCCTCTGCAACTATTGTTCAGCCTAAAATCACTAGAGGTCAGTCGGATTGGCAGTAGAAAGGAAAACTGAATGTGGATAAAGACAAGGACAAACTGGGATCACAAGGACGCAATGGGACCCATGAAGACAGCGGAACCTATAAGGGCAAACTGGAGTCCACATCTGTCACTCATTCTTTCCAAAGTTAATCCTGTGGATCATCTATTGAAAAAGCTAACATGCTTTATTTTAGAGGTGCACGTGCAGTTGACCCACAACTCAGAGAAGATGAAAGGGATCTTCCAGGAGACAGAGAATCTAGAGGGCAGGTGCTGCTATTAGTATTCCTGGTACTCCCACTGACCTTCAGAATATAAAATAATATAACTGCAGCTTCATTTCTATCTTCGAAGTTTTGTGCAAAATGTCTCTTACGGCCTGAACTATTCCAGAAGCACAGGAAAGAAAACTCTGGAAAACATAGCTTCAGTTCAGCCAAATTAGTGAAATATAGAGCTATCACAGATTGTGGGCTGGCAGGACAGGGTGGAATCTGGAAGACTACCCATTGCAAAAATAAATTACCCGGAGAAGTAATTCTCCCCCAGCCAAAAATGTCGCCAAGAAAAGAGTCATGAAGTAAGGACAGGTAAGCAGAGATAAAACACTTAGTTCCACTCAACTTCATGGTGATTGAATTTTGGGGTCCTGAAGAGTTGAATGCAAAGTGAATCGAAAATGCCTGAAACTGCGATCCAGCCTCCCCTGAGTCAAACATTGACCCCTCCCTGCAAGACAGAGGAGTGAGTCTGCACTCTCTGGAAAACAAACAAAATGTATTATGCTTCAGTCTCCACAATAAATAATTATGAAACATGTGGCTAATGCCCTTTTCAGCCTTAGCCCACCTGCACCCAGGTGAATTTAAAAAAGAAAGAAACATGCAAAAAAGCAAGAACATGTAACCAAATCAGGAAAATCAATAGTCAGTAAAAGCAGATCCACAGACTAATTGTCGGAGTTGACAGACAAGAAATTTAAATCTACTATTATAAATATGTTAAGTTGTGGGAAAAGAGGAATATAATGGATGAAGAGATAGGTAATTTCAAGATAAAAATGGAAAAAGAATGAGTTAAAAAAGAACCAAATAGAAATTCTAGAACTGAAAAATAATAATGCATTATGGGATTTATGACAAATTTAAAAGTTAAATATAACCACAATAGCACAAAATATGGGACGGGAGTAAAAGTTCTTACATTTTTCATGAACTCAAGGTAACTGTGATAAATTAAGTATACATACTCCCTAGTAAAACTGTTATGAAAGTATTAAGAGATATAGCTAAAAGCCAAATAGAATATATGACATAAAATATAAAGTATACTTGCTTAATTCAAAAGAAGACAGAAAAGAAGGAACAAAAAACAGAACATAAAGGAAAACATTTAAAAATGGTAAACTTAAACACAACCATATCAATAATTGTATTATATGTAAATGGATTAAACACTCCTGTTAAAAAGTTGAGCCTGTCAGACTAGATACAAAAAGCAAGACCAAACTATATGCTGCCTACTAGAGACAAACTTTAAATACAAATATAAATGTAAAATGATAGGAAAAATATACCACGTAAAAATTAATAAAGATGCTTAAGTGGCTATAATATTAGACAAAGTAGACTTTATAATAAAAATATTACCAGAGTTAAAGATAGAATTAATGGTTTAAAAAGTCATAACAATCTTCAATGCATATGTACCTAATAATTTCAAAATGCATATGGCAGAAATTAACAGAACTAAAAGGGAGAAATAGACAAATCTAAAAGTATAAAAGGATATTTTCACATCATATTCTCCAAAATAGGTAGACAAAATATCAGTAGAAACATATAAACTCTAAATAACACTACTAATCAACTTGGCCTAATTGTCATTTACAAAATATACTAAGCCATGATGCAAGTCTGAAAAAATGTTAAATGACCAAAGTAATTTATATGATTTCCTAATCAAATGTAAATTACAAATCAATAATTTAAAAATTTAGAATATTCTTAAATATTTAGAAACTAAGCAATACTCTTCTAAGCAATCCATAGGTCAATAAAGAAATCACAAGAAGGCTCTCTGCTCCTCCTGTTCGACAGACAGCTGCATCTTGTCTCCCATCACCAGCCACATCCCTGAGACACCATGGGGAAGGTAAAGGTTGGAGTCAACAGATTTGGTCGTATTGGGCGCCTGGTCACCAGGGCTGCTTTTAACTCTGGTAAAGTGGATATTGTCGCCATTGATGATCCCTTCATTGACCTCATGGTCTACACGTTCCAGTATGATTCCACCTACGTCAAATTCCATGGCACCATCAAGGCTGAGAATGGGAAGCTTGTCATCAATGGAAATCCCATCGCCATCTTCCAGAAGCGAGATCCCTCCAAAATCAAGTGGGGTGATGCTGGCACTGAGTACATGGTGGAGTCCACTGGCATCTTCACCACCATGGAGAAGGCTCGGGCTCACTTGCAGTGGTGAGCCAAAACAGTCATCATCTCTGCCTCCTCTGCTGATGCCCCCATGATCATGATGGGCATGAACCATGAGAAGTATGACAACAGCCTCAAGATTGTCAGCAATGCCTCCGGCACCACCAACTACTTAGAGCCCCTGGCCAAGGTCCCAAGGTCATCCATGACAACTTTGGGATCATGGAAGGACTCATGACCACAGTCCACGCCATCACTGCCACCCAGAAGACTGTGGATGGCCCCTCCGGAAACTGTGGTGTGAGGCTGTGGGGCTCTCCAGAACATCATCCCTGCCTCTACTGGTGCTGCCAAGGCCATGGTCACGAACATCCCTGAGCTGAATGAGAAGCTCACTGGCATGGCCTTCTGTGTCCCCACTGCTGACGTGTCAGTGGTGGACCTGACCTGCTGTCTGGAAAAACCTGCCAAATATGACAACATCAAGAAGGTGGTGAAGCAGGCATTGGAGGGCCCCCTCAAGGACATCCTGGGCTTCACTGAGCACCAGGTAGTGTCCTCTGACTTTAACAGCGACACCCACTCTTCCACCTTCTATGCTGGGGCTAGCATTGCCCTCAACGACCACTTTGTCAAGCTCATTTTTTGGTATGACAATGAATTTGGCTACAGCAACAGGGTGGTGGACCTCATGTTCCCACATGGCCTCCAAGGAGTAAGACCCCTGGACCACAAGCCCCAGAGAGAGCACGAGAGGAAAAGAGGCCTTCACTGCTGGGGAGTCCCTGCCACATTGAGTCCCCCACCACACTGAATTGCTCCTCCTCACAGTTTCCATGCAGACCCCTTGAAGAGGGAAGGGCCTAGGGAGCCCCAGCTTGTCATGTACCATCAATAAAGTCCCCTGTGCTCAGCCAAAAAAAAAAAAAAAAAAGAAAGAAATCACAAGAGAAACTGAAAATAGTTCTAATGGATAATAATGAAAACACCACCTCTCAAAATCTATGGTATATAGCTGAAGCAGTCTTAGAAATTTATATACCTAACTGCTTATAGTATAGAAAAAAGATTTCAAATAATAATCTAAGCCTCCAATTTTAGAAGCTAGAAAAATCAGAGCAAAGGTGCAAATCAGTAAATAGAAGAAAATAAAAAGTAGACATTGATGAAATGGAAAACACATGAAAAAGAGAGGATATCAGTAAGACCAAAAGCTGGTTCTTTGACTAGATTAATAAAATTGATCAACCTTAGCAAAGATAATCAAGAAAAAAAGAGAAAATTATCAATATTACAAATAAAAAAGGCATTACTACAGATCCTCTGTACACTAAAAGGAAAATAAAGTAATAATATTAATAACCTTGTGTCCAATTTTTACTTTTTAGATTAAATGGACACATTCCTTGTAAAATACAACTTATCAAAACTGACATAAAAAAATAGAAAATCTGAACAGCCGCATATCTGTCCCAAAAAATGAAGTTGTAATTGAAAACCTTCCCACAAAGAAAACTCCAGGCCCAGTTGGCTTCCCTGGTAAATTTTCTTCAAGGAAAAAATATTTAAGGAAGAAATAATTTCATTCTTACAAAAATTAGTCCATAAAATAGAAGAAGGAACGTTTACTAAATTGTTTTTATGGAGTCTGTATAACCTTGTTACTGAAACAAAGACATCATAAGAAAAGACACACAGACTAATATCCCTCATGAATATAGACACAAAGATCCTTAACAAAATTTTATCAGTATATAAAAGGGATAACACATTATGACTAAGTGGGGTTTATTTCAGGAATACATCAATTTAACAAATAAAAATAATGAATCAATGCAACGCTAATTTTTGTATTTTTAGTAGAGACAGGGTTTTGCCATGTTGGCCAGGCTTGTCTTGAACTCCTAACCTCAAGTGATCCACCCGCCTCAGCCTCCCAAAGTGTTGAGATTACAGGCATGAGCCACCATGCCTGGCGTAAATTATCTTTCTTTGAGGGAGGTGGGCTGCAAGATTTCAAATAATTGTAATTTAATTAATAATTATTTTTGTTGTTTTTTGAGACAAGGTCTTGCTCTGTCCCCCAGGCTGAAGTACAGTGGCACAATCATAGCTCACTGCAGCCTCAACCTCCCAGGCTCAAGATATCCTCCAACTTCAGCCACCTGCATAGCTGGGACTACAGGCATGCACCACCACAACACACTAATTTTTTAGAAAAATTTTTTGTAGCGGGGCGCGGTGGCTCAAGCCTGTAATCCCAGCACTTTGGGAGGCCGAGGCGGGTGGATCACGAGGTCGAGAGATCGAGACCATCCTGGTCAACATGGTGAAACCCCGTCTCACTAAAAATACAGAAAATTAGCTGGACATGGTGGCACGTGCCTGTAATCCCAGCTACTCAGGAGGCTGAGGCAGGAGAATTGCCTGAACCCAGGAGGCGGAGGGTGTGGTGAGCCGAGATCGCGCAATTGCACTCCAGCCTAGGTAACAAGAGCGAAACTCTGTCTCAAAAAAAAAAGAAAAAAGAAAAAGAAAAATTTTTTGTAGAGATGGAGTCTCACTATGTTGCCTGTGTTGGTCTCAAACTCCTGAGTTCAAGCAATCCTCCCACCTCAGCCTCCCAAAGTGCTAGGATTACAAGCGTGTAATAATTCTTCTAATTCTGTCACGCTACCTTCTGTAATTCTTTACTGTTTCCCTTTCCTTACTGTAATCAGGCAAGACCATTGTTTCTGCAGTGACCATAACCTTGAGAATCTGCCAAGGGCACGTTGAGTGACAAATGGAAAGGGGCGTAAAGGAAGGACGGTAGCAAGGCTGGGAAGGAAAATGAAACAGCCTTGAAAGTGTGAATGAAAACCTGCACAGGAACCCCAGCATGTGTGACATTTGCCACCTTCCAGTCAGAAGGAGCCACCTCCTTTGTGTTTAAAACCCAACTTCACTTCCTTTGGGGGCCACGCAGAATTTAGTCTTATAGGTCTATCAATAGACTTATCAATACAGGTTCCATCCTGTATTGATAGATTCAGCAAGAGGAGCACTCCAAGTCTCATGAAGTCTTTAGTCCCTGCGAAGGTGGTACTGGGGATGTCTGCCAAACAGATCTTTCTCTCAACAGATTATCCAGTGTTGATGCTGCCACCACACTAGAATTTTCCTGCAGAGAAGTTTGTTCCCTAGGCAGGAACTGGAGAAAAGCACAACTTTCATTTCCCTTAGGAACCATGCATGGCTGATTTCATTGCTGCGAGTAATCCCACATCTGTGCTATCTCAGTCTCCTGCACATTCAGTCAGACAACATTTATTGAGTGCCTGCTCTGCCTGGCACCAGGCTCAAAGCTGGGAATACACAGAATGTACAGAACTGTATCCTGGACTGGAGGTTAACTTCCCATTCCTGGCCAACCCTCTGGATTAAGCCCCTCGACACTGATGTTAGCCAGAATCATACTCAAGAACCCCAGGACCAAGAACTCTGGGAAAGAGCCCTGGTCTATCTCCCCAGACACCTCCCCTATCCCATTCCCCCACACCACCCCCTGCCGCCAGCCTGCCCCTGCCTGAGCCAGACACAACCTCTTTCCCAATATAGACGGATGAGAGATGAGCAGGGTCTGCTTGATGAAATTGGTCCATGAGCTGCCTCCAAGATCTGGCTGCAAGGAGAATGGACTGGAAATTGCACGGCCATTATCTTTGCTGACAACCCCCTCTCCTCATCTTTCTGCTATAATGAATTGCATGGAGAGCTCAGCTGTCATGAAAGCTTTTGAATTCCAGCCCTACTGTCCTCTAGGACATCCTTAGAGGTTATCTCAGCAAGGCAGGTGGAAGAGGAAAGAGAAAAGCTTAACCCTATAAGAATAATTATGATGTATTATTAGCAACTGATGGCAATCTAATGCAGGATTTTCAATATAGACACTGCTGACTGTAATTTTTCTCTGTCATATGTGCACGCACTAAAAGACTACATTTAATGACTCCAAAGTTCAGAGCAGTTTCTCAAACTAAATTTAGTTCCTTAGAAGCAGTGTCTCAATACGGCACATTTTCATAAAATAGAGATACAGTCTGAATATGGAATACACTTTTCAGGGTAGATGGAAATGCTAGGATTCGTATGTTTATAAGATAAGGCCACTGCTTGGCATTAGTGTCGAGTTTACATGGCCACGCCAACTGCATTATGTGCCAAAATTAGAGTCGCACTGGAAATGACAGAACCTCCCGAGCCACGGGATTAATCACAGCATGAGTAGCTCCCAGACAGAAGATCTGTCTTATTGGATCCTATCTCCAGCTCCTGGCACAATGCTGGGCACAAGCAGAGGTTTGAGAAATGATTGCTGACTCGTAGATGAATGAATGGATGGACGGATTGATTGATGTGTGTGCATGGGGAGGCAACTTTAGTGGTTTATTTTAACGTAAGGTGTTAGGAAACCAGTAGTGTTACAAGGAGGCAGAAAGCCTGGGGATCTAAATTCAAAACATAGTGATGTGATTGTCTGGATTGTCTGGTTTGACTGGGTTAAAAAGCCTCCACACCTGTGTCTGTAAATCAGCCTTTTGTGCTGCTTTTTCCTAGTCAGATTTGAAACACAGAAAATAGAAACCACTATAGGTGTTTACTGGCCTTCGCTTCAGTTCCCACCAAAGCAGATCCTGGATTAAGGGTCGAGGTGCAGGTGGTTTTATTTGGAGGTGACTCCATGCAAGGGAAAAAGTAGGGAAAGTGAGACAGAATGGGAGAAAAATCAACTAAGGTAATCATGAATGTGTTATCATTGTGGGCAATGGGGGCTCAATCTCACTTTGAGATTGGGACATGGCTCACTCTGAGAAATTATGTGGAACATGTCCCAAAATTGTCTCACTGGGACAGAAAGCTGGGCACTCACTTACCAATTCCCTCCCCCTTTGGCTGAAAGTTGTTCCAGGATGTTAGCATCTCCCCCTTCTAAACTGCCCTCACATTTCACAGAGTAAATTCTGGGTGCTGGAAAAAGCTTTCAACCAGGGAACGGGATTGGCTCCAGCACTTCAGGAGGAGAGCTGGGAACTGTCTAGCACAGCTGCTGGTGAGCCCAGGTGGGCTAAGAGTATGGGGAGGGTAGCGGGGTGGAGCACTAACAGCATCGTCTGCAGCATTTTAACAGGAAGGGGCTGAATACAGGGAACCAGGTACTCACAGCGTGAGTGGAAGGGCTAGATGAGTTGCTGTATGCTCGCCTCCAGGAATGACTCCCATGCAAATGGAACTGACCCACTGGGAAACCTTTGACTTCTGAGGCCACCACTGCTGCTGCTGCTATTGGTACCATAATTATCTCTTCCCAGGCAAAGGATATAGAATGGGCTTTGCAACATGGCTTGCATTTCCCTGACCTTGTTTTGCATCAGAAAACAGCTTAAAGGGGCAGGAAGAAGGCCTCTGCCATACCTTCCCGCTCCAAATCTTGCACACCTGCAACTAATGGACAGAGCCTAATTTGCATCTGGAACACTAGCTATAAGGGCATCTGCGAAATGTGGTAGTGAACTTTCCAAGGAAGGTAGAGCAAGTTTGAGGAAGCCAACATAGCATACCTACCATACTCGCTAATGAGCCACCCTCAGCTTACACTCCCACCACCTTCCTCAGCCCCTCCCTCAGGGGCAGCACACACCTATGACCCCTGATCAGCCCGCTCATGGACGCTGGTATCAACGACGACAGGAGAACACAGCCTGCCTGTGCTGCAACCATACAAGGCTTCCCTCAGTTTCTCAAAAGCTCCAAGCTCTCCCTGACCACAGGGACTTTGTGCACACTATTCCCCCTGCTAGAATGGTCTTCCCATTTCACCCACCATCCTCCTCTAGATAACTTTATCCTTAGAAATGCAGCTCAAACATCATCTCCTCCAGGAATCTTTCTTTGACTCCCCAAATTAGATCGCCTTCCCCTGTTAGATGCTCATTTAATACCACAGCATTTGTAGATTATTAACAGATGCCGGCCTCTCCTGATCAGCCACAGACCATGACAGTGCGCCTGTGAGTCTCTTTGTCACCTCCATTTGTAGGTCTAGACTGAAGCTAGCCCAGGCTGACACAGACTGTCTCACCCCTATAGCCACAGCCATAGTCCTTGTTCTCAAAGATGCACTGAAGTTGTCAGTGATCTTCATGGCTTGCTTCATCCACACATTGATGAAGATGACATACCCTAACATCACAATGTTTCTTGTATAAATACGCTCACCGCTAAAGTATGTTTCTACTTGACTGCAACATCCCAGACATGCCACACATTCCCTAGGCACATGGCATAGCAGTTGAAGACATGGGCTTTGGTGCCAAGCAACCTTGGCTCTGATACTCACTAGTCATATCACGTGAAAGAAGTTTCCAAGCTCTTTTTATCCTCATCTTTAAGCAAGAATAGTAAATACCAGCCTTGGAGAGTTGTTATAAGAACTAAGCAAAATAAACCAAATAAGAGAGAAAGACATTGCCTAGCACCTAAGTGTATATTATGAAAATCATCATCCTAAGGGGGTTCTTGGGGTCTTCATTAGGTAGCATGTTATGTCGGTTTCTTTGGCTAAAGATGTCATATTTAACTCTTCCTCGGGAAGATGGGCATGACTCTTGAGGCTCTCAATAGAAGAGAGAGCTAGGAATCCTCTAGACTGTGTTCTGCACACACGGATCTAACAGGTCGCGTAGAACCCACCAGTATGGCAGAGGACACTGGCTCACCCTTTTGGAAAGCAATGTGGAGACATATATCAAAAGCCGAGAAACACCTCTACTTTTTGACCCACTGTTTTAACTCCTGGACTACATGCTAAAGGAGTAATTCAATGAAAGCAAAAAGTAAAAAGTTTTCCTTTTTTTGAGACAAGGTCTCACTCTGTCACCCAGGCTGGAGTGCAGTGGCATGATCATGGCTCACTGCAGCCTCAGCTTCCCATACTCAAGCCATCCTCCCACCTCTGCCTCCCGAGTAGCTGGGACTACAGGGGCGTGCTACCACACTGGGCTAACTTTTGTATTATGCTTAGTAGAGACAGAGGTTCACTATGTTGTCCAGGCTGCTCTCAAACTCCTGGACTCAAGTAGCCCTCCCACTTTGGCCTCCCAAAGTGCTAGGATTACAGGTATGAGCCACTGCATCCAGCCCCCAAAAAGCTTTTTCTGTGAAGATGTTCACTAAAATCACTCAAGATTAGAAACCCTCTTAATTACTTGATTTGCCAAACCGATCCCTTATTAGTGAATTACAGTAAAATTCAATAATAGAGGATCGGTTTGGCAAATCAGCACATTAAGATTTTACAGCCATTAAAAGTTTCACTGTGAAGTCTCTGTAGAAACATGAAAAAAACGTTTCTTCTACAATGTGAAGAGCAAATGCCCAGTCTGGCAGAGGGCCTGACAGACAAAGTGAGGGCCAACAGAGAACACCTCAAAATTGAAAGATTTGGGAAGGGGGAAAGTCAAGGAGATTTTTTTAAATGTCCTTTAATATTCATTTTAATGTGGTGTTATTTTCACAGGTTTAAAATAACCATCCTACTGGGCACTTCTAGCAGATGACTGAAGCCTAAGGAAATCCCTGTCTTAACTAGTGGAAATAAAAGTGTCCTTCCTCAGTAGAACAGTGTTTGATGTGCTTAAGTCCATGTCGTAGATGAGATTTTTCTGGAACAAACAAGGCAAATAATATTGGAAATTCTAGTTACTAGACAAAATCAAACCTCTTCCAGCCTAGAATAAGGTGGAACGTTTAACATTGTTTAAAGTTGTGTGCTCTTTAAATGCGTTTTAAAGATTTATGAGATTAAAAGATTTGGTCCTCCCATCCTGATGTACTAGAGCTAGAAGAGCCTCAGTGGGCAGATCACCAGGTCAAGAGATCAAGATCATCTTGGCCAACACAGTGAAACCCTGTCTCTACTAAAAATACAAAAATTAGCTGGGCATGGGGTGGCGTGCACCTGTAGTCCCAGCTACTCGGGAGGCTGAGTGAGGCAGGAGAATTGCTTGAACCAGGGAGGTGGAGGTTGCAGTGAGCCGAGACTGTGACACTGCACTCCAGCCTGGCACCTGGTGACAGAGTGAGACTCTGCCTCAGAAAAAAAAAAGAAAGAAAGAAAAAAAGAAAGAGAAAGAGAAGAGAAAGCATTATCACTTAGAACAGCAGTTCCCAACCTTTTTGGCATCAGGGACTGGTTTCATGAGAGACAATTTTTCCATGGACCAGGACAGGGTTGTGGGGTAGGGGACAGGAGGAGGTGATGGCTTGGGGATGATTCAAGTGCATTACATTTATTGTGCACTTTATTTCTATTAGTATTACATTGCACAACTCACCATATGTAGAACCAGTGGGAGCCTTGAGCTTGTTTCCCTGCAACTAGATGGTCCCATCTAGGAGTGATGAGAGACAGTGATTATCAGGCATTAGACTTTCATAAGGAGTCCGCAGCCTAGATCCCTCACATGTGCAGTTCACAATAGGGTTTGTGCTCCTGTGAGAATCTAATGCTGCTGCTGATCTGACAGGAGGCTGGGCTTAGGTGGTGATGCAAGTGCTGAGGAGCGGCTGTAAATACAGATGAGGTTTAATTCATTCATCTGCCACTCACCTCCCGCTGCGCAGCCCAGTCCTAACAGGCCACAGACCAGTATTACTCCATGGCCCAAGTGTTGGGGACCCCTGCCTTTATAACACAGGCATGATGGCAGGGGGCAACCAGCAGCAAGTAGTTAGTGGGGCTAATGGGGCCCGGCTGTGACAGCAAAGGGTATGGGAACAGCAGGGATGATATTATCAGAGAATTATCTCTGTTCTCCTTGGGGCAGAAAAAGTCTCTTCCAATACGGTGCCTTGGGGCTCTGGACCCTGTTCCCCAGCCCTGATTTCAAATAGGCCCTATTGTCGGGCCATAGACCCCTTTGTTGTTTGGAGAAGATGGTCACTGTCTTAATGGGGGCTGCTCTTGGAGCAGATCTTGAGATAAGGAGATGTCGTTTATTTGGGTGGTAACGAACAAACAAGTAAAAGTGTGGAGATGTGAGGCAGAGAAGGAGAGGCAGCCCCATCCCTAACTCAATATTTAGTCTGTTCTCACACTGGTGATAGACATACCGAGACTGGGTAATTTGTAAAGAAAAAGAGGTTTAATAGACTCACAATCATGGTGGAAGTCGAAAGGCACATCTTACATGGCAGCAGGCAAGAGGGGTTTGTGCAGGGAAACTCCTCTTTATAAAACCATCCTATCTCTTGAGACTTATTCACTGTCACGAGAATAGCATGGGAAGACCCACCCCCATGATTCAGTCACCTCCACGGGGTCCCTTCCATGACATCTGGGGATTATGGGAGCTACAATTCAAGATTTGGGTGGGGACACAGACAAATCATATCACTCAATAAACGTTGCTTTAATCAAGCCAGTTACTACAGGCAACCAGAGCTGAATCTCCCCAGGAAAACTCAAGAAGGCAGTGTAGACACAAACAGAGTAAGTGGGTCTGTGAGGTGAGAGGGCTGGAGTAGCCACTGGTTACTGATTGACAGCCACAGAAGTAGGGGGACATTCATTCCCCACCATTTCCAGCAGCGACAGCAAGGCAAGTGGAGTGATCTGAATGCCACAAAAATGCCTTTACATGCTGAGAGTTGAAGTCAGGTCTTCTTACACTAACTAACACACTAAGGATGAAGGGGATATGGACAGGTCATCACTGGTGTCATCATTGAAAAAAAAAAAAAAAGACAGGGTGTCTTCCTCTGTCACTCAAGCTGGAGTGATCATGGCTCACTGCAGCCTCGAACTCCTGGGCTCAAGTCATCCTCCCACCTCACGCTCTCAAGTAGCAATGACTAAATGCACATACCACACAGCTGGCTAAGTTTTGTTGGTTTGTTTTTTTTTTTAATTTTTTTCTTTTTTGTAGAGATGGGGTCTATGCTGTACAGGCTGCTTGAACTCCCAGTGTCAAGCGATCCTCCCAAAGTGCTGGGATTATAGTCATGAGCAACTGCACCTGGCCAGTATCATTAAACTTAAATGTTGTCTGATTCATTGATGTAAACTCCTAAGGAAGCCCTTCCATGAGTTTACCCAGCTCCACTGACAGTTTCCTCATTACCCACCTCCCAAGGCAGTCTAGCATTTCCATTCTCAAAGAACTCTCGGTGGTAAACAGTTCTTCCACCAGTGAACTGATATTAGGATCCCTGAAGCTTCCACCTGCTGGTCTTACCATTGCCCTGTAGGCCAGGCAGAACCACAGGAAGCCGCCTGCCTCCAGGAATTCAATCCTGTTCACGATGGTGTTCTTCACTCAGGCAAGACAGCAAAGCAAGCAGATGTGCTTTAGGAAGAATCCCACAAAGGACTGCTCAACCAAGAGGGAGATTTTAGTTAATTAACAGCAGATTCTAGTAATCAGACGAGTCCACTCCCAGCCCTTCTGCTGAATGGAACTTCCACGGTAGGTGCAGTTATTATCAGGCAGGCCAAGGGCTACATGCATTTGTTATAAAATATGAGGCTTAAATTCAATATCAAGATGAAAGTCAAACCAAAGCTCCCCAGGAGACAAGGAGCTCCGCTCTCACAAGCCTAGGGTGGAGAATATTGCCTTTCAGCAAATAATACTTCTAATTTGATCTTGCAAAGATTCCTGCAAAGAAGAAAGCAACGAGGTGTCAGGAGAATGTGGAGTGTGCACTCTCTTTTACGTGTATTTTTTATCATGGCCACATTCTTCGAGATCTCAGTCATCAATTATTTGTGACAGGCAGTCAATTGTTTATCTTTCAAGAGCATTACCACTTACTTCCCTTTATATATCTTCCTCGTATTATTATGGGGACAAGATCATCTATTTTCTCCTCCCTTCCAAGCCCTTCCATCATTTGCTGCCCAGCATCCTGGTGTAATGCCCTGGAATGATAGGCTTTGTGAGGCTGGAAGAAAAATGACTTTACGCTCCCCACTCACCAAAGCATACACAAAAGGGCACCAAACCAGCGTTTAATTCAGCAAAATGTCAGGACCCTGCTAGTGGAAATTCACTTTTGTGTGTTAGAACAGGTGTTTCTGTGAGATCCTCAGAGAAACCAGAACAGCTAGAAGCAAGAACATTCCCCTACCCCTTTGCAGAAACCAGAAGGAAATCTCTGCCATGAAAACCATTTTTACTTAAAGCACCAGCCTGAAATAATTGCATATTTGTTGGGGATTGACAATTGAGTTTTTTTTTTTTTTTTTTTTCATGAATTTTGCTATCTTTTGATGGGAGCAAAAAAGGAGGGAGTAAAGGCACTCTCTTGGGGCTTTTAACGGCAAAAAATAAAATAAAATAAAATAAAATAATCACATTAGGAAAATTGCCCCTAAAGAGCATGGCAATATTTCCAGACTTTGCTGCACTTAAAGGGAGAAAATGGGCATGAAGTGTAACAGGATTGTTATAAAAACAGTGCTTCTATTTCCGGGTCTTTCATTTGCCAAAAGCCTCAATACACAGTCACTGAAAGTGGAAGAATGCCAACCTGAATTTCTATAATGCGCCTTGCAAACAATTGGATTTATTCTTAATGGACCCTTGCTGCATTTTTACATTATGCAGCATGTAATTAGCTATCAAACGACTTGTGATCAACAACTCTGATTTGCTGGGCCTGATGCCTGATGGATGATTTCATGCTGTTCTTTTAAATCAATATTGTGCTGCCTGTCATTTAGTGATGGATTTGAGGGGCGTTTTGGGGGGAGAGGGGTTAAAGTTTTGGAGCCTGGAATGACAATGCAATATTAATTATAAACCTTTTAACCAACCGGCAGACTGCACAGCAGCTCTGGGCAGCACCAGTTGAATTCAGTTTCTGTAAATAGCACTTCAGACTCTCTCAGGTCTTCCACTCACCAAAACAAACACAAAAACTTCCCTTTTTATAAATAATGTTAGGAAGGCTGGGCGCGGTGGCACATGCCTGTAATCTCAGCACTTTGGGAAGCCGAGGTGGGTGGATCACGAGGTCAGGAGTTCAAGACCAGCCTAGCCAACATGGTGAAACCTGGTCTCTACCAAAAATACAAAAATTAGCCAGGCATGGTGGTGGACACCTGTAATCTCAGGTACTCAGAAGACTGAGGCAGGAGAATCGCTTGAACCCTGTAGGTGGAGGTTGCAGTGAGCCGAGATTGCACCACTGCACTCCAGCCTGGGCAACAGAGCAAGACTGTGTCTCAAACAAACAAAAAAATAAAATAAATAATGTCATGGGGATTTTGGCAGAGGGTGTGGGGGTGGGGGCTGAATTGTCAATCAACTGGCACGAATTTGTGAAACTCCTACCACATGCCCAGAATGGGTGCAGGGGTGACAGGTCATTCATTGAAATATGAATCTGCATGTTGTTCTTGTCACATTTTTCTCACAGACCCTCCACCCCTCTCTCCAAGAAGGCAGTCAGAGCCTAAGTAACCCATTGGTTCAAAGGAAGCCTGCATACTCAGGGCCTGAAATAGAGGTTTCTTGCAGAAAACCTCTTTTCCTGGCTTCTGAGAGTGCCAGCTCACTGACAGGCTGCTGCTAGATAATCCAGAAGGTGAGAAGAGAGAGCTGAGCATCTCTGAAGAGAGCAGAAGCAGCAGGAAATTGGATGGGGGAGGTGCTGCTCCAAGCCTGGGAGGAAGGTAGAGGTCTACAGGCTTGGTTGGAGACCCCCAGCAGCTGGGAGGGTGGAAGGATCTCTGGGGGGAGTGACTGTGAAGACCACCCAGCAGTTGGCAGAGGGCCTGGCTGGGGACCTATGACTCCAAGGGCCAAGCATGGACAGCTGTGAAAGCTGCAAGAGCCTTTGGTCAGCACCAGACTCCCAGGACCTGCACGGGGCCCTGGGCCAAGGGAAGGAGCCCCAGTCAGGACAGAAGTCCCCACCAGCTTAGCAGGAGCAGGCCTTAGCGTCAGAGTTAATATGATTTCAAAGAGGTACTGGGCATTTATTACACAGCCAAGCTTGCAGGGCAACAGTTACGTCCACCTAAAGACAGAGATACCATTTGACCCAGCAATCCCATTACCGGGTATACACCGAAAGAAATATAAATCTTTCTATTATAAAGATACATGCACACATATGTTCATTACAGCACTATTCACAAAGGCAAAGACATGGAATCATCCTAAATGTCCATCAACGATAGCCTAGATTTTTAAAATCTGGTACATATACACAATGGAATACTATGTAGCCATAAAAAAGAATGAGATCATGTCCCTTCCAGGGAGATGGATGGAGTTAGAGACCATTATCCTCAGCAAACTAACACAGGAACAGAAAACCAAATACCACATGTTCTCACTTATAAGTGGGAGCGAAATGATGAGAACTCACGGACACACAGAGGGAAACAACACACACACTGGGGCCTACCGAAGGGTGGAGGGTGGGAGGGAGAGGGTCAGGATAAATAACTAATGGTACTAGGCTTAATCTCTGGGTGATGAAATAATCTGTACACCACCAACCGTTATTGGTGCTGACTGGCTGAGGCACCTTCACTTTCTCTAGTCATTGCTGCTGCCACCTGTACCAAGGGTCAAGTGAAAGTCAGAACAACGATGACCATGAGTAGGGGTGGCCTGGGAGGGCAGCTTGCAAGCCTGCCAGAGCCAGGAGCTGGGACAGGACCATTCCTGGCTTCCCAAGTTCCCTCCTCCCCTCTTCCCTTGAGTGTGGGCAACTCCTAGGCCTGGGTTTCTGCTCTCACCCCTACCCTGAGATCTGCCAGTTACTGCTCTCCCCAAAGCAGGCTCCACCCTGTGCTGGGTCCTCAGGATCCAACAGGGACTGAAACAGATAAAGTCCCTGCCCTCCCAGACCCTGGAGGCAGCTCGACCTGATTCGACATTGCCATCTGCCACCTTGGTCCTGAATGCTTTAACAGCTGGAGCTTGAATCCAGACAGGTGGCTCCTGCTCAGCCCTGCCCAGCCCCACAATGCCACCTGGTCCCACAATGCCTTGCAACACAAAGCCTGGCAATGCATGGGACTAGGCTTGGCTGCCATCTTGAAATGAAGAAGGAAAGATACTAACTGCGGTGAGAACAAAAATAAATTAATATCTCAATAAATCATTGTACCACAAAATGATTAGAGAAAAATGAAGCATAGAGCACACTCAAGGCAAGAGAGATTGAAGGGACCAGTCATGGAAGACAGCTGGATGAGCATGGCTAGGTGGAAGGTCTGGAAGCCCAGCGGGGAGTCCATCATGGTTCCCATCTTCTAAAACCTGTGCTGTGAATTCCGGGGCATCCTGCGCAGGAAGACAGGAAAGAGTAACCAGCTATGACTCGGGCTTTGCTGATGGGAGGGAAAGAGGTACAATCTGTTCAAAGTAATTTGTTAAAACATTTCAAGAGCCATAAAAATCTTCTAATCTTTGATCCAATAAGCTTACTCCAGGGAATATATTTATAAGGAACGAATTCAATAATAAGAAAAAAATAGGTTATAATAAATGAGCACCTACTCTATGCTAGCCACTATTCCTTAAATACGTATCTTCTAAATTAGCCAGGTGTGGTGGCATATGCCTGTAATCCCAGCTACTCAGGAGGCTGAGGCACGAGAGTCGCTCAAACCCAGGAGGTAGAAGTTGCAGTGAGCTGAAATTACACCACTGCACTCCAGCCTGGACAGAGTGAGACTCTGTCTCAAAAAGAGAAATGTGTATTTTCTCATTTAATTCTCACCACCCTATGAGATAGATCCTATCATTACACCCATTTTACAGATGATGAAACTGAGACACTAAGAGTTTAGACAATTTTTATATAGTAAAAGAGGCAGCATCCAAACCCAGAGCCAGCCTCCTCAGTCACTAACCAATGCTGCCTCCAAAAGATCAAGAAAATCATGCATAAAATTATCTATAACTGTGGAACAGAGAAGACATTTATGTATCCATAAACAATATATATATGGGTGGCTGGGCATGATGGCTCATACCTGTAATCCCAGCACTTTGGGAGTCTGAGGCGGGAGAATGATGTGAGCCCAGGAGTTCGAGACCAGCCTGGACCAACATAGGAAGACCCCATCTGTACAAATAATAAACAAAATTAGCCAGGTGTGGTGATGCACACCTGTGGTCCCACCTACTCAGGAGGCTGCGGTAAGCTGTGATCACGCCACTGCACTCTAGTCTGGGTGACAGCAAGACCCTGCCTCAAAATACATCTAGATCTAGATATATGGTGCACTGTGGTGATGCAGCTGATAGGCTGCTGTGCAGGTGTGGAATTGATGACAGTGAAGATAGCATAACATCATGGGCAACGTGACAGGCTGCAAGGAGGAAGGGGCGTCTGGGCTGAATCCAAGGAACCAGCAAAAATAATCACTTGATTATAGAAATACTCATGTGCTGGAGGTGGGGCTGGTACAGAAAAGTGTCCCAAGCAGAGGAATGCAGGCAGAGGAGGGGCTTGGCATCTCTGGGGAACCAGGAGGCCGTGGAAGGGCCAAGGCACAGAGACGAGAGAGAGCAGTCAGAGCTGCAGCTGAAGTGGCGAGCAGAGGCCCGTGGACCAGAAAACTGTGAGGAGGAGGCTGTGTCTCCAGGCAGGAGGCGGGGGGAATCCCAGAGCCATTTGGGCAGCAGAATCAACAGGGCATGGTGGTTAATTCGATGTCTGAGGGAGTCACAGAGGACTCTGGATTTCTCGGTGAATTTATTGTTCACAGAGACAAAATACAGAAGGAGGAGAGGAACAGGTTCATTGGAGAGGGTCCAGGCTTCCCTGAAAACCTGGCTATGTGACCACAGATATTCACCTGTGCACTGAGAACTTGTGTGTTTTTCTCTTGTGTATACACACACACACACATACACACACACACACACACACACACATTTGTATGTAGGTATACACCCCAATAATTAAACTTTGGCATTCAAAGCTATTGAAATAACACTAAGACCTAAAGACAGAAATATCATTTGACCCAGCAATCCTATTACTGGGTATATACGCAAAGGAATATAAATCTTTCTATCACAAAGATACATGCATGCATATGTTCATTGCAGCACTATTCACAAAGGCAGACATGGAATCATCCTAAGATCCATCAGTGATAGTCTAGATTTTTAAAATCTGGTACATATACACCATGGAATACTATGCAGCCATAAAAAAGATTTAGATCATGTCCTTTCCAGGGATATGGATGGAGCTTAGAGGCCATTATCCTCAGCAAACTAACACAGGAACAGAAAACTAACTACCACATGTTCTCACTTATAAGTGGGAGCTAAATAATGAGAACTCATGGACACACAGAGGGAAACAGCACATACTAGGGCCTACCGAAGGGTGGAGGGTGGGAGGGAGAGGGTCAGGATAAATAACTAATGGTACTAGGCTTAATCTCTGGGTGATGAAATAATGTATACAACACACCCTTGTGACACACAAGTTTGCCTATGTGACAAACCTACACATGTGCCCCTAAACTTAAAATAAAGGTTAAAAAAAAAAAAAAAAGCAATGACACTGTTGAGAGAGCACACATGACTATAACCTAACAAAGGTTGAAATAAGGATGAGTTAAAGGAGAAAAGCAGACCCTAAGAGTGGTAGAGAAGACATAAGAGCCATCACATGTCACCAGGTCATTTGGGTTACTCAGCAATTCCAGGGACAAACTTGTAGGTCACTCCTGGGGCTCCCTGCCCTCCTGCAGCACTTGCAAAGCAGGCTGGGGTTAACTCTGAAATTCCAAATAACCAAGGCCCTCCTAAGGGCCATTTGGGACATTAATCAGCTTATTCACGTCCCTAGGCCCCAACCTGTCTCCCCAGAAGTGACCCTGCCATAGAACCAGCAACATGGCATTTATAATGCCACTTGGTGTCTCAAGGTCAGCATATGTCTTGGTGGAGCCGGGATGTCACCTGCTGCAGCGCCATCAAGCTCTAGTTGATGATTTAGTCCCACTCCTTTACAGAGGTCCTCCTTCCCTGGGCAGCTGAGAGTCAGTCCCTAGTGACTCCAAAGACCAGGGCCCGACTTTTCGCTTTCCTTCTCAATTTCTGTTCCTGAGACCCAGGCTGCTCTAGTCTCTTCCTCCTGGAAATCTTTGAAGAAAAAGTAAAAAATGGATACTCTCCACCTTCCCCAGATCCATCGCAATGAGAAACTAGTGCCATAGGCCCACGACCCCCAGGCCTCCGGGCTTCATCAGAGCCCTCTGGACTTTCTCAAGATGTTGGAGCTGCCTGTGACCCTGGGGACCATCTAGCCTAACCCAAGAAAAGGGAGTTGGGCTAGATGGTCCCAAGGTCCCACTCAGCTCCAACATCTTGAGAAAGTCTCAAGGGGAAATTGCAGGCCAGATAAGAGAAGGAACTTTATACACAACGCACAACAGGGGCTACAGTCTGAGTTTCCTGACACCCAACCCAGTGCTGGTACAGACTTCTCACTCCCAGAACCCCCCTCAGCTATGCCAAAGTCCTGGTAAGGATGGTTCCCTTTCATAACGGGGGAGGGTAGACTCTATTTCAAGACCAGCCCGCTTGTCACAATTATACTGACTTGTTTAACACATCTTCACCGCGCGTCTGCTGCATACCAAACCCTGTTCTAGGCCCTGGGGCTATAGAAATGAAGATATGACTTGTTGGCCAAAGAAAGGGAAGAAGGAAGCAGAGGCCAGGGAAGGCGGTGAGAAGAAATACGCTCTTATCTTCTGAGATTCATCACTGTTGCTTCCATTGGTTCATTCGACCAACCAACAGTTATTAAACATCCACTATGAGCCAGGTACTGCACCTGAGCCTGAGAGCTGTGCCCAGGAGCTCATGGAACAAACAGCAAGAGGCTAGGCCTGCCCCACCTCCCCTCGCTGTGTGCCGTGAGCCCTCCCTGCCCCACTCAGCCTGTTTCCCTGGCTCGAGTACTGACATTTGTTCGTTCTAAGAAGCTACACCAGAACGTTGCCCAGAGCCACTTCTAGACTCCTCTCTTTGTCCTGTTCTTCCTGCCCCTGGCCTCTCCACCCAGACAGATGTGATGGAACTTGATGACGGGGCCACCATCCTGGTGTCCATTTATTGGGTCAGATGGAAGTGACTGATGAAGTGGGATTTTCTCATCTCCTGGAGGGAGAAGCCCTTCCTCCCTCCCCCAGCGCGCACTGTGGACCAGGCGCAAAGGAGTCAGAATGTAAGTAACTGTCCTGTGAACAATCCCTTCTTCCTGGCCTCGGGGTGCCCTGAACCAGGCACCACCTGCACAACTCCAGGCGGTGCTGCTCGTGTGGGGCTGAAGTAAACTCCGACCCAGGAGTCCAACCCCGCAAAGCCTGTTTGGCTGGGTGCGGCTGCCCAGCCCCCGAGATCCCAGGCTGTGTCCCAGTGTCTTTGACTTTGGGGAAGCCAGGAGAGGGACATCCAGACAGCACAGGCAAGTGGCAGATGGATGGGAGCTGGCGTTCCAGGGTGCAGAGGACACAGGTTGGAGCCAGCCATTTGAGTCCTGTCCAGGCTGTCTGGGCCACTAACCAAGATGATGCTGGGAAGAGGGATAGCAGAACTGGATGAGGACGAAGGGGAAAAATCAGTTCAGACAGCTCGCTTCAAATGTAATTGCTCCATCTCAAGAATCTGTCTGGCTGGAGGGCAGGTGGACCGTGTGTCTGGGCCCTGCCCAGGCTGGGGGAGACGGTGCACCCCATGATGGAATTACCACATCTCCAGGCACTCAGGGCAGCAGACAACGGCCCGAGTCCTGCCAGTGCGTCCCTGCCTCCCAGCATGCATGGAGAACCTTCACAGTTAATCTAATGACAATCTGCAGCCTAGAATCCCCAGAGCAGGGACAAGGCTGTGTCTGAATTGATAGCCGTTTCAATTAGCCAGAGGCCAAGAAAGGGACAGAAGGGAAGGAGAGAGAAGGCCAAGTCTGGGGGGATGGGAGCTTGTCTCAGGCCTCACCAAGGTACTGGTCCCTTCCTGGTGACACACCAGGAACTCCACCTGTCCTCACCTGACAGGGGCCCTTCTCACCGTAAATGAGGCCAAAAAAAGGGGGAAATAAAAATAATCCTCTGCTTTTGCTCAGGGTTACTGTGACAATAAATGAGGACGTACACACCATTCTTGGTTGTTGTTTTATCCCTGAGAAGGGCCAGGAGAAAGAGCGCCTGACTGGGAGACAGGAGGCCGGAGTTCAGCGCTGGCTCTGCCGTTATCCACTGCTCATTACTGGGCCATCGCCTTCCCTCTCTGGGCCTCATTCTGTAGAGACTGCACTACATCCATGGTTTTCAAACTTTTTCTTTTTCTTTTCTTTTTCTTTTTTTTTTTTTTTTTTTTTTTTTTTTTTTTGAGATGAAGTCTTGCTCTGTCGCTCAGGCTAGAATGCAGTGGCGTGATCTTGGCTCACTGCAACCTCTGCCTCCCAGGTTCAAGCAATTCTCTGCCTCAGTCTCCCAAGTAGCTGGGATTGCAGGCACCCGCGACCATGCATGGTTAATTTTTTTGTATTTTTAGTAGAGACAGGGTTTCACCATCTTGGCCAGGCTGGTCTTGAACTCCTGATCCACCCGCCTCGTGAGCCACCTGCCTCAGCCTCCCAAAGTGCTAGGATTACAGGTGTGAGCCACCGTGCCTGACTTCAAACTTTTTCTTCAAATGAAACCTTCTGAAGAACTCCAATATATAGCAGAGACAAACATACAGCCTCCAAGGTGGAAGGCAGGTGGGCCTCAGAGCAGGCTCCTCCTCATGCCCCCTGAACCATCACAGAGCGCCCAGGGGCTGTGGATCACTCAGAAACAATCCTGAGCCAGACATCCACTCCTGGAGGCAGAACTTTGGCCCCCAAAGGTGTGAGGGTCTTACTCCCCAGAAGCTCTGGGTATGTCACCTACATGGCAAAAGGGACTTTACAAAGGCGGTTCAGGATCTTTATCAGGGGAGATTCACCTGGGTCATCCTGGTGAGCCCAGCATAACCTCATGGGTCCTTACAAGGTAGGAGAAGGAGAGTGAGAGAAGAGGAAATGATGTAACCACAGAGGCAGAGACAGGGGCTGAAGGATGCTGCTTGCTTGAAGGATGCAGGAAGGCGCTGTGAGTCAAGGACTGCAGGTGGCCTCTAGAAGCTGGAAGAGGTAGGGAACTGAATCCCCCTAGGGCCTCCAAGGAGGACGTAGCCCTGTTGACAACTTGGCTTTAGGGCTTCTGACCTTTAGAACTACAAGATAATACATGTGTATTGCTTTAAGCCACTACATTTGTGGTAATTTATTAAAACATCCATAGGAAATTCACATATGCCCATTTTATAATCCTGGGGGTAGAGAAACAGACTGGAGAAATTCTCCCTCGGCCCCAGCCCCTCTCCTCCACTTCTGGCCAATCAATAGGAAATGTGGCCTCAGGACTTGTCTAATTAGAGCTGCCCCATTCCCATCTCCACACCTGAGTGAACAGTGCAGGCAACTTCTACAGCAAGCCAGGCCCAGGCCAGAGCCCAGGGCTTCTCAGTACCTTGTAGACTCCGGAAGGAAACAGGCCCCTCGCTGGTCCTCCCAAGTCCCTGGGCCCAGAAATGGCGGTCCTGAAACACAAGAGCTTTGCATTCCCAGCTTCAAGGTTTCATTCTCATTGACTGATTTGTGTGTGTTGGGAGGGGTTCCAATTTTTCTCAATGTCCGATTTTTGGGAGATTGGAAAAGTTTGGTTGCAGCTCAGGAATTAAATTCAAGGACATGAATATTGATGATTCCCCTCCCTCCTGCAAATCCACTCACCGGGAGGCATTTTCCAGCCACCTACATGAGGGCTGCCACTTGTCCCCTCTCATCAGACCCACACGGATTCCAATGGCCAATTTTGGTAGCTGGTTGTGCTCATCACACACACCTATAGGATGCCATGGAGGGTGACTCCTGGGTCACACCAAGGCAACTGCTATGCAGAGGGACTGCAGCACCCACCACCCCCAAGGAGCCAGGCCTGACAACCACAGGCCAAAGAGCTCTGCACTGGGTGAGTGGCTACCAGCCATGCCCATTCTGCTCCTTTCACTGAGGCTAGAGATACCCAAGCTGCTCCCAGAGGGACACGTTATCTCTCCCCACTCTGGGTTTACAGAGCTCTGTCCCCTGCTGGGTGAGATTCCCACAGAATTCTTAGACCGCATTTGTTTATCCAGAAGTATCTTCCTGGAATTTTTGAATAACTTATGGGTGAAACTACCCAATGACCATTTCTATATCTTGGGCAGAACTGCAGCTGAAAATACTGTCCATAAACTGCTGTGTTCTCCTGCCTTAAAAAAAAAAAAAAAATTAACTCTCCCTCCTTGTCCCACCTCTCTCTCCAACTTCCTCTCTTTCTTTCTTTTTTCTTTCACAGCCAAACTTCTTTTAATGAACTGACCTCATTCTTCTCTCTCCTCACCTTCCCTCTCATGCTTAAGTCCACTAGCTCTGGCTTCAATACCACCACTACCATCACCACCACCTCCCACTGAAATTGTTCCTGCAAGAGTCATCTGTGGCTTCCTCGTTGCTAAATGCCAAAGACATTTTTCAGTCCTTATCTTTGCTGAGCTTTTAGTGGCACTTGGCCTAGTTGACTGTTTTGGCCTTCTTGAAATCCCAATGGCCAGTTTCGACCACGTGCTTCCGTAGGCCTTTGTAACACTACACGTGTTGCTGTATCCACCTCCCTTTGCTGATTATGTGTCCTCCACCAAGCCATGAGATGTCCAAGTTCTCAAGGTCCAGTCCGAGTCCTCTTCCCATCCTGTCTCTCCCTGGGGCTTTCAGGCAGCCTCCCGACTTTGCCCACATCTGATGACTCCAAAACTTGATCTCAGTGGCCAGCTCTTTCCTGGGCAGCAGAACCATGTGCTGGCAGACATTTCTTCTGGGGCATCCTTTAGGATCTCAAGAACAAATTTTCTGCACTGAACTCTTTAGTTTCCCCAAATAAACCCTGCCCCTCTTCCTGGGTTCCCCATCTAATGAATGCCCATCAACCACTCTAAGTCACCAAGCATGGAGGCTGGGAGTGACTCTAGATTCATGCCTCCTTCACCTTCTACATCCCATCAATTCTAAAAGCTGAACACACACTCTTTCCCTGTTTGCTTGTTTTTTTCTGTTTCTCTCTTTTTCTTTTTTTTTCCTGTCTCTTTTTTCAATCTGCCCACTTTTCTCCAAGCAAAGACTCACTCTAGTCTCTGTCACCATCATTCCTTATTCAGGTTCTTGGTCTCACTGCTTGTAGTTTTGGTCCCCCTCCAGTTCAAGTTAAAGTCATCTTTCCAAAGCCCAGTCGACCACATCCAACCCTTCAAGGGCTTCCATTGTCTTCAGGGGAAAGTGTAACTGCTCTCTGCTATGTCTGCTGTTCAGAGGCTCCTGCTTCTCTCTCCAAACTCCTCCCTCCACACTCTCCTCTGGCCCTCTGCACAGAGGTCATGGCTGACACCTCTTGCTGTGTGACATCCTCTGCCCCCAAACAGTCTTTGCCCCTCACCCCTACCTAATTTATTTTTCTTTGTTTTCGAGATGTGGGTCTTGATCTGTCACCAGGGCTGGAATGCAGTGGCATGATCTCGGCTCACTGCAACCCCCACCTCCTGGATTCTCCCACCTCAGGCTCCAGAGTAGCTGGGATTACAGGTGCGTACCACCAAGCCTGGCTAATTTTTTATATTTTTAGTAGATACAGGCTTTCACCATTTGGCCAGGCTGGTCTTGAGCTCCTGGCCTCAAGTGATTGCCCATGTCAGCCTCCCAAATTGCTGGGATTACAGGCATGAGTCACTGTGCCTGGCTGAGTCAATGTGCCTCTACCCAATTTCTGTTGAGTGTTTCAAATCTGAACTGAGTGTCACTTTCCCTAGGAAACTATCTCCCCCGTCAGTTCCCCCAGGTCTGGGTTAGATGTCCTTCCAATTACCCACAAAATAACTTGTTTACCTCTTAAACCACTACTTATTAAATTATCTTAACAAACACTTTGGGAAACCTGCCTGATATGTGGAAAACCAACAAACAGCAAGACAAACCAGACCCCTGCCTACACGGAACCTAGAGTCAAGCAGGAAACACAGACATTAAAACAGCAAAGTCCAGAGGAACAAGAGGAAGAGGAGAAGGAGGAAGGGAGGGAGGCAGGGAGGGAGGGGAGGGAGGAATGGGAGGAGAAATATTAAAGAAAAAAACAGAAACAGCAAAGAGCACAAATGCTTCCGCTCACAAGGCATCAGCTGATGAGACCAGCATCTTGTATACTTCCTCTATTTGCTGAATGAATGAATTTATGTTACCCAACATTCTTTACATACAGCCCCAGGTGATAAATTCCTTCTAGAACTCTGTGCCAGAGGGGGAAAGTTTGCCTTCTCTGACATTTGTTTCTTTCAATTAAACAAAGAGACTAAGAAACCTGTCATATTGCTCTTTTTGTCTTGTCTGCCAAAAAGTTCAGAGCCAAATTTAGACCTCAGTCACAAGGAAATATGTAATTTCTGGCTTCTGTCACCACCTCTCCTTATCCAGCTACTTTCTCTTTCATCTTTTTTTTTTTTTTTTTTTTTTTTTTGAGTTGGGTTCTTCCTTTCTCACCCAGGCTGGATTGCAATAGTACAATCATGGCTCACTACAGCTTCAAACTCCTAGACTCAAGGGATCCTTCCACCCCAGCCTCCCAAGTTGTTGGGACTACAGGTACATGCTGCCATGCCCAGATAATTTTTTAATTTTTGTTTTTATTTTTAGATAATAGGGTCTCACTATGTTGGCCAGGCTGGTCTTGAACTCCTAGCCTCAAGCTATCTTCCTGCCTTCGCCTCCCAAAGCACTAGGATAACAGGAGTGAGCCACTGTGTCTGGTCTCTTTCCCTGTAAACCGACATATGTATTTTTACCTTAACCCCTGCCTGCCAATCCCTCATAGAAGCAGGTAGAACAGAGACTTGACATGCAGTGACCCCTTCCAGACTGGCCCCAGCAGGAGACAGCACCCTTGTCCCAGCCCAGTGCTTCCACGGCAGCACGCACACTGCAGTCTGAGGCCTCCTCCTGCCTCCACCCCTAGCCAGCCACAGAGTTCAGGGACATGAGTAGCCATGGCTGTACCTCCTTCCTCCCGGGTGGTAGACGTCCCATTTAAAGAGCCAGATCTCCGGGACCTTAACAAAAAGCAGAATGAGAGAAGGAAATGTCTTATAAGGAACACGCTGGGGGAAGGGGTGAGCAGAGGTTCAGGGCAGGGAGCCCCTAGGTGAGACTCACCGTCAAGCTGTGGTCTCTCTTCCCTTCATCACCCTGGGTCCCAGCAGAGGGGCTGAGGGCGTTAATGCCCAAGAGATGTGAAAAATGTCTTCTGATGTGTCTAAGACTAGGGACCTAGTCTGACCCTCAGACCAACAGTTTTACACTAACAGAGTCTATTAGGGAGTTTTTGCACTGCTATAGAGAAATACCTGAGACTGGGTAATTTATAAAGAAAAGAGGTTTAATTGGCTCACAGTTCTGCAGGGTGTACAGGAAGCATGGCCCTGGCATCTGCTGGGCTCCTGGAGAGGCCTCGGGAATCCACAATGATGGTGGAAGGTGAAGGGGAAGCAGGCAGGTCACGTGGCAAAAGCAGGAGCAAGAGAAAGGACTGGGGAGGTGTCACACACTTTTAAGCAGCCAGATCTCTTGAGAACTCACTCACTATCATGAAGACAGCACCAAGCCATGAGGGATCCGCCCCCATAATTCAAACACACACCCCCAGGCCCCACCTTCAGCATCAGGGATTACAATTCAGCATGAAACTTGAGCAAGAACAAACATCCAAACTGTATCACCAGGTTGCGAGCAACTCTGTCTCAGGGTGAGATCATGAGGCTGTCTCCAACGTGCCCTATGGCCCGCCTCTGCCATGCTGTTCCTCTGTAACCCAGCTGCCTGTGTAAAAGTCCATCACTTGGTGAGTGCCTTCTGGGAGTCCCCAGAGTGCACTGCTGTCACTACAGAACAGATGCCATCACTATTCCCAACTAGATAGGGATTTTCTCTGAATGGAATCCCTTACCAGAGTATGACATTTTTACAAAATACCAACACGCACTTGCTTTTCTGTAAACTGACTCCCATAACCAACCCTGCAATGTAAGCACAGTATATATTGTTCCCATTTTATAGATGGGAAAACAGGCTTGAAGAGGCTAAGTGACTTGCCCAAGACTAAAACCCAGGGCTTCTTCCTGAGAGCAGGACCATATCCAGCTTATGTACTTATAATGCCACTTCCCTGCCCAGGGCAGGGACGCAGAGGTGTGTGTGCTCAGTAGGATGTGGAGTTAAAGCATTCACCTCTCACACTCCCCCAGCAAACTTTGCTGCCTTCTCCAAAAGCCAAAACGCTGCATGAGAAAATGCACCAATACAAATGCCATTGGCAGCCTTGGCAGCTCTCTGCCTCTCAACCACACACAAGGGTCTTAGCAACATGGCTGAAGTGAGAAAGTCACCTTTTAGATGCTCCAGCTCATCCTGTGATCAAGGTCAAAGACAGAGTTACAAAGCATGAGCACTGGAAGGGAGCTTACAGATCATCTATTGACCCAGTTCGGTGTCTGCCTCGTCCTGGCCGGCATAGTCCATTAATCCTAATTCGGGTGGCGGAGCTGGGTCACGAACCCCTTTGCCTGCCAGACCAGTGGTCTTTCTTGGTGGTGGGATACTGCTCCAAACACATCAGTGGCTCTTGTGTTGTCACTGAAGGCTGTCTGGAGCCAGCAATGGGATGTTTCTGCCATAGATGAGCAAACAGTACGGTCTTTCCACTTTTTATTTTTTGCCCCTCCAGGACCCTTTACTGAAGTGGACACCTGACACTTGTGTGTCCCCAGGACCCTTTCCTTTGCCATCTGGTAAAAACACACTGCTACCCCTTTGAAAGAACAATCTTCCCCAACTTCATTTGTGCCTGGTTTGCCTATTTCAGGTCCTTCTGCCTCTTCACCACAGGGCTAGACACATGACACAGACCAGACAGTTACAATACTCCATCTCAGAGATGCACACGTGGCTTAATCAGGCCCAAAGACTTCTTTAAGACTGGCATATGCCTCCTAGTATGAGTGAGGGTCTCTTCATCCAGCGCAGCAATAAAGACTGGGAAAGAGGAACTGCTGAAGCCGTCTTCTTCTTTTAAGACAGAGTTTTTGCTCTTGTTGCCCAGGCTAGAGTGCCATGGCTCAGTCTTGGCTCACTGCAACCTCTGCCTCCCGGCTTCAAGCAAGTCTGCTGCCTCAGCCTCCCAAGTAGCTGGGACTACAGACACACATCACCATGCCCAGCTAATTATTGTATTTTTAGTAGAGACAGGGTTTCACTATGTCGGCCAGGCTGGTCTTGAACTGCTGACCTCAGGTGATCTGCCCACCTTGGCCTCCCAAAGCGCTGGGATTACAAGCATGAGCCACCATGCCCAGTGTTTATTGTGCCACATAACTGATTAATACAGCATATCTGTCACTCCTATGAAGACAGGCACTGGTGTCTTATCCATTGCTAGCTCCCCAGCGATGAGCACAGCTTCTGGCCATGAAAGGAAAGAGGGAGAGAGGGAAGGGAGAGGACAGAGGGAAGAAGGGGACTTTCAGTTCTCGGGCACCTTTCTACCAGGTTTGACATTCTGATTTCAATGAAGGAGGGACCCTTCATGATGGGGAAACTCTGCTGTTGGTACCTATTATTTACTCTGGAGATTCTGCTTGGGGCTACGCTAATACTGGGGGGCTGATTTCTAAGAACACATTCCATATGCTATTGTCCAGGCTGTGGCACCAAGGCTCTCAAACACTCACTCATCAGCCTGCAATTTGAGGGTGGCCATAAAGCCATCTTTGTCCATTTCTGCCCCCGTGACAGTCAGGCAGGATTAGGCTGGTGAATACCTGAGTGCCCAGTACCACAGCAAACCTGCCACAGAAGCCCGCTAATCACACCCAGCTGGCACTTGCCATTCACCATCGCAAGGCATTTTAAAGTGTCTCATTAAAATAGGGAGCAGGATTAAGAGGCTGCTTCTTGATTAATGACTTTCTCTGCCTGAGAGATATAATCCTATCTGTAACCCCAAATAAACCCCAAATAACTAGAAGCGAAATCAGATTTCTACCATGAGATCATTCAGGGCACGTGTTGTACTGTGCCCCTAAATCTTATTTTCTTTACATATTTTATCCAGCTTAAGGGCATAAGATATTCTGACACCCCAAACCAGAACTGTTTTGCAATAGGTAGCAGCAGTGGCAGCAGGGGATTTCCCTGGCTTTTCTAAGGCACTAAGGAGTTTATTTGTTGAAAACAACAACCATTCTCCCTTACGGAAGGACATGTATAGGTGCATACACAGTATCTAGAGCACTCATCTCTTCAGATACTTTTAGGGAAATAGGCAGCCATCAGTAAATCAAAAGTAAAAGCTTCTTCTATTGACTCATTGTTTCCTTCTCTCAAACTGCTATTGTGCAAAAATTCAGAGGGTCATGAACTATTCAAACTGGAAAGGACTTTTAAGACCCTTAGTCGGCTGGGCATGGTGGCACACGCCTGCAATCTCAGCACTCGGGAGGATGAGACGAGCAGATTGCTTGAGCTCAGGAGTTTGAGACCAGGCTGGGCCACATGGTGAAACCCTGTTTCTATGAAAATACAAACAAAACAATTAGCCAGGGGTGGTGGCGAATGCCTGTAGTCCCAGCTACACAGGAGGCTGAGCTGAGATGAGAGGATCACTCGCACCCAGGAAATCAAGGCTGCAGTGAGTAGTGATCGTGCCACTGCACTCGGAGTGAGGACCCTGTCTCAAAAAAAAAAAAAATATCTCTTAGTCAAACCCTGTAACCTGACAGATGAAGAAAGTGATGCCCAGATTGAGGAGGGGACTTACTCAGAATTACCCAGTAGTCACGATATCACCCACACATGCATGTGTGCACACACACACACATTCTCTCTCTCTCTCTCTCTCTCTCTCTCTCTCTCTCTCTCTCTCTCTCTCTCTTCCCCATCACTCCCCCTAGAATGGGTCTCACTCTCTTGCCCAGACTGGGGTACAGAGGTGTGCTCATAGCTTCCTGCAGCCTCAAACTCCTGGGCTCAAGTGATCCTCCTGCCTCAACCTTGTGAGTAGCTTGGTCTATAGTTGTATGCCACCACGCCTGACTAATTTTTTTAATTTTTTTTTTAGGACAGGGTCTCGCTCTGTTGCCCAGGCTGGAGTTCGGTGGAACAATCATGACTCACTGTGGCCTCCACCTCCCAGGTTCAAGCAATCTTCCCACCTGAGGCTCCCAGGTAGCTGGGACTACAGGCAGGCAACACTATGCCTAACTAATTTTTAGATATTTTTGTAGAGATAGGGTCTCACTATGTTGCCCAGGCTGGTCTTGAACTCCTGGGCTCAAGTGATCCACCCATATCAGCCTTACCAGAGTGCTGGGATTATAGGCATGAGCCACTGCACCTGGCCTACATACACTCTTTGCATAGACAGAGAGGTGCTTTCTCGACGCTTTGACTTGTGGGAAGGAACTTCATGAGAGAGAAGGGTCCTGGATCCTAGCAGAGAGCCCATTTCTTCAGTTACCCTAACCATTCTGTGGACTGGCTAGATGTCTTAATAGATCATTTCTACGTAAGCCAGAATAAATTCCGTTTGTCTATAGAATAACTGATATGGTTTGGATCCCGTGTCCCCACCAAATCTCATGTTGAAATGTAATCCCCAGTGTTGGAGGTGGGGCCTGGTGGAAGGTGTCTGGATCATGGGAGCAGACCCCTCATGAACGGCTTAGCACCATCTCCTTGAAGATGAGTGAGTTATGCAAGATCTGGTTGTTTAAAAGTGTGTGACACTCCCACACACTCTCTCTCATTCCTGCTCTAGCCATGTGATGTGCCTGCTTCCTCTTTGCCTTCCGCCATGACTGTAAGCTCCCTGAAGCCTCCCCAGAAGCTGAGCAGATGCCAGGGCCATGCTTCCTATACAGCCTGCAGAACTACAGCCAATTAAACCTCTTTTCCTATTAAATTACCCCAGCCTCTGGTATTTCTTTATAGAAATGCAAGAATGACCTGATACAAGAACTCTAATCAGTAATAGGGAAACATGAATTATGTAAAATAAATACCAGGATTCGGATGGTTCTCTAATCCAGACTGCTCCACACACAAGCAGTTCAGATTAGATGTGTTTGATCATATGCAGGGGCACTGTGTGAAATGGAAACCCAGGAATTTAATACTATCTATACAAGGAAGTAGAATGTGCTACTTTCTAGTTGTGTTAATATTTGATGGATCATACAATCATGTTTATTTCAATCTGATTTTTAGAAGAAAGCATAAAATGTTTACAATCACACCTGAGTTTAAGAGAGGTGAGTGGACTTTAATAAACTACAATTAGGAGTGAGGTCCACAGAGGCACCAATTCAAAACCAGGTCATCCACATGCGCAGCCATTTCCTGGATGCAGGAAGGAGTGGCTCTTGAATGCTGTAGAACACAACTGTTGGTATGACACACAAGCTTCCCAGTCTTCCTCCGTTATTTACCTCCACATCTGGGACTTGGGACCCATCATAGTATTTAGTTCTCTTAAATACTGGATAGGGTTGGTCCAGAGGAAGCCATGATGCCCAGGCTGGACCAGTAAGTCCCCTGACCCAAGCCCTAGACTTACCAATTTGGAGCTGAAGAACCTGGTGCTAGAAGAATGCTGGAGAGTGTCAGTGGCCATCTACCTTGAAACATGGAGAAAGGGCCTGTTTCAGTTGGAGAGGATGTGCCATCCAGAAACAAGATGGCATGTGGGATATTTTGTGAGCACCTAATACATATCAGGCTCTCTGAGATGTCCTGATTCCAGTGCACTTTCACAGAGATTATGGGCTAGTAAGGAGTCAGCAGTCCACAGCTCATTTCAAGGAAGAAAGTGATGGGTATAAAGATGAGAGGAGGAAACAGACCCACCACAGGGGCACAGAGGAGAAAATACATGCAACTGGTAGATGGAAAAAGGCTTTACGAAGGAAGGAACTCAAAAACCTTAGGCATAATGTCTGAGTACAGAAGGAGTCACTGAAGAAGTATGAGGTGTGCTATGATCAAAACTGCTTTACGGAAACACCTACGATGGCATCGTGTGTAGAAGAGTGGGCCTGGAAAGAACAAGACTATTACGAGCCAGCCATGAGGAAAATTTGGTCCAGGATAGTGCCGGTAAGAAGGAGATGAAGGAATACTCTGGAGTGAAGGTTACAGAAGAGCTTGAAGGGGAGAAACACCCCACAATCGTACTCTGAGTAGGAAGACAGAGAGAACACATGTGTGCGTGAAGACGGCAGAGTAATGCTTCTTGTTCTTTGGCTAATGAGTGGGAAGGTGAAGAAGAAATACGTTGTGTGCATATTGCATAGTATTGATCAAAGAGAAATCTATTGCATTGGAGGGTAAATGCCAAAAGATTAGTGAGTAAAAAGGATGCATGAAATCACAGAATGTAGAGAGAGCATGGAGGTAATAGAAACATTGCGGGGAAGTAGATAAGGAGGGAAAGATGGCAAAATGTTCTGATTTTTGCAATCACAACAGTGAGTTTAAAGCAGAATGTAGATGGAATCTAACCCCATAAAACCTTCTTGCCTGAAACTACTAAAAGCTGGACAATATTTGAAACTACAGTTGTCAAGAGGCTGAACACTAGGCTATAAAAGATTGTGATCCCAGAGAGTCATAAAACAGACCAGATGAACATTACAATTGCCCTGGCTTGTTGCCTTGGGAGAGTTTCCTGACTGCGGCCCAAACAGGGAGAACCAGGCAGCACCTGGGAGAATTCCTGAGTTGAGGAGACAGAGCCGAGAGTCCAAGGAGGTCACGATAGTTAGAATTCACAGGACAATATACCAGAAAGAAGAGAGGACAGAAAACTCCAGATTTCTAGAAAGTCTGCAAATGCTTGGAGATGAAATGAATAACTCAGAATTCCTGAATAACTCATAGGTCTAAGAAGTCATAAGGGAAATAGAAAGTATTTTGTAGTTATTTAAAATGAAATATAGGCCAGGCGTGGTGGCTCAGCTTGTGATCCCAGCACTTTGGGAGGCCGAGGTGTGCAGATCATCTGAGGTCAGAAGTTTGAGACAAGCCTGGCCAACATAGCAAAACACTGTCTCTACTAAAAATATAAAAATTAGCCAGGCATGGTGGTGGGCGCCTGTAATCCCAGCTATTCAGGAGGCTGAGGCATGAGAATTGCTTGAATCCAAGAGGTGGAGGCTGCAGTGAGCAGAGATCTCACCACTGCACTCTGGCTTAGGTAACAGAGCGAGACTTTGTCTCCAAAAAATAAATAAATAAAAATAAAATGAAATATGTAAAAATTTGTTAGGTGCCACTAAAGTAGCAGTACTTAGGGGAAGATTTATGGCACTAAATGACTGTATTAGAGAAAGAAAAAATGTCTCAAATTAATGACCTCACCTTTCACTTTAAGAAACTAGATAAAGAAGAGCAAACTAAACTTAAAATAAGTAGAAAAAAGAAAGTAAGAAAAATCAAAGAAATCAATTCCTTGCTCAGATGGTTTCATGGGTGAATTCCACCAATAATTCAAAGAAGAAATAACATTTATTCTACACAAACTCTTTCAGAAAATTACAGAAGGGAAAACCGCTTCTAAACTCCATTTCTGAGGCCAGCATTATCCTGATACCAAAGCCTAACAGATATGACAAGAAAATATACCGCAAAGCAACAGCCCTCATGAACATAGACATGAATATCCTCAACAAAATATAACCAATTAATTCCAACAATGAGGATATGCATCCTGATCAAGCAGGATTTATCCTAGAAATTGGCTTAATATCCAAGATTGGCATAATGTTCAAAAATCAGTCAAGATCGTTCATCATATTAATAAAGTAAAAATTGAAAAACCGTGATGACCTCACCAGACTCAGAAAAACTAGTTGGCAAAATCAAATATCCTTCTCTGTGCCAGATACTTCAGGAAAAAAGAAAAGAAAAAATCTAACATCCATTCTTAATTTTTAAAAAAACGAAATCCCTAGGAATACAGGGAACTTCCTTAACCTTACAAGAGCAAGCCAGTTCCAACTACTTGACAGCTCAGGAGGCTGAGGCAGGGGGATCACTTGAGCCCAGGAAGATGAAGCTTTTGCTCTCCTCGCAGGCCCTGGTTCAGCCCTGTAAGAAGACATTTATGTTGGCAGAAGCCAGCTGAGCAGAGTTCATGCTTCTCTTTTTTCTTTTTTTTTTTTTTTTTTGAGATGGAATTTCGCTCTTGTTGCCCAGGCTGGAGTGCAGTGGTGCCATCTCGACTCACTACAACCTTTGCCTCTCGAGTTGAAGCAATTCCCATGCGTCAGCCTCCTGAGTAGCTGGGATTACAGGCATGCGCCACCATACATAGCTAATTTTTGTATTTTTAGTAGAGATGGGGTTTCACCATGTTGGCCAAACTGGTCTTGAACTCCTCATCTCAGGTAATTTGCCTACCTCAGCCTCCTAAAGTACTGAAATTACAGATGTGAGCCACTGCACCTGGCCAAAATTGCAGGGGTTTTTTGTTTGTTTTGTTTTATTTTGTTTAAAAACAGGAAAGGTTTGACTGAGACAAAACTGCCCTAGGTACCTCTTCCTATGTTTATAATATTTTAATGGGGGGGGGGCGGTGAAAGCTCATGCAAATGTAAAGAAACGGTCACAGGGAGCTGGCTGACCCCATCCAGAAGAGGGGTGTGGGGGAGTTGCAGGGGAGGAACTTGGAAGGGGTTGTCAAGGACAGAGAGGGCCAGAACTGGGCTGTGTGGAGCCTGTATTCTCTGAAACTTCCAGGCCCCAAAGACCTGTTGGGTGCCTCACTGATGTGAGCATGGCCCACCAGAAGATAGTCCCCTAAATGTTTAGGGGTCCACACGGTCCACTTCTCCCATCTGATGCCATCCTGCATAGAAAGGAGCCCTCTACGGAGAAAGGCAGGTGAAACACCTGCATTTCTAAACAGCTTTTTGAAGCCCCAACTAGTATCCTTTCCACCTCCCATCACCACTCCCAAGACCCTGCCCAGATGACTGGAGTCCAGGCCCGCCAGAGAACAGGCTCCAGGACAATCTTGCCACGTCTCTCTGCCGTGTGCAAGGGAAGTCCCTGTCATCCCTGTGCAATCACGGTGCTTGCAGGAAAGCTGCTCAGAGCACAGCCCTGTGCTTTCCCATCCAACCTGGTCACACCCACTGGGCCGCCCACACCAACGACGATGGTAATCATCAGAGCTGTGACAACATTATTTATTAATGGCAGTAACATGTATTGATTTCTTCCTCTGAACCAAGCCCTTCCATAGGCATTTTACAGCATTGTCTCATTTGCTCCTCATTACAAACCTCTAGGGGTGCTCTTATTCTCTCTACCATATAGATGGGAAAACAAGTCTCAAGAGAGGTGAGACGGCTTCCCCCAAGCCGCATGGCTAATACAAGCTCATAGGGGACACCTGATTTAAATTGAGGTTATTAAGATCCAAGGGGAGATACCTGACTTCAGAAGCCATATCTTGCTCATATTCATTTCAGGCTAGATATAGAAATAAGGGTAACAAAGGGCACCTTCAAAATCCCACCCAACATCAACAGTCAGGGTTAAAAACAGCAACTGCCGCTATGGAAGGCAAACGACCTATTTGATATCCACTTAACAATCAGTGTTGCATTCAGTCCTATATTTTGGGCTGTAGAATGGGTTTTGCACTTTCCCACACAACTGTGTATACCCTACCCATCACTGGAAATTGGGACTTTTCACATCCCAGGAAGGGATTTCCCAGGACATAGGATTTTTAGTACTACAGGAGAGTCCCAGGCAAACCTGGATGGTTGGTCACTGTAAGTTTTTCAACCGCATCCTGGACATCGCTAAAAGATCCTGGACATCCTGGACACCATCTCACCAGACACAGTGGTGGCCTGATAAAGTCAAGCACACTCCATGGTCTCCTTCCCAAGCAGTCACTGAAAGGGTGTCATGGAGGCTTAGTGCAGCGTGCCCCAGCTTTCCTTCCTTAACATCCGCTCCTAAGAGCATTAACTGAATTTCCTCTGGCCTTTTCCTGCAAAGGCCTGTGAACTCAATACCCAGCAGATCTCGTGCAGCAGTTCATTATTAATTTATGCCGCCTGAAATGTCCCACTAGGTCAGTATCGCTCTTCACCCAGTTAATGAAAGGACTGATCTTAAGAATACCTTTGATCATTAAAAGCATGATTAAGACTCCCTCCCTATTATCCTGCTCTAGGAATGAGCAATGAGTTTTCCCACAGCAGAACGCCTCTGGTTCTCCTAACAAATGTACTTACTGCAATCTTGTGTTTAATTAGTCTCTTTCTTCAGATGAAATACTTGTGTTCCTGCTCTGGATTTCATTCATAAGATCACTTAAAATATGGCAGGCTCTTTATTGACTCAGTCATTTATTGTGGGGCCATATGGTGCACTCAGAGCAAAGCAACAGTGTGTTAGACCTGAACTCAGCAGGGACATGAGGAAAAGCCAACATGCCTGACCTGAGTCAGGCAGCCAACTGGCGTTTAATTGACCACTTATTATGTATCATGAAGCGACCAAGAGATTCAGAAATGAGCAAGAGGAACAGACTTAAGGCAGTTTCTCAACTTCAGCACCATTGACCTTCAAGGTAGGATCATTCTTATTTGTGAGGCTGTCCTGTGCACTGTGGGATGTTCAGCAGCATCTCCAGCCCCTAACCACTAGATGCCAGGAGCACTGTCCCTCACCCCACTCCTACCCCAAGATGTGACAATTGAACTTATCTGCAGACATTGCCAAATGTCCCGTGGAGGTGAATTGCTCTCAGGTTAAAAATCGCTCCCTTAAGGTGTTTGCCACCTGGAAAAGCAGGTATGACCATTATTTATGTACTTGTGATGGAGGACATCATGGGGCAGTAATGAAGGGAATGTGCTGGTTGCAAACTCCTGTGCCCTCAGAGGCCAGCGATGGGAATGCCAGGAAGGCGGCAAGGATGTGGCTAACTGGAAAGGACAACTTGGTCCCAAGCTCAGTCCAGCCAAGTTTTACCAGATACTACGATATATTTAAGAAATTCTGAAATCTGGACTTTTTTGCGAAATCTCCCAGTTTCTAAATGTCTCAACCAATTGAAAAATATTTTAAACACCATATAAACTGAAATTAATTAACTAAAAGATTGAGGGCCATATTCAGCCACATGCCCCTGCTATGTCAAAACTTGGGCAGCATGGGAGGATCTGGGCATTACCTCCAGCTCACCTCCCAACCCTGGGTGCTGAGGCCCATTTCTAGAAAATGAGTGGTTTGTTTGCTCTTAAACAGTGGTTCTAGAGCCTGAGTGCCCATTTGAATCACCTGGAGATATTAAAAAGCTCATCAGTGCACCGACCCTCCTCCCAGACCAGTTAAGCCAGAAGCACGGGGTGGGGCCCAGGTGTCTATATTTGTAAAAAAATTCTCCCCAAGTGATTTGAACATTCAATCAGGCTGGAGAACCACTGGTGTTGAGGAAGGAAACCAACAAAGGCTCATCTACAGGTTGATTAAGGTTCAGGACCCTAACCTCAGGCAACCATGGGGTCTGGGAGAAACTTAACGTGGGCTTCAGGGTCTCTATCTGTTAAATGGTGACTAAAACACTACCTCTTTTATTGAGTTGGTGTTAAAAAAAAAAAAAAAAGTTAGAATCTCTCAAAGTGGGGCCCAGGCTTTAGGTTTTTGTTTTTTGGGGTTTTTTTCCAGATGTTACTAATGAGCAGCCAGAATTGAGAAGCAGTGAGTAAGTTCCTGTCAGCTCTAACACTCTGGGAATTTCCCTAAGTGGGAAGAGGAAATGAGTTTCAAACACCCTCTAAGGCTGGGGCCTAGATGCCCCATTGGGATCCCTCAAAAAGAATTGGAGAGAAAGAGCCAGATGCTGACTCTACACAACATAAACTCCAAGAGGACACACACCCCAAAACCTCCTACACGCACAATAATTAGCTGCTAGGATTAAGAAGTACCTTGAACATCATTCTAAAAGACATGGCTTGTGAAGGCTACCTCTGCTAACATGAGGGGACTTCCACCAAGAAAATTCAAAGAGCCCTAATGTCCAAGCACTGAGCACCTCGAGGCATCTGATCCAGTGTCATCCTGGTAATATTTCCATTATTCACCTGAACTTCTGTTAATGAGGTGGCTAACTATGAGGCTTTCATTTGGGACACACACATTTATCATTTGATTAGGAAAGATTACCTATTTTTAGATAAAACATATATCCTCTAACAGGGATGGACAGTTATAAATAACTTGGAAAACTCTAGCTGACGCCCAAAACATCATGATTTAGGTTGAAAGAAAAAGCCTTTCTGATCACTGTCGTTTTGTGTTCCCCAGCACATTTTTCATGTTTACTTGCTGTCACCCCAAATAAGTGATCACCCTGGCTATATCCCATTTCCTCACTAGCTAAGATGGGAGGAAGAATTGTCACAATCAAATAGGCAAGATCGAGGTGCAAGGGAGGAGAGACAGGGATTTGAGACCTGTGCCCTGCAATCAGTTAATTAGCGCGCTTCCAATTTATGTTGGACAGTTATTTGGGGAGCCTCAGAAATGGCTTCAAGTTAGACTCTTACTCAAGCTGTCAGGTGGAAGAAGGGCTCAGAAGCCCAATGAAGGAAATCAAACCTTTCCTTCCACATGGAAGTGGATGCCTGGTCCTTTCATGAGGTCCCTTTCATGAGGTCCTCTTTTCCTGGCCCTTGAAGCAGCTCAGGGGGATTCTAACACACACAAAAAACAGACATTTCCAATGACCATAGCTGAAAATTTTTTTAGCAAAAAAAAAAAAAAAGTAGTATTAGATTAGAACCCAGAGTTTGAATAAATGTTCATGAATCCAGAGGAGACTTCCCCACTGAGGAAGATGAAGTAGACATAATTTTCCCAATTTCGGCCAGGCGCAGTGGCTCACACCTGTAATCCCAGCACTTTGGGAGGCCAAGGCAGGTGGATCACCTGAAGTCGGGAGTTCAAGACCAGCCTGACCAACATGGAGAAATCCCGTCTCTACTAAAATTACCAAATTAGCCAGGCATGGTGGTGCATGCCTGTAATCCCAGCTACTCAGGAGGCTGAGTCAGGAGAATCGCTTGAACCCGGGGGGTGGAGGTTGCAGTGAGTGAGATCACTCCATTGCACTCTAGCCTGGGCAACAAGGGCAAAACTGCATCTCAAAAAAAAAAAAAACTTTCCAATTTCTTCTACTACATACAACTAAAAATCCTAAACATTAAGTATAAAGCACATGTAAGAAGACTTTGAAAAGTGAAGAGAAGAAGGCAGGCCAGCTAGGGACCCCAGGATCCAAGAAATTACATAGTGGTGAGTTTCTTGGGCTTTCTTTTTGCTCATACATTCCATACATGAAGTGGAAGCAGCCAACAACACAGACGTGCCAACAAATGCAAACAAACACGAAGTCCCAACAAAAGCCTGCCCTCTCTAGCCAAAAGCCATTAAAGAACCCATCTCACAAGACAAAAAACTCGTAGCTAATAGCCACTCTACTCCAGTTACATACCATAGTAAAAATGGTGGTCCCACCCTTATAATATCATCAAAGGTCATCTGAGGAACCTGAATTTTCACTTTCATTAGGATGTAATGAGGTGTCCCATTACCCCAGCCCAAGTGGTGCCAGAGGAGGCCAAGTAGGGAGCCAGGACTTTCATCCATCCCTACCAGGTGATATAAGCCCTCACCTCTGCCCACCAGTGAAGACCAGATGGAACACCAGATCTCCCACACATCAGTAATAAGGAACCCTCTACCTCAGATGTCAATGGATGCTAATTGGAAAACCTAGACTTCCACCTCCATCTATCAGTAAGAAGGCAGTGCTACAACTTCCCCTATTGAAGCAGCACCAGAAAAATCCAGCTAAAACAAAAAGTTTAAATAAGTTATAGAATCTCAGTGCAAAGATGTCCAGTTTTCAGTCAAAAATTACTCAACATGCCAAATACCATAAACAGCTCAAACTAAATTTAAAAGACAGTCGGACTGGGCACAGTGGCTCATGCCTGTAATTCCAACAATTTGGGAGGCTAAAGTGGGAGGATTGCTTGGGTCCAGGAGTTCAAGACCAGCCTGGGTCACACAGTGAGACTCCATTTCTACAAAAAAAAAAATTTTTTTTTAATTACCTGGGCATGGTAGCATGTGTCTATAGTCCCAGCTACTTGGGAGGTGCAGCAGGAGAATTACTTGATCTCAGGAGGTGGAAGCTACAGTGAGCCATGACTGTACCACTGCACTCTAGCATGGGTGACAGAACAACACCCTATCTCAAAAAAAAAAAAAAAGAGTCAAAAGATGCCAACACCAAGACAACATAGATGTTAGAATTATGTTTAAGATTTGTTAAAGCGGCCGTAATAAAAATGCATCAGCAAGAAGCTACAAATGTGCTTGAAGCAAGTAAAAAACTAGTAAGTGTCTGATGGTGATAATCATTTCACAATGTATACACACATCAAAATATCACATTGTATACCTTAAACATATATAAATTTTTATTTGTTAATTATACCTCAATAAAGCTGGAGAAAAAAAAGGAGAAACAAAAAATCTTAGCAAATAACCAGAATATGTAAAGGAAAACCAAACAAAAACCTTAGAACTAAAAATTACAATAACTGAAATTAAAAGCTCAATGGTTGGGCTCAGTAGCAGAATGGCGGAAATAGAAGAAAGAATCTGTGAACTGGATAACAGAACAATAGAAAATATCCAACTTTAACAATGAAAATCTAGTTTTTTAAAAGAAGGAACAGCGCTTCAGGGACTTGTGGTACTATAAATAAAAGATATACCTTTTTTTTTTTTTAGACGGAGTTTTCGTTCTTGTTACCCAGGCTGGAGTGCAATGGCGCGATCTCAGCTCACCACAACCTCCACCTGCTGGGTTCAGGCAATTCTCCTGCCTCAGCCTCCTGAGTAGCTGGGATTACAGGCACGTGCCACCATGCCCAGCTAATTTTTTGTATTTTTAGTAGAGACGGGGTTTCACCATGTTGACCAGGATGGTCTCGATCTCTTGACCTCGTGATCCACCCGCATCGGCCTCCCAAAGTGCTGGGATTACAGGCTTGAGCCACCATGCCCGGCCAAGATATAACTTTTATGTCATCAGAGTCACTGAGGAGAAGAGAAAGACAGTGGAGTTGCAAAAGTACTCAAAGAAATAATAGATGAAAGCTTTCCAAATTTAGCAAAAGGCATAAACCTACAGATCTAAGAAGCTGACTGAATGCCAAACAGAATAAACCCAAAGAAATCCACATGAAGACATATCATAATTAAACTTCTCAAAACTACAGACAAAGAAAAAGTTTTGAAAGCAGCCAGAGATAAGTGACATCTTACCTTTAGGGAGGAAACAATTAGAATGAGAGTGGATTTCTCATCAGAAACCATGGAGACCAGAAGGAAGTGGCATATTTTTCAGGTGGTGAAAGAGAAAATTATTAACCCAGAATCTCATAACCAGCAAAAATATTCTTCCAGAAAAAAGGGAAAATAAAGACATTTTCAGATAAAGGAAAACTAAGATAATTTGTCCACAGAAGACCTATACTAAATGAATGGTTAAAGAACATTAACCTTTTTTTTTTCTTTTTCTTTTTTTGAGATGGAGTCTCACTCTGTCACCAGGCTGGATGGAGCACAGTGGCGTGATCTCGGCTCACTGCAACCTCCACCTCCCAGATTCAAGTGATTCTCCTGCCTCAGCCTCCCAAGTGGTTGGGACTACAGGCGGGTGCCACCACAGCCAGCTAATTTTTGTATTTTTAGCAGAGACGGGATTTCACCAAGTTGGTCAGGATGATCTTGATCTCTTGACCTTGTGATCTGCCCATCTTGGCTTCCCAAAGTGCTGGGATTACATGCATGAGCCACCACTCCCAGCCTAACCATTCTTTTAAAAAGAAAAAAAAAAAGAAGAAGAAAAAGTAAACAAGAGAAGAAGAAGCCTTAGAGCGTTGGGAAGGAATGAAGGAAATGAAAAGGAAAAGTATGAGAAATACAATAAATTTTCCTTTTCCTCTTGAGTTATCTAAATTCCTTTTGAAGATTAAAGCAAAAGTTATAACCATATCTGATGTATTTCTAAATGTATGTGGAAGAAAAAATTGAGGCAAATGTATTATAAATGAGAAAGGGTAAAAGAATAAACATAGAGGAAGTGAGGTTTTCTTACCTCAAACTGGTAAGAAAACAATACCATAAACGATGATAAGTTATGTTCATGTAATGGAATACCTACATTAACAACTAAAAATGCTAAACAATGAGATACACTCAACACTACAGATAAATAAATATCTATAGTGGAATTCTAAAGAATGTTCAAGTAACTCACAGGAAGGCTGAAACAAGAAAACAAAGAAACAAAAAAGAAAATAACCCAAAAAAATAAAATAACAGTCTTAGCCATAACATATAAGTAAATACATTAAATGTAAATGATCTAAATATGCCAATTAAAAGACAAAGATTGATAAGGTAGATTAAAAACATTACCCAACAATGTGCTGTCTACATAAAACTCACTTCAAATATAACAATATAGGCAGGTTAAAAGAAAAGGATGGAAAAAATGTACCATGAAAACATTAATCAAAAGAAAGTAAGGATAACTACGTTACTATGAGATAAAGTAGACTCCAAATCAAATGAAATTAGCAGATACAGAAAGAAATATTATATGATGACCAAGAAAACATAGCAGTCCTAAATTGCATACACCAAACAACAAAACTGCAAAATATGTGAAGCAAAAACTGATAAACTAGGCTGGGCATGGTGGCTCATACCTATAATCCCAGGACTTTGGGAGGCCCAGGCAGGCAGATTACTTGAGTGCAGGAGTTTGACCAGCCTAGGCAACAGAGCAGAACCCTATCTCAAAAAACTTATTTAATTTAAAACCTGATAAATGGAAGGAGAAATAGGCAAATACATAACTTTAATCACAGACTTTAACACCCCTCTCTCAACAACTAATAAAACAACTAAATAAAAAATCATTAAGGATACAGATTAACTCAACAACAGGACCTAACTGACATTTATAGAAGCTTCCACATAACAATAGCAAAACATATATTCTTTTCAAATACCCACAGAACATATACCAAGCTACACCATATTCTCAGCCATAAAACAAACTTCAACAAATTTAAAAGAATTGAAATCATGTAGGGTATGTTATCCAACCACAATAGAACCAAACTAGAAATCAGTAGCAAAAAAAAATACAACAAAATATCTAAACAATTCAAAACTAAACAATATGCTTCTAAATAACTCATGGGCTGAAGAGGAAGCCTCAAGAGAAATAAACAAATAATTGAATGTAATGAAAATGAGGATAGAGCATATCAAAATCTGTGGCCAGGCATGGTGACTCACATCTGTAATCCCAGCACTTTGGGAAGCCAAGGTGGAAGGATCACTTGAGCCCAGGTGTTTGAGACCAGCCTGGGCAACACAGTAAGACCCATCTCAAAAAAAAAAAAAAAAAAGAAAAAAGAAAAAAGAAACAAAATTTTTGGGACACAGTTGTGTTGAGAAGGAAATTTGTAGTACTAAATGCATGTGTTAGAAAAGAGGAATTGTCTCAAATCTATAAACTTCCACCTCAAGAACCCAGGTAAAAAAGAGCAAAATTAATCCAAAGCAAGCAGAATAGAGGAAATAATAAAGCTAAGAGAAAAAAAAAATCAATAAAATTGATAACAGAAAAACAATGAAAAAAATCAATAAAATGAAGAGCTAATTCTTTGAAAAAATATCAGTAGAGTTAACAAACACTAGCAAGACTGACAAGGAAAGAGAGAAGATGCAAATTATCAATGTCAGGAATGACAGAGGAGATATCACTATACACCCTGAAAACATCAAAAGGATAAAAAGGGAATACTATGGATAACTCCACACACATAAACTTAGCAACTTAAATGAAATGGGGCACTTTCCTCAAAAACACAAACTACCACAACCCATCCAATATGAAGTAGATGAGTGAATAGTCCTCTGTTAGGAAAAATTAATGTATAATTTTAAATCACCACCCCACCCCAACAACAACAACAAAAAAAAAACCCAGAGATCTCTAGACCCAGATGGTTTCACTGGAGAATTCTACAAAATTATTAAATAGGAATTGACACTGATTCTATACAATCTCTTCAAGAAAATATAAAAAAAGAACACTTTCCGATTAATTTTATAAAGCTATTGTTACCTTGATAAAAGAACAGACAAAAGCATTATCAAAAAAGAAAACCACAAACCAATACCCCTCATGAATATAAAAATGTTTAACAAAATGTTGGCAAATAGAATTCAGCAACATATAAAAAGAATTAAACTTCGTGATCAAGTGTGATTTGCTTCATGGATGTGAGACTGGTTCAATATTCTAAAATCAGTCAGTCAATCAATCTAATTCACCATAATAACAGGCTAAAGAAGAACAGTCATATGATCTTGTCAACTGGTGCAAAAAAAAAAGCATTTTGCAAAATTCAAAATGCATTCATGATAAAAAAATCTCAGGAAGCTAGGAATAGTGGGAACTTCTCCTGCTTGACAAAAACACCTACAAAAACCTACAGCTAACATTATACTTAATGGTGAGAGACTAGATGCTTTCTCACTAAGACTGGGAACAAAGCAAAGATATTCACTCTCAACTCCGAGTTGTTAACTTTTATTCAACATAGTGCAAGAAGTTCTAGTCAGTGCAACAAAACAAAACAAAGGAAACAAATGGCATACAGGTAGAAAAGGATCTAGAACTGTCTCTATTTGCAGGTGTGATTGTCTAAATAAATTCCAAAGGAACCTACGAAAAATTCCTGGAACTAATAAGTGAGTCCAGCAGTGTTGCAGGACATGAGATAAACATACAGGAATCAATTATATTTCTATATACTAGCAATAAACACATAGACATGGAAATTTAAAATACAGCGTCATTTAAAATTGCTCAGAAAATAAAATACTTCAGTGTGAATTTAACAAAACATGAACAGGACTTCCATACTGAAAACTGCAAAATGCTGATGAAAGAAATTTAAGGATGTCTAAATAAATGGAGAGACATACCATGTAAATGGATTGGAAAACTCAACACAATAAAGATGTCAATTCTCCTCAAGTTGATAGACAATTTTCTTTCTAAACCCCAGCAAGAATTTTTATAGACACAGACAAGGTTGTTATAAAATCTATATGGAAAAGCAAAGGTACTAGAAAAGATAAAAACAATTTTGAAAAAGAAGAACAAAGCTACTAAAATCAAGACTGTGTTTCTTGGTGGAGAAATAGATGTATAAATCAACGTGATAGGCTAGAAAACCCAGAAATAGACTCACATAAGAATGGCCAAATGATTTTTTACAAAAGTGCAAAAGCAATTAAATGGAGGAAAGATAGCCTTTTAAGCAAATCATGCTAAAACAGTTATACATCCATAGGCCAAAAAAGGGGGTTATTAAGGAGAACCTCACGATAAGTCTCACACCTTTTACCTTATATAAAAATTAACTCAGGCCGGATGCAGTGGCTCAAGCCTGTAATCCCAGCACTTTGGGAGGCCCGGGCGGATCATGAGGTCAAGAGATCGAGACCATCCTGGCCAACATGGTGAAACCCCATCTCTACTAAAAGTACAAAAATTAGCTGGGCATGGTGGCATGCGCCTGTAGTCCCAGCTACTCCGGAGGCTGAGACAGGAGAATTGTTTAAACCCGGTAGGCAGAGGTTGCAGTGAGCCGAGATTGTGCCACTGCACTCCAGCTTGGCGCCTGGTGACAGAATGAGACTCTGTCTCAAAAAAAAAAAAAAAATTAACTCAAAATGGATTATAGACTTAAGCATTAAAATATAAAAACTATAAAACTTTTAGGAAAAAATAGAAGAAAATCTTCAGTATTTAGGAGGAGGCAAATAGGTTTGACACTAAAAAGAAAAATCGATAGGTTTGAATTCATCAAAATTAAAAACTTCTGCTCTGCAAAAAGATCCTGTTAAGAGGGAAAATACACAAGCTAAAGAGTTGGGAAAAAATATTTCCAATCCATATGTCAAGCAAATAGGACTAGTTATAAGATACAAAGAACCAAGGGTGCGAAAAATCCAATTAGAAAATGAGCAAAAGATATAAACAGACATTTCGCTAAGAGGATACGTAATGGCAAATAAGCACATGAAAAGATATTTAACATCATTATTCATTTTGGAAAGGTAAATTAAAATCATTATGTCACTAGGACATATCAAATGGCTCAGATAAATAGTGACAACACCAAATGGTTACAAGAATGCAGAGAAACTGGATCATTCATACACTGTCGATGTCAACATAAAATGGCAGAGTCACTCTGGAAAACACTGTTATAGTTTATTTTTAAAACTAAACATGCAATTACCAGAAGACCTAGAAATTGCACTCAGGAACATTTATCCCAGAGAAAGACTTATGTTCACACCACCATACGTGAAGGTTTATAGAAGCTTTATTTATAAGAGCCAAAAGTTGGAAACCATCCAGATTTCCTCCAATGGATATACAGGTAAACAAACTGTGGTACATACAGTGGAATACTAATAAGTAATAAAAAGCAATAAACTATTGATACACACAACAGCACAGACGAATATCCAGAGAACCATTTTAATTGAAAAAAGACAATTCCGAAAGGTTATACACTGTATGGTTCCATTTATATAACATTCTTAAAATGACAAAAATATATAAATGGAGAACAGATTAGTGGCTGCTAGGGATCAAGAGCGGTGGGGACAAAAGAGAAGTGGATGTAACTATAAAAGGGCACATGAGGGATCCTTGTGGCGATAGAAATGTTCTGTATGTTGACTGTATCCAGGTCCTTGTGGGGATGGAAATGTTCTGAAGCTTAACTGTATTAATGTTAATATCCTGGTAATTATATTGTGCACTATAGTTTTACAAGATGTTACTGTCTGGGGAAGCTGCATAAAGGATATGTGAGATCAGCTGTATCAATTCTTACAGCTGTTAAGTGAATACACAATTGTCTCAAAATAAATATATATATATATAACAAAACCATGGGAGGTCTTGGTACTTTCCAAAAGGGCTCAGAAAATAAAATCTGATGCTGCCCTTGTGCAAATAACAAATGGAAACCAGGAGTTTGCTCAGCTAAGGGATGTCAATACTTTCATTCCAATGAAGGGAAATGGCAGTTTCTCCATGATCTGCTTCAAAGTATTGCAATAAAGTTTAGTGATTCTGGGATGGATGAGAACATTTGACAGAGGCATTGCTTTAGTTTTTAAGTTTTCCTCCAAGGTACAAAACAGCTTAAGAATTTCCAGAGCGTATTGCTTTACCAAGTTTTTTCATCTGATGCAACAAGCGATCTCGTAGAATGGCTCAAGACAATACTCCTATATTAGGGGAAAATCTGATGTTGGCAAAGATCCAGATTTTTTCAGTTGAACTTTTACTCTGACAAAAGAGACAGACCATGTATTTTCAGGACATAAGGAACTACTTTAGCTTCCTTGACTCCATATTTCCATGAAGACTCTTGACACAAAAGATACTGTCTAACTTTTATGTTACATCATGTTCGATGATACAAGTAAAATCCAAGAATATACAGATGTTGTCATGCACTCTTTTTGTGATATTTCCCAGCCTAAGATGGTATCAAGGTATAAAATAGACCAATGAGCTGGACTTGGTGGCTCACGTCTGTAATCTCAGCACTTTCAGAGGCCGAGATGGGCGGATCACGAGGTCAAGAATTCGAGACCAGCCTGGCCAACATGGTGAAACCCTGCCTCTACTAAAAATACAAAAATTAGCCAGGCGTGGTGGCACATGCCTATAGTCCCAGCTACTCGAAAGGCTGAGGCAGGAGAATTACTTGAACCTGGGAGGTTGCAGTGACCCATGATTGTACCACGGCCCTCCAGCCTGGGCAACAGAGCAAGACTCCATCTCAAAAAAAAATAGACAGATGCTCATAATTATAGTGATATAACATGCTATATTCTCAATTCATATCAAAGAAAACTGTTTTGGATATCATAACATGTCCATGGTAACAATTAGTGGACACTGAACTATATGCTGCTTTGTATACTATCTTTGATTTATTAATATGAAAGTGTTTTAATTAAAACATAATTTGTATGGAAAAACATCCTATGTTTGTGGATCCGACTTGTTAAGATGACAATATTCCCCAAAGTTCTCTACAGATTTACCACAATCTTTATCAAAATCTCAGCTGACTTCTTTACAGAAATTGACAAGCTGATCCTAAAGTTCATATGAAAACTTGAGGCACTTGAAATAGCCAAAATAGCCTTGAAAAATAACAAACAAATTCGAAAGATTCACACCTCCTGATTTCAAAATTTACTACAAAGCTACAGTAACCATGACAGTGTAGTACTGGCATAAGAATAGACATCCAGATCAACAAAACAGACTTAAAAGCTCAGGAATAAACCCTCATGTTTATGATCAATTGATCTTTGATCAAGACTATTCCATTGGGAAAGAATAGTCTCTTCAACAAAGACTGCTGGGACAACTGGATATCTACATGAAAAGAATGAAGTTGGACCCCTACCTCAACTCACATACAAAAATGAACTCAAAACAGGTTAAAGATCTAAGTGTAAATGCCAAAATTATAAAGCTCTTAGGAGAAGACACGGGCATAAATCGTAGGGGTCTTGGATTATTCAAAGATTTCTTGAGTTTGACATCAAAAGCACAAGCAACAGAAGAAAACTTAAGTAAACTGGGTTTCATCAAAATGTAAAACTTTTGTGTTTTAAAGCATATCATCAAGAAAGTGAGAAAACAACCCACAGAATGGGAAAAGATACTTTCAAATCATATCTCTGATAAGGTATTTGTAACTAAAATATATAAAGAACTTTTACAATTCAATAATAAAAAGACAAGTAACCCAACTAAGAAATAGGCAAAAGATTTGAACATTTCTCCAGAGAGATTTAAATGGCCAATAAGCACATGAAAAGATAATTGACATCTTTAGTGATCAAGAAAATGCAACTCAAAACCGTATCATCTCATACCCATTCGGATGGCTACCAAAAAAAAAAAAAACCCAGAAAATAACAAGTATGGTGAGGATGTCGAGAAATAAGAAGTTTTCATACACTGCTAGTGAGAATGTAAATGGTGCAGTCACTTTGGAAAATAGTCTGGCAGTTTCTCAAAAAGCATAAAATCATAAGACTATGACTATGTCAAGCATATACTGGGCAATTTCTCTCCTAGGTATTATATTCAAGAGAAATTAAAAGCATACGCCCACATGAAAACTTGTACATGGTTATTCATAGCAGTATGATTCATAACAGCCAAAAAGTGGCAACGATACAAATATCTATCAACCGATGAATAGACAAAATGTGGTATACCAATTTAATGGGATATTTGGCAATAAAAGGAAATGAAGTACTGATACATGCTACAATTTGGATGAATCTTGAAAACTTCATGCTTAATGAAAGAAGCCAATCACAAAAGACCACATACTGTATGTATCATATAAAATGTGCAAAGTAGGCAACTTGATTGAAACAGAAAGTAGATCAATGGTTACCTAAAGCTGGTGAGACGAGGAAGAAATGTGGAGTGACTGCTCATGAGCAGTCTCTTCAGGGTAATGATAACGTGCTCATATTGATTGTGGTGATGGTTGTGCAACTCTGTGAAAATACTAAATACCAGTGAATTGTAAACTTTAAATGGATACGTTGTATAGTATGCAAATTATTATTATTATTTAGATATGAGGTCTCACTGTGTCACGTAGGCTGTAGTGCAGTGGCAAAATCTCAGCTCACTGTAGCCTTGACCTCTCTGGCTCAAAGGATCCTCCCACCTCATCCGCCCAAGTAGCTGGGACCACAGGTATGCACCACCATGCCTAGCTAATTTTTGTATTTTTTGTAGAGATAGGGTTTTGCCATCTTTCCTAGGATGGTCTAGAACTCCTGAGCTCAGGCAATCCACCCACCTCAGCCTCCCAAAGTGCTGAGATCATAGGCATGAGCCACTGCACCTGTCTATGGTATGCAATTATATTTCTATAAAACTGTTATAAAAATATTTATGTAGAATTTGTGCCTAAAATCTATGAGTTCGTACTAACACAAACAAATGAGCAAATGAATGAATAAATGGGGGAGAACAGCCAAATATTCTGTGCAGAACAATTCCAAATAATTTATGCAGATACTTGCCTTCAAGGAAGTGGAATATTATAACTCTCCACTCCTTAAGCCTGGGCTGCCCACAGTAACTTCTATCCAAAGAGTATGTATAGAAAGGAGGAAAAAGTAACTTTATGATAGAGAAATCTGACAAATACAACCTCAACCAAGTAACCAAGGTCAACATCAATAGTGATAGCCATGCTGATAGCATGTACCCTTGATATAGTGAGGACAATAGTTTACCTCTGTGGTCTTACTCCCAAAAATGCATAACTTCAGTCTAATTATGAAAAAAATAGACAATTCCCAATTGAGGGACAATCTACAAAATATCTGACCAGTATTTCTCAAAACTGGACTGGACAGGGAAAATGTGGCACATACACACCATGGAATATTATTCAGCCATAAAAAAAACAATGAGTTTGTTTCCTTTGTAGGGACATGGATGAACCTGGAAACCATCATTCTCAGCAAACTGACACAAGAGCAGAAAATCAAACGCCACATGTTCTCACTCATAGGTGGGTGTTGAACAATGAGAACACATGGACACAGGGAGGGGAGCACTACACACTGGGGTCCGTTGGGGGGAAATAGGGGAGGGAAATGGGGGGTGGGGAGTTGGGGAGAGAGAGGATGGGGAGAAATGCCAGATGTAGGTGATGGGGAGGAAGGCAGCAAATCACACTGGCACATGTGTACCTATGCAATAATCTTGCATGCTCTTCACATGTACCCCAAAACCGAAAATGCAATAAAAATAAAAAACAAGCAACAACAAAAAAAACTATCAAGCTCATTGAAAAAAAGGAAAATTTGGAGAAATTGTCATATCCAAGAGGAGGCTAATGATATATGAAAATTAATGCAACATGGGTTCCTATATGGGATCCTGGAACAGAAAAAGGCCATCAGGCAAAAACTGAAGAGATCTGATTAAAGTATGGACTTTAGTTAACAATAATATATTAATATTTGATCATTAATTGTGACAAATGTACCATACTAATGTAAGATGTTTATAACAGGGAAAACGGCGTGTAAAGTATGAGAACTCCTTGTACTATGTTTGAAATTTGTCTATATTATCTCAAACTGTTTTCAAATAAAAGATCTTTTTTTAAAAGAAAACACAGAGCGTTCTCCTTACAGAATGGGTGGCTTAAACAACAAACATTTATTCCTCATGGTTCTGGAGGCTGGGAAGTCCCAAGATCAAGGCATCAGCAGATTTGGTTCCTGGTTATGTGTTCACATGGCAGGGGTAATGAGGGGATTCTGCCCTATCTCTTCTTATAAAGTCACTGATCCCATCATAAGAACTGTACCCTTATAACCCAGTGACCTTCCAAAGACTTCATCTCCAAATACCATCACGTTGGAGATTATGGTTTCAACATAAATTCACCAAATTCTGGGGGAACACAAACTTTCAAATCATAGGAATCAGCCCATATCCAGGTTAATTTGACACCAGCTGCTGCTGCCATGCATAGGAAATTGATCCCACATTTGTCCTATCTCCTACTTCTACTCCAAAATGGATTGGTGACATCGCCAAGGCAACTGATTATAGAAAAGTAACTAAGAACTGGCCAGGCGCGGTGGCTCAAGCCTGTAATCCCAGCACTTTGGGAGGCCGAGGCGGGTGGATCACGAGGTCAAGAGATCGAGACCATCCTGGTCAATATGGTGAAACCCCGTCTCTACTAAAAATACAAAAAAGTAGCTGGGCATGGTGGCACATGCCTGTAATCCGAGCTACTCAGGAGGCTGAGGTAGGAGAATTGCCTGAACCCAGGAGGCGGAGGTTGCGGTGAGCCGAGATCGCGCCATTGCACTCCAGCCTGGGTAACAAGAGCAAAACTCCGTCTCAAAAAAAAAAAAAAAAGAAAAGAAAAGAAAAGTAACTAAGAACAGCCATGAAGTCAACCCTTCAGAACAGGATAAGCAGGACTCTTTTCTGATCCTAAGAGCCCTCAAGGAAGCATCCAGTGACAGAGAGAAGCAGGAAAATATTGAGAAGGTAGAAATGTTACTATTGACAAGAGGGTCAGCATCACTCAACACATGAGGCACAGCTTTGAATGAAGATCTTCTCTGAAACATTAATGAGATGAGGGAGCAGTGCCTAATCTGTGGGCAACAATGCCCATGGCCCCATCCTCTCAACAGCACATGACGTCAGCCATGTGGTTAGCCAGGAGGCATGAGGAGATTGTTTCAATGAACAACCATTCCACCACCACCAAAGTAAAAGCAGACATGATGTTTTCATTGTTTTTTGTTGTTGTTGTTTGTTTCTTTTTTTGAGATAGAGTCTCGCTCTGTTGCCCAGGCTTGAGTGCAGTCTCGAAATCTCGGCTCACTGCCAACTCTGCCTCCTGGGTTCAAGCAATTCTCTGCCTCAGCTTCCTGAGTAGCTGGGATTACAGGTGTATGCCACCAGACACAGCTAATTTTTATATTTTTAGTAGAGACAGGGTTTCACCATGTTGGCCAGGCTGATCTCCAACTTCTGACCTCAGGTGATCCACCTGTTTCAGCCTCCCAAAGTGCTGGGATTACAGGCATGAGCCACCGCATCCAGCCCATTATGTTTTCTAATCTCTATTTCTTTTTACTCCAGGATAGAATGAGGTGAGTCTACTTTCAGAAAAGCAATTCAGCATTGTATATCAAGAAATGTTAATATTTCAGCTCTTGTGAACCAGTAGTTTCACTGCCAGGAACCAAACCTGAGGAAATAATCCAAAATGAGGTCAAAGCCCAGGAAATTTTCTTTATTGTTAATAATGAAAAATTGTTAACAATTTAAATATTCATTAGAGATGAATGACTAAGTAAATTATGGTACATATAATTATAGCTACATGACAGAATCTTATGTCATCATTAAAAATATTTATGAAGAATTTTCAACTGCATGCAAAAATAATACACTGAAAAAGTAGGATATAAAACCAAATTTAAGATATAACCTCGGACAGGCTCACACCTGTAATCCCAGAACTTTGGGAGGCTCGTGTGGGCAGATCATGAGGTCAAGAGATCAAGACCATCCTGGCCAACATGGTGAAACCCCATCTCTACTATAAATACAAAAATTAGCTGGACACAGTGGTGCATGCCTGTAGTCCAAGCTACTCAGGAGGAGAGGCAGGAGAATCACTTGAACCCTGGAGCGGGAGGTTGCAGGTGAGCTGAGATCGTGCCACTCCAGCCTGAGCGACAGAGCAAGATTCTGTCTCTCTCTCTCTCTCTCTATCTCTCTCTCTCTCTCTCTCTCTCTCTCTCTCTCTCTCTCTCTCTATATATATATATATATATATATATATATATCTCCTCAATATTGGGGAGTGTCTACAGTGCTAATAATGTTTATCTCTAGGAAGTGGAATTAGTGGCCATTGCTCTTTTGAAAATTGTCAATATTTTGCAAATTTGTATCCACGAATATGATGGCCTTTCATATTTTCAAAAAAGAAAGAAAAAGTATCTTGTCCAAAATAAAGTAAGGGGCATTGTGGCTGACAGCTGGTGACCTCTCAGTACCCTGTCTCCATTCTCCCCTTCTTCCTTCAGAAGACAGCCTGATGTTCAGGTGAGCTCAAGAACACCCAGCTAGAAGGATTACCTCCCTTGCCTCCTTTGCAGCTAGGAGAGTCATGTGACTAAATTGTCAAGTTGTAGGAGCCTTATAGGTAAAGGGGTTTAAAGCTAGTGAGGGCCAGGCACAGTGGCTCACGCCTGTAATCCCAGCACTTTGGGAAGACAAGGCGGGTGGATCACCTGAGATCAGAGTTCAAGACCAGCCTGGGCAACATGGTGAAACACCATCTCTACTAAAAATATAAAAATTAGCCAGGTGTGGTGGCACATGCCTGTAGTACCAGCTACTTGGAAGGCTGAGGCAGGAGAACCTCCTGAACCTGGTGAAAGTTGCAATGAGCCAAGATCGCACCACTGCACTCCCGCCTGGGTGACAGAGCAAGACTCTGTCTTTAAAAAAAAAAAAGATGATGAGTTTTGCCTGAGTCCTTGGGTCTGGGTGGGAGGGTGGTTGTTGAGCAGAGTTAGCCAGTGGGTTTTGGTGGTAGAGAGATAAGGAGATTAAAGGTGATGGCTCCAGAAACAGGCAAGCCCAGCCCCAGGCCCCAGGAGCCCCACTGAGCTTAAGCACCTGGCAAAGTGCTGATGGAAGCTCCTCTGCAGATCAGATTTGGCCCTGGAGGACCTGGAAGCAGAGGGAGATGAGAGCCTGAATGGGCAGCTCCGCCTTCCTGGGGCTCTCCCAACCCCAACCCTCCTCTCCAGGCAGTCCCTGGGCTGCCAGCAGGACTTTCACCATTTGTCTTAAGTCAGGTGACATCTCCCAGACAGGTGCAATGCCTACTGGCTTTCCTTCCATACCAAATGCCTTGGTCATCCTGTCATTTAATAACCAAAATCACAAGACTGTGCAGTCTGACAGTCTTATCCAGAGCCCCCTGAAACCTATACGAACGTCTGGCCTTTGGTAGAGGACCATATTCATCAACAGTCACGGTGTGTTACTCAGTGCAGCACTCATGCAATGTTAGTTCCCCCCAAAAAAGCCATGGGAGGGTTATTATGGCCAAATATATTTGTAAAAGACTCCATGTTCTATCTCCTTCTAGGAAATTCACACTGTACATTAACATATTAAAGGCTCTGAAAAGTCCCATAGTAAAGACAACATTTATACTTGAATATTTTCCCAAATTATGTAACCGGGAATCCTGTTGTCATAGAGCGTCTATTAACTTCTTTTAGAACACATCCAGTTGGAAATGCTATCCTAGATGCTTGAAAAAGATTGTATTTTGTTCCCTAATTAGATAAATTTTGTATCTGTTGGGATCTGAAATTTTTATGTCTGTCATTATTACTACATTTGGAATTACCACTTCTTCATCTTGGAGTAAATTTCCTTTTGACTGAAAAAGGCATCATTTATTCGACAGCAGGGTCAGGGTAGATCTGGGAACATTCCATCACCTGCTTTTCTGATTGCATCAGTGCAGCATGGGAAATGTTATTTGCATCTGAACTGTATCTCCTGTTTCCGCTGGGAGTGATACAAAGCTCCAACCACTAACTCACTCATCATTTGTGCACCACACACCTATTAAGTCTCTGCTACACGTCAGGACTGTGCTAGCCAGGTTATATGTAGTATTTCAAGCCCTCACAGCACTGAAAGGAAGTGTTATTATACCCATTGTACAGGAGGGAAACTCAGGTCAGCTAAGACTGAGTTACCAATCTATAGCACATGAGGACCGGGGTGGCACGAGCATATCGGGGACCGGGACGGCAGTTGCACGGCTTGCACCGCTTCCCTCCAGGAGCCTGCGTTCTCCCTCCCTCTCCTGTGTCACAGGGCTCTCAACTATTGCCTGACCTGCATCTTTGATGCTGCCTGGCTTCCAATTTGGTGTCCCTAATTGGAATCAAATATTTCTGACTCTGGAAATAAATACTGTTAAACAGTGGCTTGTGCATAGAATAAATAAATGTCTGTTGCTAAGGAGACATTGGGAAGATGAAAGACCAGGAGGCAGATTCCAGCCTCTCTGAGACCCCCAATTTGGCTCCACCTGAACTAAGGCAGGGGCTGGGCAGGTAAAGAACTGAGTGAGGTACCCAGGGAAAGGGGGCAGCTGCCTTTCCACCCCAGGTGATTGCAGGCCCACAGGCCATATGCATTGTTCAAGAGAGGTTAGGAATCTCTGTTTTTTTGTGAAATCCATCAAGTTGTAACCACTAGCAACTACAGTGCATTGAACAGTGTCCTCCAAAAATTAATATCCACCTGGAAATTCAGAAAGTGACCTTATTTGGAGAGAGAGTTCTTGCCAAACTAATTAAGGTAAAGATCGAGATGTGATCAACGCATGCACAAGCCAAGGAGCCCGCGGATGCCAACAGCCACCACAAGCCAGGAGAGAGGCATAGGGTGGTCTCTCAGAGCCTCCAGAAGAAACTACCTCTGCTGGAATCAGAAGGAATCAACACCTTGCTTTCAGGTTCTCGGATGTCTGGCTTCCAGAACTATGAGAGAGTATATTTCTGTTGTTTCAAGCCATCCAGCTTGTGGTAATTTGTTACAGCAGTCCCAGGAAAGTAATAGAGCAATAAACTATAATTTTTAGCAATACCACTTGAGCCAGCAAAATCAACCTGGGAGCCAGATTAGGCCTGCAAGTCACCCTCACCCCGGGTAGAGTCGAAGGACAGTCATGCCATGTCATCATTATCTCCTCATTATTTTCTCCAAAAATGATGCTGCTGCCTCCCCAACAACTCTACGTAGACTGAACCTAAGTCCCAGAGCCATATTTCCAACATCCTCCGGACATCTTCATTTGCAGGACCTGCAGGCAACTCCAGCTTAAGGTGTCTGAAATCCAGCTCCATTCCTTATTGTGTGAAATGCCACCACTCTGGACCACTGGTGTGCTGAGGCAGGTTGTGCTGGCTCCCAAGAGTTGACTATGAAATATTCAGGAATTTTCCCTGCTGATTGCCAAATTGTTGGTCCCTTGAAAACTGCCATAGTGGCAGTATTTATGCCACAGAAATTGGCAAACACTATGATCAGGGGCTTTGTGTTTTGGGAAAGCCAGTTCACCAGCAAACCACCAAAACCTCCACCCCAACTTTCAGTTGAAAAAGCCTACTTCTGTTTTATTTCACTCTCTTATTATAGCTCACACCTAGCCAGCAAATCCCATTAATTCTCTCTGCAAAGTATTGTGTCAACTACTCTCCCCTTCACTGCCCTGCCCCTCCTAATTCGGGTCTAATCATTCATCATTCTTGCATTTGAACTACTACAAGGGTTTCAGAATTTTCACCCTACCCCCAGTTATATCCCTCAAACAGGGAGTTGGATTATACTGGTTCTCTCCTCAAGTATTTTTAACATCCGAACGCCTTTGCCTGGCATTCAGAGCAATGTTAGTTAGGCATTTTTCCATTGCAACTGGCAAGAACCCAATTCATACAAACTGAATCAAAAAGGGAACCCGCTAATTCATAGAAGCCCAAGGGGAATGAGGCTGCAGGTAAAGCTGGTTCAGGTCTCTGGCTTGTTCCCCACTACTTAGCTCATCGTCTTTTTGCCTGGTTTCATTCCCTGGTATGCTGCCTCCCCGTGGAAGGCAAAATGGCCAGCAGCTGCCCTTGAATCACGTCCTCCTAGCCCAGTGTAGTGTGACAGAGTAAACTGCCTTCATCTTCCCAATCCTTCAATCCTCCTAAAGCCATGCCTTGTCTATGTGACTTTGCAGTTCCTCTTACTGAGGAGGTGGAGTCTATTTCCCCATTCCTTGAGTCTGAGTTTGGTCATGTGACTTGCTTTGGCCAATGGGATGTTAGCAAGAGAGCCTTGAAAAAGCACTTGTGCGTTTCCACTTGCTCCATCAGGATGTGCTGGGCCAGCCCAATGGGGATGATGCACGTGGGGCTGCACCGAGCTATCTCAGCCAAACCAGTCACAGCCAGTGCAGATCAGCAGACACACAGCCAATGTTCAGCCATGTGAGTGAGCCCAGCCAAGCCCCACCAAGCCACACAGACTTGGGAGCTAAATAAATGTTCATTGTGGTATGTCACTGAGGTTTTACAGTTGCTTGTCACACACCATTATTGTGGCAGTAAATAACTGATACACTTAGTGAAATCATTGGAAAGAGAATCTCTCTCTGTGTCTACCTAGCAACTTCAGGGAGCATCAATTAGCTCTGCTGGCAGACCATGCCCAGCCTGTGAACAAGAGGATCACAAGGTTTGGTTGAACATGCTGGACCTCAGGAGTGTGGGTCGCCATGATGACAACCTCACAAGAACTGTATGAAGCTGAGCATGGTGGCTCACACCTGTAATCCCAGCATTTTGGAAGGCTGAGGAAGGCAGATTACCTAAGGTCAGGAGTTCAAGACCAGCCTGGCCAACATGATGAAACACCATCTATACTAAAAATACAAAAATAGGCCAGGTGTGGTAGTGCTATAATCCCAGCTCCTCATGGGGCTGAGGCAGGAGAATCGCTTGAACCCAGGAGGCAGAGGTTGCTGTGAGCCAAGATCATGCCACTGCACTCCATCCTGGGCAAGAGAGCAAAACTCAATCTCGAAAAAAAATACTACATGGAAGAGAAGGGCAGAACGGCATGTCCCTGAGAAATTTCCTCCACGGCCTGGCCGCCTTTTCCCTTCTCCCTCATCCGCCTCTCTGCCTTATCCCCTGTCTCTCTGCACAAGCACCTTAGATTCCCTCATTTGGAACTACTTGCCATTTCCCAAATCTGCCACCCGCTTTTGTATCTCTTTACCTTTGCTCAACTGCTTCTCCCACCTGGAAGGCCTTCCCACTCCTCCCTCTGCAAATCCAGCTCTAATCCTTCATCCTTCCTTGAGGAAGGACTCCAGTCCCAAAGACAGAGACACAAGGGGTTGGCAGAGAACACAGAGCAAAACCAGCAGCCAAAGAACAGGGCCGAGGGCACAGGGCAGAGCTGTGCAAGGATCCCTGCAGTCCGTGCAGAAAGCGAGGACCTGGATCTGGAGCAGTGGCAAGAGCTAAGACCCGAGGGCCGGTCCGAGGACTTGCAGCCCCCTGCCAGGATCTGCTCAGGGGTGGGGCAGAGGCTGCAGGGTGCAGACAAGCCACGGCAGAGGAGGCAGGAGTGGCAAGGGGTGGCAGCTGGCAAGGAGCGGCACTCCTGGCATCGAGCTCATGTTGGACAAAGGCTTGGAGGCAGGATCAGAATCCAAGGGATTTAAAGCAATAAAGAAATAACGAGGACACAACTTTTCAAGCCCTTGGGGCATGCCAGGTACTGGGCTAAGAACTTAATTACATTATCTCTTGTAATTCTCACAACCACCTTATGAGGCAAAATACAACCAACATCCACATTATACAGGGGAAGAAACTGAGGCCCAAAGAGGTGGCATGGCTCCCCAGGTCACACTGGTGACCACCAGAGCAGGAATGCAAGTCTAAGCCTTCTCAACTCCAAAGCCCCCCCCCACCCCGCTTTTCTTTTTTTTGAGACGGAATCTCTCTCTGTCGCCCAGGCTAGAGTGCAGTGGCACAATCTTGGCTCACTGCAACCTCTGCCTCCCAGGTTCAAGTGATTCTTCTGCCTCAGCCTCCCAAGTAACTGGAATTACAGGCGTGTGCCACCACGCCCAGTTAATTTTTGTATTTTTAGTAGAGATGGGGTTCCACCGTGTTGGCCAGGCTGGTCTTGAACTCCTGACCTCAGATGATCTGCCTGCCTCGGCCTCCCTAATTGCTGGGATTACAGGCATGAGCCACCACACCAGGCCCAGAGCCCATTCTTAACTATTCCGCTTTCTTGCCCAGGGCAGAGTTGAACTTCCCACTTCTCTGATTTTAACCAAAGGGAAGCTTCTGCTAAGTCCAGCTCCAGACAGGCCTAGGTCTCGGCATCAAGGCAGCTTTTCTAATCTTAGCTAATCTAATTGAATTCACAGCCACCTCAAAGATGAGCTGAGAATCCCCCTCCTCCAAGAAGACATCCCAGACTCCCCAGATGACATTCATGTCTTCTTTCTTTCCGTTCCCATGCATTTCATCTCGGCCTCTGCTCGACATTTGGCTCTGTCTGCTGGTTTTAGGATGACATCTGCGCTCAACTCTCCCAACTGGCAAAGCCATCCTTCAGGAATGACCATCCTCTGGCTTTGATTCCCCCAAGACACTTGACTCAGGGCCCCGAATGCTGAATTCCCACATGTTGAATTGAATGTGTGTGTCGGTATTTACCTAGCTCCCTCAACCGGAATCCCATCAAGTTGTCTCATGAATGCATCTTCTGCCAATTACCAGATTTCTGTGAATTGTGTTACAGAAGAGATTACAACAGCAAGGTTGCCCTCAGCCAAAGTTCACAGAACCCCACCTTTTTGGCTCTGGATTGAACATCAAACCACACAGATAAGCCTCAGGCCTTTCCTCTGGCCTAGCTCCCCAAAGAACTGGGGATGGGGAGTTCTTTCCCTAGAAGGGGATTCAAATCCTCTTTCAGTGGCGGAGGAAGAAATGGAAACAAAAGCTTTCCGCCAGGCAGCGGCCATGCCAGGTGGGTGTTTGGCCATTTCCAAGTGAGCAACTTTTTTTAACTTGATTTTGTGGGTGCTTTCAGCAAATTAGAGCCACAGTTACACTGTGACTTACCAGGATTAGTCATGCAGACACATCCTGTGCACACACTTCAGTCCCCCATTAAAGGAAACGTAAGCCAGAGGCTGGCAGGACAAGTTAGAGAATTACCTCCCATCTCCTCAGACCCTTCAGCCACAGAGCGACAGAGTAAACACAGGGCTCGGGCACATCAGAATTCCAGATCATCAATGGCTAATCTCAGTATAAGATGGTGCTCAAGACATGGTCTCTCATGCAAAATTTGGCACATACTTACATTAAAAAATATTCCAATTTAATCGGGCATCCTGTATTTTTTATTTGATAAATTTGGTCATGCTACTCAGGCAGGATCTTGCAATGCTGAAGTCCAGGACCCTGCTTCCAGGGAAAGTTCTCATTGATGACAGAGGAAGGTGAGAGAAACCATAACATGGAAATCGCCTGGGTTCTATGGAGCTCACAATGAATGTCCAAACACACGGCATAAAAAGCCTGATCAGACACTCAATGCAATTTACACAAAATATTTTTCAAGGGTATAATAGCTTAGATAAAGCCCATTAGCATTCTTAAATTAATTCTTCACTTGGCATAATAACACATCCTCTCTCTCTTACTTGCTTTTCCCAGGGGAAATATTTGATCACTTCCGTCAGTCACCTGCTTGAACGCCCCGTATACCAACTGTGTGACAGTTATTGATTTTTGATGAATGATACAGCTCTCTCTTCTGGGCTATGACTGCTTTGTTTTCAAACATTACTTAATTGTGCGATGATTTTGGGGTGTTTTTTTCCCTTTCCAGAGAAATAAATGCAAAGTGTTTATTCTCCAAAGGCCGTAAACAGAGCTTGTGGGTCTGGTTTCTATGACAACCCCACTCGATACAGCAAACCTAGATTATCTCTAATGACAGACATGAAGTTTAAATTGCACATTCTGAACAAACAGTGCTCTGCTGACCTTTTATTGAAAAATGGAATACAGGGTGATTAGCATAATGCGTTATATAAAAAGGAAAACCATGTATTCATGGGCATTATGCACCAGCGATTAGCCACACTGCTAGTCTTTAACAAACTGCTTGCCAGGATGGAGAGCTTGGGAAATTAAGATTTGCCATCTATCATTTTCAAATTCAGTAAAATCTGCAGCAGTAATTGCACTAAACAGTTTTCAAATAACACATGCTGCTGTTTCTCTTACTTATTCAATTGAGGCTTTTAGCAGGGGAGCAAAGAAGGAGAGGAAAATCTTTCCCATTGTACAAAAAAATCATAATCGTTGGCTCCAATAGCTAGTCTGAAACAATCTCTGCCTCTCAATCCCCTAATGCAATTCCTAGAGGAAGCCTAGGGCCTGGTGTAGCCCGGCAGCTGCCTCCTGGAAACTGCTCTTTAGCAGTGTGCTACAGTGGGGGTCCTGGCTGGTTAACCAGAGGTGGGGGCCTAGGCACGGTCCACCCACTGGTTGACTGGCCCAGCTTCCATGCTCCTAGCAACCGCAAAATGAAGGCTTGGCGAGTTTGAGCTCTGAAGTAAACGACCTGGTTCAAATCCTAGCTTTGCCTCTAACCTCCTTACGGACAAATTACCTAGCCTCTCCAAGACCTAGTTTCCTTGTCTACCCTATGGGAATGAGAGTAATAGGTCCCACTTCATAGCATCATTGCAAAGATCAAAGGAAGCAATACCCAAGAGCTGTGAGGGCCAGCCATAAATGACTAGTAGCTACTCATTGCTCACAGTTCAAGTTCTGTCTTCTACTTCCATGGAAGCGCGTTCATAACAGGACTTCACCAACTGGTACTTTTGAGCCCTAATGAGATAGTATGGAATGATGGAAAGAGCGTTTGCTTATTCCTTCAACCACCTTTACTCAGTCCTGGCCGTGCTGGAATGTAACCTCGAATAGGACAAGGTCAGGAGCCGCCACCCACGCTCTTGGCTGTGTTACTTTGCACGTGTCATTTCATCTCTATGAGGAAATAATATTTCCCATTCGATTCTTGTAACAACCCTGAGTGAAGGAAGTCATCGTTTTACACATGGGAAAGCTGAGGCGCGGAGTCACAAAGAGGAGGCTGAGTGGTCGGAATGCCTTCTCACAGATGCTGTCATTGACCCCCAACCTAACAAGGCAGGTCATAGAGTGGCCCAACTGTCCTTGGCTGCCCTGCAGGTGGGGATGGTCTCAGTGTCCCAACACCACCCTTAGGGTCTCAGCCTCACCTCCAACCTCTGCCCTGGGTGCTCCAAGACACTCTTGCATCTCCCATGGGCTTAGGCACCATCTCACCTTTCTCCACTCCGGCCTCCTCACTGCAGCCCACAAGTCACTCGGGCAAAGGCTTCACCTACCCCTGGTGATGGTGCTCAAGACACGGTCTCTCAATGTGCCCAGTGCACAGAACCTACCAGGTGCCAGCCAGCCCTTGCTCTCTTGGCCCCTCTGTATCCAGGCTCCAGTGGCATAGGGGCCCTCTCAGTTAGGGCCACACATAGTCCTCCAAGCAGCTGCCTAAGTCCTAAATATCACAATGTTTTACCAAAGCAGTTATTTGTGTTTCTCACTTCTAGAAGGGCTCAAAACCAGTTGTTCGATCCAAGGGCGGGAGAGACAGGCAGCATACCCCTCCCGGTGTGTGTCTCCACCCCGGCACACCTCAAAACAAGCCTCGTTTCTCTTTCTTCCATCAAACAGAAAATATCCTTCATGCGTAATTTTTTTTTAATTTCCTACCTCAAAGTCAAAGGTGCTTGAGTTGCAGGGCTGTGTGGCTGCACTATTGTTACCCCTTCTCTCAGAGGAGACGTGAGGCTCAGGAGGGTGGCTTGCTTGAGGTCACGCTAGACTAATAAAGGGTGCAGCCAAGGCCTGAACTTCCCTGAGCTGACCCCAAACCCAAATCCAGTGTTCTCTTCTCAGCCTGTCCTTCAATGCCGATATGAACTAAAGTGACTGAATTCCATAAGAGGTTTGATTTGCACAAACCTCCAATTTTTCAGGGTCATCAACCCCAGTGATTGTAACAGGCTGTGCTTCTTCTAAAAGCACAGAGTCTTACTCACCCTAACAACTGGTTATCCTCCGAACATAACTGCAAACAAGACCTGAATGAATCTGCAAATTGTGTGGCTTCCAGAGCAGCCACAGATCAGCAGATGACCTGACAGGCTGTCACAGATGGCTTCCAAGTTGGGCCAGAGCTAGCGTCATGGACCCTGATCCCTGTCCCTCAACTGTGACCCTTCTACTGGGTACCCCTGCCTCCACCACCCCTTCATTTCAATAGAGACATCCATCTTCTCCTAGCAAGTGAGAGTTGACCAGCTGCCCTCCTAGGCAACTCTGTTATTCCCAGCTCCTTGAGCAAACCCTCTTCATTACTGAGAAAACACAAACTTTTGCTAGGAAGTTGGGGTGAGACCACATCTGGCTTTGGGCCAAGTTTTCCTATTAGAAGCCAGATGTGCACAGCTCAAGCCCCAACAAGCTGCATTGGAAACACACCAGTTCTGTTAAAGGGCCGATAGTGAAGCCCATTCTCCCCATCATGAAGAAGGATGGAGCTGAGATTCAGAGCCCCTCATTGCCAGGAAGCCACAGCCGGCCTTCCCAGAAAGTGACAGAGAACACAAAGCTAGTGTCTGCTCCAACGTCTGGCAGCAGACGTAACTGGAGCCCCATTCCTGAGAAGAGCAAGAACTGGGGAGGGCAGAGAGAATGCTGGCTACTCCCTTCCTAGGGAGGGCAAAACTCATCCACACCCCAGCATTCCAAATACAGTACGGAAGGAGAAAACATTCACAGCAGAGAAAGCTGGCAGGCAGCCCCTGAACCAAATGAGTACCTGGTTAACACCACTAGTGATAAGGCATGTTGATATCTCATACTCCCATGATATGATGCACTGAAGACACTTTCTCTCTGTGAGCTTTTTCCCCAAATCCAATCCTCAGTCTACATATGAGGAAACATCAGGTTAACCCAAACTGAGAAACATTCTATTCAACACCTGACTGCTCCTCTTCGGAAGTATCTAGGTAATGAAAGACAAGGAAAGGTGGAGAAACTATCACAGACTAGAGGAAACTAAGAAACAAGGGCCAGGTGTGGTGGCTCACGCCTATAATCCCAGCACTTTGGGAGGCTGAGATGGAAGGATTGCTTGAGGCCAGGAGGTTGAGGCTACAGTGAGCCAAATGGCACCACTGCACTCCCAGCATCGAAAGAGAGAGAGAAAGAGAGAGACAGAGGGAACGGGAAAAGGAAAGGAAAGGAGAGGAGGCATGACAACTAAAAGCAATGAGGGATGCTGGGTTTCTGGAACAGAAATGGACATCAGTGAGGAAAACTAGAGGAACGTGCATCAAGTCTGCAGTCATTTAATAGTAATGACACAGGGCCGGGCGCGGTGGCTCAAGCCTGTAATCCCAGCACTTTGGGAGGCCGAGGCGGGTGGATCACGAGGTCGAGAGATCGAGACCATCCTGGTCAACATAGTGAAACCCCGTCTCTACTAAAAATACAAAAAAATTAGCTGGGCATGGTGGCGTGTGCCTGTAATCCCAGCTACTCAGGAGGCTGAGGCAGGAGAATTGCCTGAGCCCAGGAGGCGGAGATTGCGGTGAGCCGAGATCGCGCCATTGCACTCCAGCCTGGGTAACAAGAGCGAAACTCCGTCTCAAAAAAAAAAAAAAAAAAAAAATAGTAATGACACACCAATGCTCATTTCTGAGTTTTGATAAATGCAGTGTGCTATGTAAGACAGTAACATGAGACTGGGTGGGGTGAATAGGAACTCTGCATAATCTTTGAAACTCTTGGGTAAAATTATTTCAAAATTAAAAGTTGTAAAACAAACCCCAAAACAAAGCAAACCCTTTTTGCCCCCTTAATTTTAATAAACTCCTTGCCTTCTCATAACAGAGCATCAGGGCAGGCATCTGACAGCCTGGGCTCCACAAAGAAAGCCCTCTGCACCTGTCCCTCCCCTCCACCTGTGGCTTGTGCCTTCCTCTCTTGATTGTCCTGTGCTCCTCTGGCTCTTGTCAACCCAACATGCCCATCCTCATCAGCTGCTTTAACCTCTCATGCCCTTTTCCACAGGTGACAAAGCCCATCTTTCAGGAGGAGACAATGCCCCCTTCTCAGACTCCAGGGTTCACTTTTTAGGAGCTGATCCCATTTTGAGAGTGAGAACTGGAACTTGTGCTAAAATTACTGGAAAAGAGGCATAGTCTTTCTGTTGGGGTTGCTAAGAAGGTGGAATATAAACCTGGGACTGGGGTAGGGGGCAGCAGGTGGAGAACAACCCCTCTGCCTGAGAGTGAAGCCAGCCACAAGGAGAGCAGAGCTGGGAGATGGCAAGAGATGCAATGACTTTGCTTGAGCCCTGAGGATCCAACCATGCCTCAAGGTGGTACCCTCGCCAGAACTTTTCAGTTGCATGAGCCGGTATTTCCCCTTTTGGTTTAAACCAAAACTCGAGTTCAGTGTCTGCTGCTCACAACCTCCAATGCTGAGCCTTCCTAGGTGGCAAACTGAGTCTCTCCTCCCTTCCCCATGGGCTCCCACTCCTCTCTTCCCCAGGCCCTGGGACCAACTGTGCCTGAAGCAGGAGGGAGGAACAGGCTCCAGCCAGCCCTCTGGGGTCTGACCACAAGATAAAAATGTGAGTGCCAGGAGTTTATTTAGGAGTTTTCCAGCTCCCAGGAAACACAGCTGCAACAAGGAGGCAGGAAGGGTGTGTTCTGGAGCAGGTTACTGCCTGGCAAGGGGGGCCCAGGCCTTCTAGGACCTCCAGGAGATGGCACAGACCACTCCTCAAAGTTGCCCTCCTGAAGGGAAGAAACCTGGGGGTAAGGGCACATGGCAGGGGTAAGGAGGGTATACACCAAATTTCATCCATCCTGGGTTGAGGACTATGCCTGGAGGTCCCCAGAAGGAACATCCTGGAGGCATCCATTCATCTGTTAGTGTCTTAGAGCACATGCCCAACAGAGCAGCAGGTGCTTCCAGGAAGGACTCACCTGCCTACAATGGAAAGGTAAGTGTACAGGTGAGATAGGCAGGTATCAACAGCATCTGCGTCATCTGTGGACCATATCAAGAACCGTGGGCTCCTGGTTTCCTGCTTAATTCTCCAGCCTCTGGAGAGTCCCTCTGGCTCTCCTCCCTAATTCCCAGGCCTTGTGCTCTGCCTTCCCTGTTCCAGCAGCTCATGCCCCACCCCAGCTGGAAACTCCAGTTCCATGAGGGACCCCTCCAGGTGTCAGTGGAAAAGGCATCTGACAGGGGCATGGTGACTTCCTCTGAAGTGCGACTGCTCATATCCACCTGAAGTCACACAGCACAGCGCATTAAAACCAGGATGGTGTAGGCACACAGACCTGGGGCTAAACCCCAGCTCACCACTGACTTGCTGAGCCATTTAAAGTGGGAGAATGATAGACCCCAGCACTCAGGACTGCAGTAGGATTCCATGAGATGGTTCCTGTAACGTAGCCAGCACCGTGACTGGCATGCAGTAAACACTCACTAGACACAGTGGTGTCGCTGCCAGGTTTTAGAAAGTAGAGAAAGCCCCTGGGATGGATACAGTAACTCCCAACCCAGAGCCACCTGCTACGGATGGGTTTTTGTTATGGTTTGAATTATGTCTCATAGAAAGATATGTCTTAACCTCTACTACCTCGAAAAGTGGTCGTATTTGGAAATAAGGACATTGCAGATGGAATGAGGTTAAGATAAGGTCACACTGGAGTAGGGTGGGCCCCTAATCCAATAAGATTTGTGTCTTTATATGAACAGGAGAAGAGACACAAAGACAGACACAGAGGCAAAACAGCTCGCTGAAGACAGAGGCAGAGATCGCACAATGCCTCCACACACAAGAAATACTCAGAACTGCCCACAGCTTCCAGAAGCTGGCAGAGCAGGAAGGATCCTCCCTTGCAGGGTTCTGAGGGAGAACAGCCCTATAGACACCTTGATTTTGGACTTGCAGCCCTTGGAACTGAGAGATGATAAAGTTCTGCTGTTTTAAGCCACCCAGTTTGGAGTACTTTGTTGATAGCAGCTCTAGGACACTGATACAGATTTAAACTGATTTCTTTTCAAGTTTCAAAAAGTAGATTTAACCATTTGAATGGAAACCACCTGCCAGCCACTTTTGAGGGGGGTTTCCTAAAGTGCATTCTGGAACTGCAGGATGTTGATGGCTGTGACCTGGAAAAATATGTGAAAAGGTGTTCCATGGTCGACACGGTTTGGATCCGTGTCCCTGCCCAAATCTCATGTTGAATTATAATCCCCAGTGTTGGGGGTGGGGCCTGGTGGGAGGTGATTGGATCACAGGGGCAGATTGAATGGTTTACCACCAGCCCCTCAGCGCTGTTCTCATGATGGTGAGTTCTCATGAGATCTGATTGTTTAAAGAGTTGCATGACCTCCCCTCTCTCTCACTGGCTTGTGCTTCTGCCATGTAAGACCCCTGCTCCTGTTTTGCCTTTCACCATAAATAAAAGCTCCCTGAGGCCTTCTCAGAAGCAGATGCTACCACACTTCCTGTACATGCCTGAAGAATCACAAGCCAAGTAAACCTCTTTTCTTGGCAGAGCATGGTGGCTCACACCTGACATCCCAACACTTTGGGAGGCCGAGGCAGGTGGATCACTTGAGGTCAGGATTTTGAGACCAGCCTGGCCAACATGGCAAAATACCATCTCTACTAAAAACTACAAAAATTAGCCCAGCATGGTGGTGTACACCTGTAATCCCAGCTGCTCGGGAGGCTGAGGCACAAGAATCGCTTGAACCCAGGAGGTGGAGGTTGCAGTTAGCTGAGATCACGCCACTGCACTCCAGCTTGAGAGACAGAGTGAGACTCCGTCTTAAAAAAAAAAAAAAAAAAAAAAAATCCTATTTTCTTATAAATGACCCAGTCTCAGGTTTGCAGCAATTTGAGAACAGACTAATACAGTGGTCAAGTAAAAAGGGAACAGTTAAACAGTTTCTTGCAGGACTTCTCAGGGCCTTTAACAAGCTAGTGTGCCTTGTGAATGCCCATGAGAGCATACAGGAGTGGCTGTCCTACTTTTATTTTTTTGTTTGTATTTTTTATTTTGTCCTACATTTAGATAAGCACAGAAGACTCTTCTCAGAGCCTCTGGTGGGATTTGCCTCTGCAGAGTAGGGCTGGGAAAAGCCCGCAAGAGCAAGTGAAAATGGAGGAAAAGGCCCGAGTTCCACGAGTTTAGAGTCCCCACATGGAAGCTGCATTTGCCCCACTGTGGGATCATCTCGGGCCACTTTAGGTTCACGGGGCTGCGAGCCAGTGCTCTACAGATCTGAAGCAGGAGTGTGACTTCCAGTGGCATGTTGCACTGAATTCCAGGCACCGCGGGTATCCCTGTTCCCCGCCCCAGCCACCCCCCATACGCATAGTTGGCATTTAACCTTGCCAAATATCTTTGGTATGGCAATAGAACGATCTGGCTCCTAAAGAAAAGAAGTCAGATTTCAAAATGCTGAGTCATTCACCACAAGAGCCGTGCCTGAGGAGAAGTAGGTCAGCCTGGGCCGAGCCTCCCCACCCCACCTTGGCATAAAAAGCACCGAGCACAGTAACAGCAGCTCACACATGGCCAGGGCCATTCTACAGGCTCTACTTGGATTCACTCTTTTAAGCCTCATGACAGTGCTACAAGGGGGAACTGGGAGTCTCCTGAAATTCCAGAAAGGAAACTGAGGCACAGAGAAGGAAGGAGGGATGGGGCTCCAGCAAGCCGGCCACATCACTCACCAGAAACCAAGGGTGGATCATCCCAGACACTGCAGAGAAAGACAAGTTAACCAGACACTCATTCCCCAAACACAGGAGCAGGCCCTACCCTTGAAAAACTTGCATTGGTGGAGACAGACAAGAGGTGCGCCGGCCGCAACAGCAGTGGGCAGCAACCTGCTGGGAAGAGGCCTGATGCCATTGGGAGTGCCAGTCGGGGTACCCCGCCTGGACTTTGGAAGTGGTGGTACTCAGGGAGAGCTTCCTGGAAGAGGCAGTCTCTAAGCCAGGTACTGAGAACAAGTGGGAGTTAGCCAGGTGGAAGGGCATGTCAGCCCAAGGATGCACATGTGCAGAAACTTAGAAGTCAGGCAACAGCAAGGGCCTACTGGGGAACCTGGGGAGGAACAGAGCGGCAAGAAGCCGAAAGCCAGCTGCCGTCAAGGAAGCTCTCCGACTCACAACCACACTGAGAGTTGGAAAGTCTGGATTCAAATCGCGACTCCCTTTATTCCTAGCTGAGTGACCTGGGCTGTTGAACAACCTCTCTGGGCCTCAGCTTCCGTATCTGGAAAATGCAGAAAGGAATGGTGCCTTCCGCAAGGGCTGTTGTGTGGTGAAAGGACCTGCTGTGTATCAAGCACTTGGCCTGTGCATAAGGAACCACGCACTAAGTGGGGTCCTCATCGTCATCAGGTAGGAGTCAGCCCAAGCACTCCAGCAATTCAGCAAAAGTTACACAAAGTTACAGTCAGCCCTGAAGACAGGGTCCATCTAAGTGCAAAGGCAGGCTTGGGGCTTCCAGGAAAGGGGAAAAGCAGCCAGTGAGACCACAGGAAGATCCGCCCTCCCAGCCCTGGCCCGGGGCCTCTGGGTGGCCTCCTCCTTCCCAAGGTAAGGCCTGCCAAGAAATTCCACTGAAATTCCAAGAAAGTTCATTTTGAGTTTCACGCAGTCCCTAAATGGAAACACACATGCACACGCGCACACACATATGTGCACACACACACACAGCATTAGTGGAAACCTAGAGCATCTTTATTTTCTCCCCACCATGAAGCTGAGACTAGCATGGAAAAGCACACCACCTGCCTCTTCACGGGGCCAGGTGTGGTCCTGAGCAAGAGGGCAGAAGGCAGACATGAAACCCATCTCTTCCCCAGCTGTGGGGACATCATTTCTCATTGGGAGTTGGCAGAAGCAGCTGTGGCAAGGGGTATCCTCTCTCCAAACCTTGGGAATCTGGAAGGGATGCAGGTGATTCCACCCATAAAAAGCATCCTGACAGGTCCCCAAGCTGAGCCACCTGTGCCTGCCACGCTTCCCACGAGGCCTCCCCATGAAGATTCATAGAAAACTTTCTAGGACACTTTTCATGTGGACATTTGATTATCCTAAGTAGGTGCACCTCTTTAAAATGGGATCTGGAGCCGACGGCCCCCGCCGTGAGTGAGAAGTGCACCTGAGGCCTGATGCGGGAACTTATCACCCATGGCCTCAGGCTGTTAAGTGGCCGCTCTGGCCGCTTGATCTTCCTTGTGCTCTCAGCTCTCCAGACTGGTGGCCACAGGTCAGCAGCAGCCGTGGGGAGGAAGTGTGCCTTATTCTAGTTTAGAAAGCACTCTGGTGCTTCAGCTTCTGAGCAACGATACTTTAAAATGCCCCCTGGTTACGATAAATCATACAGAAGAAATTTCTTTTGCAAAAGAAATGTTTAATTTCATTTATTTAAAAAAGTACAATGACTCACTGTCTCATGAATGCCACCAGCTCCACTCAGTAGCACCACAATTTGGAATTGTGCCTCACCTGTCAGAAGAAGTAAGGGGACGCTGAGGAGAAAGGTGAGGTTCGTGAAGCCTGGATCCCCAAGCACCCCTCGCTGTGACCTCTGACCTAATATGGGCTGTTCCTGTCCCATATGGGCTGTTCCTGTCCCATTCCACACTGAAACAGCTCACTGAACACCTACCTCATTCACCGGCCTAGACCTTGCCTCTGCTTGGCCTTGAGGGACCCTAGGGCAAGTCTCCTCCTGTCTACCTCACAGCCCCCACCTGGCCCCCTGCCCCTCCTCTAATCCATCACTCAGATTCTTTCCTACAAAGTGCAAGGTGGGCCCACCACCCCAACGCTCGCCTCACACTGGCGCTCAAGGCCATCTGCTCCGGGGGCCCAACAGAATCACTGACAAACGGAAGGCAACAGACAGGGAAGCACACCCAGTTCTCAGGTCCTGCAGGGCTCTCAGAGGCCTGTGAATGGAAGGGAGGGGGCAGTTCCAAGAAACTGAAAAAGCCCACTGTACAAAACAAAAAGTACTTACTGGAAATTTCCATTTATATAAAAGTCTAGAAAATGCAAATTAATCTAATAGTTGTCTAGAATGGAAGGTGGGGCAGTAATGAACACAGGGCATGGGGAGCCTCTTGGGGGACTGATCTGTTCATTATCTTGACAGCAGTGACCATCACATGGTTGTATACATGTGCCAAAATTCAAATTACGTACTTTATGTGCAGTTTATTGAAATCCATCATACCCCAATAAAGCTGTTTAAAAACTGACTATGTAGAAGGCGGGTGTGGCTGGAGCTCACAGAGGGGAGGAGACAGACAGAGATGAAGCCAGAACAGGAGGGACCCGCTCAGTGGGCTTTCGAGGCCCCTGGGCCTAGGCTTATGAGCAGCATTGCAGTTTTCCAGCAATGCAGTAAGAAAGGGACCACTGACCATGTGGCTTAAGCAACAGAAATTTCTTGTCTCCATTCAGGAAATGGGAAATCCAAAATCAGAGTGTCATAGTGGCAGAGGCGTTTGAATCGGAGTAACTCCATCTTGAATAGGGGCAAGATAAAATATGACTGAGACCTGCTGGGCTGCATTCCCAGGAGGTTAAGGCATTCTTAGTCACAGAATGAAACAGAAGGTCCGCACAAGACACAGGTCATAAAGACCTTGCTGATAAAACAGGCTGCATTAAAGAAGCTGGCCAGAACTCACCCAAACCAAGATGGCCACGAGAGGATGACCTCTGTTTGTCCTTGCTGCTGTACTCCCACCAGTGCCATGACAGTTTACAAATGCCATCAACGTCAGAAAGTTACCGTATATGGTCTAAAAATGGGAGGCCTGAATAATCTATCCTTTGGTTAGCAGATCATTAAGAAATAACCATAGAAATAGACAACCAGCCGCCCTCGGGGCTGCTCTGTCTATGGAGTAGCCATTCTTTCATTCCTTCACTTTCCTAATAAACTTGCGTTCACTTTGCAGACTTGCCCTGAATTCTTTCTTGCAAGAGATCCAAGAACCCTCTCCTGGGATCTGGATCGGGCCCCCTTTCCTGTAACAATAGGATTGGCTCCTTCTGAGGGCTGTGGGGAGAATTCTTTCCAGGCTTCCCTCCTAGCATCTGGAGGGGGCTGGCAATGTTGGTGCCCACCCCATCTCTGCCTTCGCCTTCCTGTGGCCTTCTCCCTGTGTGCATCTCTGTCTAGATTTTTTCTTTGTATAAGGTTCACCCTCATGCAGAATGCCCTCATCTTAATCACATCTACAGTGACCCGCTTTCAAATAAAGTCACATTCTGAGGTTCTGGGGATTAGTACCAAAACATGGAAATTTGGGGTGGGGGAGGGGAACACAGTTCAACCCTTACCAGGCTGTTTGTGGAATAAATGAATGAGAAGGGGGGGGAATGGGGCAGAGGCAGGTGAGAAACCCAAGTCTAAACTCAACTCTGAAACTCCCCACAGGAGCCTGGCATCCCCTTAACTTCTCCGCACCACTGATTTTTCTTCTGTGAAATGGGGACAATAATAATGTGTGTTTCACTGTTGCCAAGACAGTCCATGCACCCACAAAAAGGGTCCATGTTGATGTGCTTGGGCAGGTCCTCTGCTCCCACTGGGCCCCCCAGAAGCCCTCAGTTCCCCCAAGAGCTTCCGAGCTTGTTCCCAAGCAGCCTCTGTGCTCATCTGCCACCCCGCAGATGCTGGGCACCCCAGGGGAAGAAGGTAAGGTCGCTACCCACCTGTTCCCAATTAACAGGTGAGACCTACCCATGGGCACTGTCACACAAGCATGACAAGTATGCTGGGGGTGGGGGGAGCCAGAGGACAGGGCAGTCACCTCTGCCTGGTGCAATCACAAAGGGTTCCAGAGAGAAGCTACCTTTCTAGCACCTGAGCCGAGACCCCAGAGGAAAACTATTATGGTGCCCTGCCCAAACCCCAAGCCTCAGATTGGGTGGGGTAGCCGGCAGAAGAATGCTCCCCAAAAAAGTATCCCCAGCCTAATCCCTGGAACCCATGAATAGATTTCCTTACATGACCACAGGACTTGCAGATGTGAAGAAAGTTAAGGCTCTGAGGTGGGGAGGTTATTTGGCATTATCCAGATGAGCCCAACCTAACCCGCGAGTCCTTAGAAGCGGAGGAGGTGGCAGAGTAGGTTAGAAATGCAATACAGGAAGGGTAATGGAGACTCAACCCCTGGCTTTGAAGAGGGAAGAAGGGGCCTGAGCCAAGGAACGAAGGCAGCCTCTAGAGGTTAGAAAAGCAAGGAAGTGTGTTCTCCCCTTGATATGGATTGGCTGTGTCCCCAACCAAATCTGATCTTGAATTGTAGCCCCCATAATCCCCACAAGTCGTGGGAGGGACCTGGTGGGAGGTAATTGTATCATGGGGGTGGGTCCTTCCCAGGCTGTTCTCATGGTAGTGAGCAAGTCTCACACGATCCGCTGGTTTTATAGGTGGGAGTTCCCCTGCACACATTCTCTTGCCTGTTGCCATGTAGGATGCCCTTTGCTCTTCCTTCGCCTTCCACCATAATTGTGACGCCTCCCCAGCCACGTGGAATCCAGAATCCATTAAACCTCTTTTTCTTTACAAATTACCCAGTCTCTGGTATGTCTTTATTAGCAGCACGAGAACAGACTAATATACCCCTAGAGTCTCCAGGAGGAGGCAGACCTGCCAGCACCTTGGTTTTAAGCCAGTGAGACTCGTATCAAACTTCTGACCTCCAGAACTGTAAGATAATACTGTGTGGGGTTGTAAGCTCCTAAGTTTGTGGTAATTTGTACAGCAGAAACAGAAAGCTAGCTCAGGTGAGGTATACGCTCCAGCGCCCCAGAAGGGGACAGGCTCAGGCAGAGGTCTAAGGAAGCGACAGAGCGAGGCTCCTCCAGGGAGCGAGGAGCCCACACTTCCATGCTGTAGAATTTCCGGAGTAACAAGGTCATGAGGGTTGAGGCACAGGAAGCCTTGGAAGCAGCTGGGGCGCCTCAGGTGTATGGTGCTACAGTTACTGGTCTGGGACCAGGAGGTCAGCAAAGGGATCCCAGGGTGACAGTGATGCTGGGCTATCGGAGCCAGTAGGGACTCATGTCCTTATCCAACTCCTGGCATTGCTTATGAGAAACTTGAAGGAGAAAGGAGACTCTTCCAGGCTCCCAGCAGAATTTAGAGGCCAGAGCTAGGAAGAGAACCAAGATCTTCTAGAGTTCAGATTGGAAAACAGGGATCTGCCTGGAAACGCTGCAGCCCTCACAGGAGGCTCCCACTTCACAGCCCGACTCTCTGGACACAGTTCTCTGCCCAAGCACACATCTCAGACCACACAAGAACTCTATGTGCTGCGCTCGCTCCTTCTAAAGACCCAGCTCAGACACTTCCACCAGGCACCCCACAATGAGCCACCCCCATCCCAGTGAAGCCTCCAGCTGCTATCCAGAGCCGTCATCCCACGCCGAAGGCCACCAGCTAAGCTGTTACTCATTCCCAGGTCGGGTTGGAGAGGCTTATTCTGTACAAAGATTCATTTCCACCCTTCAGCCAGGAGGAAGCCAGCAGGCCAGGTGGGGACGTGAGGATCAGGCCATCTGGACAGGCAGAGCTCCGAGAGGGGCTGTGTGCTGCAAGCGGAAGGAACACACATCTCACTTAGAGCCCGGAGATCCAGCCTCCTAGTTAAAGGCATCTTTCAGGTCTCCGAAAATCTACTGAACGTTCCAGATGCATCCACTGGCAGAATCCTTCCCACTCCATAGATTGACGGGGCCAATTCACCCTTGGTTCTTGGCATTTTGTGCTTGATTGGAAAAGACATTGAAACAAGGGTCAGGTGTGGGCCGTCATGTTACTCAATGGGGAGAGGTGGGTTTTGCACCAATGTCAAAGGACTTACAAATGCAGCATTGGAGGGGCCAAAGCAAAAGCAGCCAGGGCACTGGGGGAGGGAGGCTGGGAATGAGTCACACTGCGATTTCATAGGAAGACACTGGGGCAAGCAAAGCATCACTCGAGGCAGCTTCTCCTTTCTCCTCCAAGCACCAGGATATTTTATTGCAATCGCATGAAGGTCCATTAGCAACGGTCCTGGAAAATGGCTCTTTCAAGGTCAGGGAAACATGAGCAACGGCACGAACAGAGCAATTATTCCAAATGCGGGGCTGTTCGGTTGCTTTAGAATTCGAGAAAGGAAGGCAGCCAGTTGAAAATAAAGCCACACACCAAGTTCTGGGCCTGGCACATTTTCTGATTAAACAGAAGATCATATGGTTGCAATATCAGGCTGCTGCCGTCTGTACCGGACATTGCCATGGGAAAACGCAAGCCAGACCACCGAGATGCCCACTGACTGGATGTCTTCTGTGGACTCCCCCACATCCCTAACCCAGCTCTGAGCCCCAGGGCTGATGTGACCCCAGGCCTCAGTTCCTGGCTGAGCTCATCCAGTGGAAGGTGCCAGCCAGAGGCTGGAGGGTGGGAGGAGAGGGCATCTGGGCTGCAGACTGGCCGGGGCTGGTTCTCCACCTTCCAGCCAGCGGCTCAAAACAGGAGATCCTGGGCTGCCACCCCCGGCTCTCACACCAGCTCTGATGCCCCTGCACCCTCCAGCCAGGGTGGTAAGAGCTTCACTCCCTGTGCTAGTGATGAGGTCCTGTCCCATCCCAGGTGGGTTTACTTGTGTCCCCACCTCCCCCTTTGCAAACAGTTCCCAGTCTCTCCCAGAGACCCCGCTTGGGTGTCCCCCGTTTCCTGCCAGAGCATAATCTTTCTGTCTTCGAGAAATTCACCCAGGACTACTCCAGCCTCCTTCTTGAGCTGCCATCAACACTGAGAGTCTCTGTCTCTCAATTTAGAACAGAACCGTCCTCAGCCTCGAGTGGTTTGCAACTGTTCCAAGGATGCCTATCTAGTGTGCCAAGCCAGTTTCTGACCTTCGGGCTAGGGACCAGGATGTACATCCCCTTCCCGTCCGCACAGGGCCTCCCGAGCAGGTTGAGCTGGTCACACCTTTCAAAGAAACTTTTCCTGGCCAAGTTTGTGGAACCTGAGGGCAGTGGCTAAATGCCAGGTGGAGCTGAAGGTGGGCCTGGGAAAGAAGAACCCAGCCTGAGCGGCCAGAGGCAAGGCCAAGGGACGGCATCCCCCAAGTCTGCTCCCCACCACCCATGCCCAGCTCTCCCTCTTCTGCCAACAGCCTGGCCTGAAGCCAGAGGCAGGGGGTATCCTCGGGCCTCTTCCGGCTTCCTGGAAAACAAACACCTTCAGTCAGCAAACACTACTGAAAGGTCACCCAGGCCACACTGAAGTCCAGTGCCTTACAAACCAGGGGCTTCTGACCTAGACCTGACAAGCTTCTCCTGAGCCAGCCACTAACAAGACGTGAGAGGCTAAGCATCAGCCTGACCTGGCTCAGATCGAATTGGCCCCTGAAGTTGTAGGTTCTCAGGCAAGGGTCAGTTTGAGTTCCCCAGAAGTCAAGCCTGGCGCAAGGATGTGGGTACAGGTGGCTTACCTGGGACATGATCCCAAGAAGCACGGCTGGGGAGTGGGGCAGTCAACAGCAAGGAGCCATGCGCATCCTCCACCACGGCTGGCTCACCCCACAGAGAACCCTTCAGAGATGGGCTGGAATGCCCCCGAGCCGTCCCACTGAGGAGTGGGACTGTGGTGTCTGTCTACCACCCATCCTCAGTGGTTGGGGATTTAGGGCATGCTCCAAGGTGTCAACTCCCTGGCACCTCAGACCAGGCCAGCGCTTGAGGATGGCACACTCCCCCAGTCAGAAGACATCCTCAGGAAGAGAGACAGGAGGCCACCAGTGTGCAGGGACTGTTCGCAGGTGACCTCTGGGGTGGCCCGGGGAGCTGACAGCTGGCCACCTCCCCTCTCTGATCCACACTGTACACTGGGATGAGGAGGCTATTGTGAGTGCCGAGCTGCACGCATTGCCAGGTGTGCCCTTAGTGCTGTACCTGTGCTCAGCTGAACTCTGGGTGCAGCTGCTGTTATTCTGGGTCACAGCCATACCCTGTGCACAATGTGGCTTGGAGCTTGGAGGCCCCAGAGAGGGATTCTGAGTCAGAGCTGGAGGAGACTTCCGGGGAAGGAGGCATTTAAGGAATGGGTGGTGGTTTTTGATCAGCCAAAAAAAAAGATCTGATTTGATAACCAAACGTCTTTTTGCGGAGTCCCTGACACTATTGCTCTGGAAGGGACCTCAGCGGGAACCTGAGTGGGAACAGGAGGGGCCAGGCCCACAGCGGCAAGGTGGCTCCCCCGTGAGTCCCTCGCCTCCCAGTGGCATCTCCAGATTTGGACTCAGCCCTCCACCCTGCAGCTTCACCTCCTCCAGATGGCTGCAGTGAGCCTGGGGCACTGGGCAGACAGGTGCCAGTTCTTAAAGGACCAACTGCCCAGTTCTGCCATCCAATTCTCTCAGCTTGTGAGAGTCTCACCAAAAAAATGCCCACTTGCAATGGCAGTGAAGCCAAATGTGAAAACCCGGGAGGGGAAGTGTCAGATTGAGCCCAGACGCTTGCTCCCTGAAATCTACCACGTGATTGTTCTTTCCCTCTACATCCCTTTCATTCTGTAAACATTTATAGATTAGGATTGGGAGCTAGACGTTGAGGACCAGATCCTCAATGCAGGACAGACAAACCCAAATCAGTGACAATAATCTCACAGAAGTGTGATGGCTAAGAAGGGTCGAAGAGCTGTGGGAGTTCTGAAAAGGGAGCAGCTAAGTGTCTGGGGGACAGAGGAGCTGACATTTCAGTTGGGCTTCAAAGGGTGCATAGGAGTTTGCCAGGAAAAAGACAAAAGGAAAAAAAAAAAAAAGCTTAGGGAAGAACATTCCAGGTAGAAGAAAGGGCATGAACAAAGAAGAAGGGCATGGATGGTTCAAAGAAAGTGGAAACATCTGTCATGGCAAAAGCCGGGTGCAGGGGAGAGGCTGGGACAAGGCTGGAGAAGCAGGCGGAGGGAACAGCTGCAGCCTAGCCGCCACCTGCCCTGGTTGGCCAGTGCCTGTGCCTGTACCTGATTTTAAATAATTTGACTATCACGTGTGTTTGTACAACAGCTGGGGCAGAAGATTGATAAGATGAGATCCGTTTTTACAGAAAAATCCCTCTTTGAACATAGACAGAATGGGCCTGAGGCTGTGCAAAGCTGCAAGTGAGAGGCAAGAGGCAGCCCGCGGCTCCAGGGCTGTTTGCTGTTCCTCCTCCGTGCTCACAGGAGCCCGCCTGGAGGGCTAAGGAAATCCACACACAGCTATAGAAGAACCAAATCCCCACATTGCTCTGGGAATTAGAAACTCAGAACGCAGGCTGGGTGTGGTGGCACATGCCTGTAATACCAGCACTTTGGGAGGCCAAAGCAGGCAGATTGCTTGAGGTCAGGAGTTCAAGACCAGCCTGGCCAACATGGTGAAATCCAGTCTCTACTACAAATACAAAAGTTAGCCAGGCATGGCGGCAGGTGCCTGTAATCCCAGCTACTAGAGAGGCTGAGGCAAGAGAATCACTTGAACCCAGGAGATGGAAGTTACAGTGAGCCAAAACCAAACCATTGCACTCCAGCTTGGGTGATAGAGTGAGACTCCATCTCAAAAAAAAAAAAAAATCTCAGAACATGACTTCTTCAAGGTCTCCTGTTTCACGGATGACCTCCCAGAGATGAAACTAGAATAAAACATCCACTCATTCGGCCAATATTTAAGGGGCTGCTCTCTGCCCAGCACTGCCATAGGCCTAAGGGCACAGCAGAGAACAAAGCAGCCCAGTCCTCTGTCCTTAGGGAATTCACGTTATGGCAGGGAAAACAGAATAAGACTTCAGACTGTGAGAGGCTCTAGGAGGGAAATACACCAAGTGATGCGGTGCAGGAATTGGCTAACTGCAGCCCTTGGGCCAAATCCAGCCTGCGGCCTCTTTTATAGCCAGCAAGCCGAGAACAGTTTTAAAGGGTTGTATAAAACAAAAAGAAAAGGCCGGGCCAGTGGCTCACACCTGTAATCCCAGAACTTTGGGAGGCCGTGGCAGGAGGATTACTTGAGCCCAGGAGTTTGAAACTAGCTGGGCAACACAGCAAGACCCTGTCTCTAATGAAAGCAGGAGGGAGATGTGGGGAAGAAGGGGGAAGGGAAAGAGAAGAGAAAGAAAAAAAAAAAAGAAAATGCACAGAGACCTTAAGGCCCACAAAACCTAAAACTGTTTGCCACATAGTAGTTTCCAGGAAGAGAGTGCCCGGTTAGTAAGAGGAAGGCCCGCTCAGCTAGCGAAGTCTGGATTCCTTCTTGTGACATGGCCTCCTTCCCCTTCCTCAGAGCTGCCACTACCTTAGGGAGGATGAGACACTGAAATAGTTTGTGAAAAGTTCACTGTGCTTGGCCATCGGCCAAGAGTCCGGATTTCTGGGTGTCTCATTCCCCACCTGCTGTCGGGGGTCTTACTCAAGAAACCCGGTCTTCAGCCCGGCCACAGCTGTGCCTACCCCCTCCTTGACTGCCAGACCAGGGAACCACACAGGCAACAGCTTCTCCAAGAACCCCTGGCCTCTCCAGCTACCCCTCCTCCTGCCTAAACCACTTGGTCAAAAATAGAACCACATGGAGCCTTATTTCAAGACACCTCTCTGGAAACGCACCACCTGGAAACTCTGTCTTCTTTTATTTCAGTTAAATAAATTTCTGAGTCCATGGCTCAGAGTTCAACTTTACAAATCCTGGCATTGAGCAACTGAGGAAGAAATGTTTATGTCCAAACAAAACCAAACACATAACTCTAGCTCTCCCAGAAAAAAAAAAACAAAAAATGTCTGTAAAACACACAGCAGCAGACATTGTGACTCAAAACCAGCACAGAGAAAAAAGTGTGGCAGAAATCCCAAGCTCAGCTCTCAGCGGCATCTCTGATACATTCCATCATATGTCTCAGCTAAACAAGAACAAAGGTGGTCCTGAAAAAGTATGTCCAAATACCTCATGCATGTGGGGCTTAAAACCCAGATGACAGGTTAATAGGTGCAGCAAACCACCATGGTACATATACCTTGTAGCAAACTTGCACATTCAGCACATGTATCCCAGAACTTAAAGTAAATTTTTTTTTTTTAATGTCCCATCAATGTTCAGTAGAGTTTTTCTCAGACATCAGCCATTGCCTGGAAGGTTTAGAGTGAAACCTGTGCCTCACAGAAAATAAATTACATCTGAACAGTTAACTTTGCAATTGTTAAAAAGCCTTTCCCCAAAATGAAAATAACTCACATGTCCACACAAAGCAATAGGACAAACTCTTTCTATGGTAGTGGTGAACACCTGCGATGAAAGAGGACGGCTGAAACGCATCCACCTGTGAGTCCTCCCCTCCTCGAATCCTGTTAAGACAATAAAGGGATTCTCTTTTTCCTTTTTTTTTTTTTTTTTTTTTAAGACAGAGTCTTGCTCTGTCACCAGGCGCCAGGCTGGAGTTCAGTGGCGCAACCTCAGCTCACCGCAACCTCCGCCTCCCAGGTTCAAACAATTCTCTTCCCTCAGCTTCCCAAGTGGCTGGGACTACAGAAGTGTGCCACCACGCCCAGCTAATTTTTGTACTTTTTAGTAGAGATGGGGTTTCACCATGTTAGCCAGGATGGTCTCAATCTCTTGACCTGGTGATCTGCCCGCCTCAGGCTCCCAAAGTGCTGGGATTATTACAGACGTGAGCCACTTCGCCCAACCTGGGATTATTTAAAGGAATAAACACATGAGAACAAAAAGGATGAGAAACAGCAGGAACAACTTTTTGGAATCTGGTAACTGATGAACCAAGAAAGCTGAATGGAGAAGCTGATATTCAACTTGATTTGCACCAAGAAATCCCACCATGATGGAGAGATGGGCAGTGCTGGGTGCCCCTGGTGGCATGGGCAAAGTGAGGTTGAAAGCAGGAAAAGCAGTTGAACGTCTGTGCAAAAAGCAGGCAGACCCTAACTACTTCTCCCACTCCTCATGGTTGGCCAAGCACGCCTCCTGCCCCAGCGGGAGTCTGGACACTGATTCTCTAGAGAAATTAACATGGCCTTCTCTGCACTGGGGGACACCAGGGACCCGTGGGAAGGGAGGAGCTGCACTGAAAACGGGAAATTAAATTAAAGCTTCCATATTGGATATCAAGACCCAGTCTCCTTCCCCGACTCAGATCTCAGAATGCTGGCCAAGGAAGCAGGAGACTGGAAAATTCTTGATGGGGGAATATGACCAACTCAAGAGAAAAGAGTTATGGGTGTTGACATGTTTGGTTTTTTTCTTTTAAGAATGAATGATAGAAGTGAAGAAAAAGTTTTCTTTGCTTTTCTTTTAACTTGGAATTACCTCCTGTCAAAGAAAACACAATTTCCTACACCCACTCTGTATTATTTCCCACATTTTCTATTTTAGAGGAGGGAATCCGTATACCATATTTGACAGGTATGACTACAAGTTTCCAGAATTATGTTTCTGCTGTTATGATTGTTTCTCAAAACAGCTGAACTAAATCACCCTGGAGCAATGTTCTCAACTGACTGCAATTAGAAGCACCTGGGGAGCTTTAAAAAATACCAATCTCAGAACCCCACCCTCCAGAGATTCTGATTTAATTAATCTGGAAAGGGGCCAGACATCCTGGTTTGAAAAGCTCCCTATTCTAAAAAATAAAAGCTCCACAGGTGATTCGAATGTGCACCAAAAGTTTACCGTCACTGCCATCCAGTGAAGCCTGCACTTGACAAGCCCACTCATGCAATCAGACTGTCCATCAGCATCTTAGTATATAATTTTTAAAAGGACTGGATAGGCAAGGGTTGCCAGGATAGGGAAGTAAAACTTTGTACATGAAAGACAGACAAAAAAAAAAGAGAGAGAGAAATCAGGTATATAAAAACAACTTGAAGAAAACAAACGATAGGAAGGGAAAATCTTTGGGGGAGGAGGAACCACTAATTTTTCAGTTAGATCATAGATTGTCCAAGAGATTAGCAAAAATACTAAATCCAGGAAATCTGAACAAGACACTGTTTTTAAAAAAAGAAACATTTAGAGAACCAAAAATAACCTTAAGATAGCAGAAATAAACTCAATAGAAGTCTTAGAAGTTAAAGATAAGAATATCTCCCCAAAAGCAGACAAAAAGGTAAAGGAAGAAAAATAGAGAAAATGAGGGACAACTTCAAGTAGTTCAACATGAAAATAACAGGCACCCCAGAAAGAGAGAACAGAAAAAACAGAGGGGAAGAAAACATGAAAGAAATAATTCAAGACGGAGGCCTTGAGCTTCGATTGAAAAGGCTTACCAGGTACCAGCATAATGGATGAAAGCACACCTACATGAAGGCATGTGATGATTAAATTTTAGACCGAGACAAGATTCTACAAGCTTCCCACAGGGAAAGAGGGGAAATGTCTACATGCAAAGGACCAAGATTATAATGGCATTGAGTCTCTCCCCATTAGAAGCCAGAAGACAATGGAACAATTCAAAATTCTGAAGAAAAAGTATTTCCCATCTAGAACCTTGTATCTAGCTAAATTGCATTATCAGTTACCTGTAAGAATAGTTTGGACATTTTCAGACTTGAAAAATCAAAAATGTTATCTCTTGTTCCTTCTCAGAATGTTACTGGAGGAGATGTTCCACCAAAGCAAAGAGGAAGACATGGAACCCAGGAAAAGGGTCCGGCCCAGGAGAGACGCAAAGAAAATATCCAGAAAGATGCAGCAAGATCCCAGATGACTTCTGGGCAGCAGACCTAGAGAATAACTAATCCTGATGAAACTGAAGTTTCCCAGCCTCTCTTGCAGCTAGGTGTGAACATGTGACCTGAGCTCCAGCAATCAGTTGCATCCATGTAAGATTTCATTTCTGGATAAACCAATGTAAGGAAGTGAGTATCCATGGGAAGCCATTTTCAAGAATAGGTAGACAGGGAGGCATCTAACCTTCAGGGACAGCATGAGTCACCACTCGTGCTGACACGACAGCCAATAGTTCAGAGGACCGTCCCTAGTTGTACAGTAGGGACTGCACAACTAGTAGTTCATCCCCCTGACAGCCAGTAGTTCAGAGGACTGTCCCTAGTTGTGCAGTCTCCACGCCTGCCTCTCCCTCCTGGGGAACATCCTGTAATGAATTATCCCTCAAACTAGATTTATCCTTCTAGCTAGATCCTTTTTGTTGTTGTTGTTGTTGCAACTAAGCACCTGATGGATAGAGTGTGACCAAACACTTGAGCTGAATTCATAAGTACCCAGAAGATGAAGCAAACAAAAAGGCAATTATTGACTCCAAGGGGAAAAGGAAGTATAAAAAAGAAATGTATCGTAGTACATATGCTACATGCATCAGTGGAGAACAATATTTGTTTACCCTTATTAATGTAAACACTGAAATTTGATTTAAAGTTATAAATGTATCAAAAGGAGAGTACGTCACATTGTGGTATACCCCAGGTTCTTACGTCTGCTATAAAAATTAGCACAAACAGCAAAGACCTGGAACCAACCCAAATGCCCATCAATGATAGACTGGACAGAGAAAATGTGGTACATATACACCATGGAATGCTATGCAGCCATAAAAAACAATGAGTTCGTGTCCTTTGTAGGGACTTGGATAAATCTGGAAACCATCATTCTCAGCAAACTGACACAAGAACAGAAAGCCAAACACCGCATGTTCTCACTCATAGGTGGGTGTTGATCAGTGAGAACACGTGGACTCAGGGAGAGAAGCATCACACACTGGGGGCAGTTGGTGGGGGCGGTAGGGGAGAGACAGAGGGAGAAGGGGAGGGAGGGGAGCATGGGGAGGGATAACACGGGGAGAAATGCCAGATATAGTATGAACCTAAAGTAAAATAAATAAATTATTTTTTTAAATTTAGAAAAGGAACAATAATTGAACCTAAGGTAAGGAGGATGAAGGAAACGCTAAAGGGGAGAAATCCTGAAACAGAAAAAAAATAGAGAACCAATAAAATCAAACATGAATTGTTTGGAAATAATTAAATTGATAAGCCTCTACATAAATCACAAAAGGAGCAAAAGAAATATTAGCACAAACTTGGTGACTTAACACAAATTTGCAATCTTAGACTTACAGATCAGAAATCTGACAAGGGTCTTCCTAGGCTAAAACTGAGGTTCCGGCAGGGCTGGATTTCTTTCTGGCGGCACTGGGGCGGATGGATCCACTCGCTTGCTCATTCACAGAATTGGCAGGATTCGCAGAATTCAGTCCCTTGCAGGGAAGGGTAGGACTGACTGCAGTCACGTTTCCTTTCTGGCTATCGGCTGGGGGCCGTTTCCAACTCCCAGAAGCCAGCCACAGTCCTTGACTCACAGTGCCTTCTTCCATCTCAGAGTCATCCGCAGCGGGTGGAGTCCCTCTCGCACCTCGACTCTTCCCTTCCTCCTCTTCGTGGCGTCTCCAGCTCCCTCTTCAGCCTTTTGCTTTTAAGGACTCACGTGATTAGATTGGACCCACCTGAATAATCCAAGCTACTCTCTCAAGGTCCTTCGCTTCAATCGCATGTGCAAAGTCTCTTTTGCCACATAAGGTAACAGAGTCACCAGTCTGGGGCGGTTGGGGAGCATGGATGTATTTGGGGAGCCATTAGTCTACCTACTGGGGTGAAGAGGTACAAGAATGTGAAATCCCCATCTTTCAGAGAAGGCAAACAATGTCTACAATAGAAAATTCAACATTGGTATATGTAAGTAGATACCAGAAGACATTTCCAGAAAAGTGCTGAACACTGAGCAGCAGACTCGGGGGTTGGGGACATTGCCTTGCAGGTTTTACATTATAACCCTTGTAGGACACTAGTAATTTTTAACTTGAACCTGTCTGTGTGGCGCCTGAGTCCTTCCATTTCTCACCCCCAGCTGCTGTGCATCCTAGTTCCTCCATGGGCTTCCCTTTAGCTGTCACTGACCCTTCCTCCAGCTAGTAACCCCACTCAGTACTCCCACAGCACCTCACACATCCCCAATTACCACTCCCCACTGAACTGAATTCATACCAGTCCACCTTCTGGAGAAAGCTTATGTGTCAAATGGAAACAAGCAGTGGCAAGCCAACCAGAGACAGTGAGGGCAAGCACCGATGAGATGCAGTGGGTCATCCACTGGACATCCTAGGAGAGAACCTCCCCCTCTTTCCACGACTCAAAGCTCAGGGGATATGAGGGCTGGAGCTGCTGCAGCTGTTCTGTGACTCTGAGATTAGGACTTGAAGTGGGAGCCAACGTAGAAGAGAATAGAAAAAAAGAAAGAGAGCCGTGCCATGTCCTAGTGCAATCACTGTTGCTAATTACTGTTCCCCTTCATTGTTCTGGCCTCTGTGAGATTTCTGGTCCAAATAACAACAGCTTCCCCAAAGCAGTGGTCTTTAGCACTGGCTGCTCATAAAATTACCCAGAATACATCAACTATAGACTGGATAAAGAAAATGTGGTACATATACACCATGGAATACTATACAGCCATAAAAAGGAATGAGATCATGTCCTTTGCAGGGACATGGATGAAGCTGGAAGCCATCATTCTCAGCAAACTAACAGAGGAACAGAAAACCAAACAGCGAATGTTCTCACTCCTAAGTGGGAGTTGAACAACGAGAACACATGGACACAGGGAGGGAAACATCACACACTGGGGCCTGTCAGGGGTGGGGCGAGGGGAGGGAGAGCATCAGGACAAATAGCTAATGCATGTGGGGCTTAATACCTAGGTGATGGGTTGGTAGGTGCAGCAAACCACCATGGCACACGTTTACCTATGTAACAAACCTGCACATTCTGCACATGTGTCCCGGAACTTAAAGTAAAATAAAATTTTTTAAAAGTCTTCATATTTAAAACCAGAAAAAAATTAACCAGACCTGGTCCCATGCCCAAGATTTGGGATGCAGCAGCCCTGGAAGGATGGGGAGAAGAGAAGAGAAGGAGCAAGAAGATGAAAACGGCATTTCAGCCAGAGCCTCTCATTTATTTTCATTTAAAAATAAAAATAAAACAAAACCATTTTGGACAGAGCCCCCACTGACCACGGTCTGCATACAGCGCCAGACTGAAAGACGTGAAAAAAGGAGAGATCCCCTTTGAGCTTAACATGGTGCTTCATGAACCCCCGCTGCCATCTGTGTCCTAAAAGACGAAGCAAACACCAAGGGGCCCCCCGATGGAAAAGTCTGGCCAGCTGAGCGTTTGGGAGGTTTGTAACCTGCAGAGGAGTCCCGGGACCAGGCCCCACAAAGGGGTCTGCAAACTCTCCAAACCCAGGTGAGGTGATGCCAGTGGCCCTCTGTGCTCAGAGGTCCGGTTCTCCTGTCTGGAGGAGCTCGATTCCCAGCCTGCAGTGGAGGCCATGCTCTGCTCAGCCCTGGCCCAGGCTCACCCAGGCTTGAGGGCCACTGCGGCTCTCGTGGCAGGTGCTCCTCAGGCAGGAAACACTGCTGGAATGGAATTGCTGAGCAAAGCAGGGAGGAAGTCAGAGAGGTGATAAGAACAAAACAATACAGATAGCAATGCGTTACCGTTCATTTTATTATTTTTTAATGTTTTGAGACAGAATCTTGCTCTGTCATCCAGGCTGGAGTGCAGTGGTGCAATCACAGCACACTGGCCTCGACCTCCTGGCTCAAGCAATCTTCCCACCTCAACCTCCCAAGTTGCTGGGACTACAGGCACATGCCACCACACCTGGCTAACTTTTTACTTTATCTTTGCAGAGATGAGGTCTCAGTATGAATTTTATTATTTTGACAGCTTATAATATTTATACACAGAAACAACCTTCCAGGTAAATACTGTATTTTTATTGCCCCCATTTTGCAGGAAAGGAAACTGAGACCCGGAGAGGTAGTGACATGCCCAAGGTTACCCTGCTTGTCCTTGGTATTGGTTGGGATGATGACCACAGTGCCCTGATCCTGACTCCGAGGCTGCTGTCTCCTTTGCTGTTACATATTCAGCCACCCCCGCTGCCTTGTGTCACAAACCCCCAGGCAGAGGACAGCTGTGCTCTCTCCCGGCTGCAACTGGTCAGTGTCCCCAGATGCCTTAGGCTCTGGCTGCAAGACCAGGGGCCAGTCACCTGGCACCACCCCAGCCCGCCCTCCTAGGGACCTAAAGCAGGTCACTCACCTGGCCATCGCCCATGGAAGCCGCAGCTGTGCAGGAAGCTGTGAGCAGCAGCACCCCGCCCTCACTTTCATTCTCCTAGGAGCCTCTTGACCTGCCCACCCCTACCCCCGGGCATTTTAGCCACCTCCTAGATGAAGCACAGGGTCTCTGGCTTTGGGAAGAAAACCAGACTTTCTGGAACCGGGTGTCAGGCAGATGCACCGACATGCTGGGTGATGGCTGCAAAACCTGAGCGGGCAGAGCCAGGAGGAGCAGCGATGGTTCCTTCCAGCTGCAGCAGGTGACTTGGGCCAAGACTGCTCACATCCCTCCTGGCTTCAAATTCAGTGGGGGGCGATCACACCACTGCACTCCAGCCTGGGTAACAAAGTTCGACCTTATCTCAAAAAAATTGAAAAATAATAAGGCTGAGGCTAAGCATGCGAGCGGGTGAGGGCAATGAGCACGTGGAGAGCTCAGAGCAGAACCTGCCTGGAAAGCTGCATGGGTTTCATCTCCAGGTACCTGCGGGCTCCGGTCCCCACCTTCTTTAGGGCTCTCCACACAGGCCCCCCAGTGACACCTCAGACACCTGCTTCAAAACCGCCACCGTCTCTTCTGCTTTGGTTTTCTCCCAAGCACTTTTCTCCATCTGTCCTGCTTTTTAGTTTATCTTCTCAGCAAGGTCAAACCCTGCTCACCTCTCTACAGAGTCTTTATGGGCCCCGAAGACCCCACTCCAAGCTCCAGACCTATTGGGCCATTTGGGGTGGGTTACCCTGGTGACCACCAAACCAGAGCTTCTCAAACTTGAACATGCAGAGGATCACCTAGGGATCTTGTTAAATGCAGAAATTAACTCAGCAGGGCAGGACAGCCTGAGAATCGGCATCAGTGATGGCTCCCAGCTGCTGCTGTGGATGCTAGCCAGGATTCAGGCTCTAGAATTTAGCCTGACGGTCAGTGTTCTTTCCATTTTCTTTCTCTCTATTCACTCCCTCTCTCCTTTTGCTCACTGTCTGTTGCTGTCTTTCCCTTCCTCTCTCCTTCACGCCATCTCTCCCTGTCACCTCTGCCTCCTCCCCACCCCTTCCTTCCCTTTCCCCAACCCACCCCTCCCAGAGCTACCCCAGGAGTTAATTGGCACCCACAGGAATTGCCCCATCCTGCTGGGCTAGAAGGCCAAAACCCCTGATTCCAGGGCCTTCCAGGGAAGGGGCCTGGCTCATTTGCAGAGGCAAAAACAACTAAGACAGGAGACCCCTGAGCATAGCAGGTTGGAGCTGGACTCATCACATTCCCTTAATAATCACATAATGATTCCTATTAACAGCCATCAAAGTCAATTACTCCTGTGAAGGAGCGAAGGCTCCAACAAGCCTTCTTCTCACCTTGTAGCAAAGGCCTTCCACCTGCAGCCTGGCCCTGCCCCACCTTCTGAGGGCAGATCTCACTGACTTCTTCCTCCAGCGCCGGCTCCTTGCCCGTCCTTTCCAGTCGGGATGGGCTGGGCCCCTGGAGGGGTCTGTGCAGTCCTTTCCTCCACTGCATTGTACTTCGTGGGGGACATTTAACGGAGGCACAGGGAATCATGGAGAATCTGTCTGCCCTGCAGGAAAAACAGGTGCCTATGTTTACAAGCATGCGTATGTGTCCTAACAGTGGACAAATGCTAATGACCAAAAGCATCAGCTCCGTCAAACAGAATACCTAGATGGCAGTGAAATCTAACATTGGGTCCAGGACGATACTAAGAGCCTATGCTGAGTCTGACTTTCTCTCTGCTGCCCCTCTTCTGGGCGTTTTAGAAGTACTGAGTCATTTAATGTCACAACATTGAATGCAAGGGAAGTGAGACAAGCAAGAACCCCTCTTAGGGGTCTGTGACCCCCAACAATAGAAATAAAGGAAAATGTTGAGTTCTTTCAAGGGCAAGTTCAGACCCCTGGCTAGCCCTGAGAAGTAAATAAACAATTTGATAAGCAAGAGGGTAATAGGAGCCTAAAACAATAGCCAAGGACACTAAAATCAGGAGATGTTTGGTTCCCCTTAGAAACTAAGGATGATCCAGCCTGGGCAACAGAGCAAGACCACATGTCTTAAAAAAAAAAAAAAAATTAGACTGGGCACAGTGGCTCACACCTATAATCCCAGCACTTTGGGAGGCCGAGGCACGTGGATCACCTGAGGTCAGGAGTTCAAGACCAACCTAAACAACATGGAGAAACCCCATCTCTACTAAAAATACAAAATTAGCCAGGCATGGTAGCACATGCCTGTAATCCCAGCTACTCAGGAGGCTGAAGCAGAAGAATTGCTTGAGCCTGGGAGGTGGAGGTTGCAGTAAGCTGAGAAAACACCATTGCACTACAGCCTGGGCAACAAGAGCAAAACTCCATCTCAGAAATAAATAAATATTTAATTAGCTGGGCAGGGTGGCACACGCCTATGGTCCCAGGTACTCTAGAGACCGAAACAGGAAGATCACTTGAATCCAGGAGGTCGAGGCTGCAGTGAGTTATGATTCTGCCACTGCACTTCAACCTCAGCAACAGAGCAAAATTCTGTCTCATTTAAAAAAAAAAAAAAGTAAGGAAAAGTAAGAGAGAGAAACTAGTGATGGCTTTTTTCTTTTTTTTTTTTTTTTTAAGAGACAGGCTGGAGTGCATTGGTGCAATCTCAGCTCACTGTAACCTCAGCCTCCCAAGTTCCAGTGATGCTCCTGCCTCAGCCTATGGAGAAGCTGGAATCATAGGCGTGCCTGGCTAATTTTTGTATTTTTAGTAGAGATAGGGTTTTATCATGTTGGCCAGGCTAGTCTTGAACTCCTGACCTCAGGTGATCTGCCTGCCTCAGCCACCCAAAGTGCTGGGATTACAGGCATGAGCCACCGCACCAGCTAAGTATAACATTTTAACACATATCTCTGAATTGCTTTTCAGAAACTGGGACCTCAGATAAGCAAAAACCAAAGACTGAACTCTGATTGCCATCATTTGTTCTAACTTTCTTCCTGCAGGGCCTGGAGGAGGTACCACCCATGAGCCAGAACTAACATTCTTTTCTGCTGATCCCAAATTTTTAGACAAAGCTTTGCATCCTTAACCAATCACAACTCAGAAAATCTTTGAATTCACCTATGACTTGTTGGCTCCACTTCAAGATCCAACCTCTAACCTCCAGGCATTGATGTATGCTTTTGTCAATAACTTTTGCTTTCCTGAAATTTACCCCTGCCTTTGAAAACCCCTACCTATGAGCCGGACACAGTGGCTGACGCCTCTAATCCCAGCACTTTGAGAGGCCAAGGTGGGTGGATCACCCAATGACAGGAGTTCCAGACCAGCCTGGCCAACATGGTGAAATTCTGGCTCTACTAAAAACACAAAAATTAGCCAGGCATGGTGGTGCATGCCTGGAATCCCAGCCACTTGGGAGGCTGAGGCAGGAGAATCTCTTGAACCCGGGAGGCAGAGGTTGCAGTGAGCTGAGATTGCACCAGTGGTGACAAAAGCAAAACTCTGTCTCAAAAAAAAAAAAAAAATCCTACCTGTAAGCCATCTGAGAGGTCAGGATTTAGATACTTGCTGCCTGGTTCTCCTTGCTGGGTGCAAGGAAAAACCAAATAAACACCTTATTTTCTATCAGAACCTCAGTGTAGTTATCTGGTCATACTGTACCAGGAACACAGACCCCAGTTTGGTCTGTAACAGAGGAGCAATGATTACCCCCATTTCCCAGCTAAAGAAATCAAAGCTTAAATATTACCTAATTTTTGCCCCATATTAAGTTTCACTACACAGCAACTAATTTTTAAACACATTTTAGTGTTTGATTTTTTTCTTTGTTTAGTTATGAACCATGAGAAGTAACACAAAAGCTTCTAAAAATTAATGTACGAAAATTATCTTCATGACTTTGGTTTAGGCAAAGATTTCATAAAGAAGACACAAAGTGTAAGCTTCCCAGACTCAAGAAAAAGCAGTGATATTTACCTTATTTATGAATTTATGAGACAGAGTCTTGTTCTGTTGCCCAGGCTGGAGTGCAGGGGCACAATCTCAGATCACTGCAACCTCCATCTCCCAGATTCAAATGATTCTCGTGCCTCAGCCTCCTGAGTAGCTATGAATACAGGCAGGCACCATCACGCCCAGCTAACTTTTTAATTTTTTGTAGGGATGGGGTTTCAGCATGTTGGACAGGATGGTCTCAAACTCCTGACCGCAAGTGATCCATTTGCCTCGGCCTCCCAAAGTGCTGGGATTACAGGCATGAGCCACCATGCCTGGCCCAGCGATATGTACCTATCTACTCCTATGTACCTATGTGCGTATTCTACCTTGGTACAGAGAAATTTAGGAGGGCGACACACTAGCACTTTCTCAGCATATACAATCCTACCTTGCATTTCAGTCTGGGCCTGCATCTGGAGAAGAGAAGGTTCTAAGCTCGTGGAGCAGGGAGCCTATCACCACAGCAGGCACAAACAAGGACTGCTGATCTGGACCAATGGGCACCAGGGAGGCCCTTCGGCCATGGCGGCCCCCTTTCCCCAGCCCTGGCTGGAGTCAATCAAGCCAGTTGTTTCCCTGCAGTCCCTACCCCTGCTTGTGTCTTGGCAGCAGGGCAAGCAAAGAATCAGGATTTCCTAGAGAGGTCAGCAAAGAGGAGGAAAGGCCAGGGCACTGCTGCACCCCCACATTGCTCTGTGGTTTGCAAATGCCTTTGCCTACAGTCTCATTCTATCCTCACACCAGCCTGGTGGAGAGCTGGTGACCCCCATAACACCCCATGGTACTGAAATGACTTGCCGAGGCCCCCAGCAAGTGCCACACTCCTGCGAATGCCCCCTGGAAGGCTGTTCCTGTGCCTCGCTGCGCTGCCACCCACCCTGGGGCACTTCGATCCTAGCTGCCAGGAGGCTGTTTGGAAGCATCAGCATGTGGCTTACATAATTCAGTGTGGGCAAATAGATGGACCTGGTAATGGTGGAGGGTAGACAGTGGAAGAGATGTGTCAACAAGCAAGGTGCAGCTGATGGGGATCCTGGCTAAAGGGTGGGGGCACCTGGCCGAGGCAGGAAACGGGGCAGAAGTTTGGGCCATCATCACCATGGAATTTGAAGGACATGTGGCCAGACTCAGGAGCCTCAGCTCCCACTGTAGCAGGGGTGGCTGCCTCTTTGTAGGGCCATATCACAGTGCCCATTTGGCTCCAGGGAGGGGTATGAGGATGTCTCAGGAACTTGTGGGGGAAGCCCAGGCCAGAGAGTGGATCTGAGGCTACTGCCCCAAGCCACAGCCTCATCCCCAGAAACACCCAGGTCTCAGGCAAGAGAAGGCAGCAATACCTGGTGAGGAAGCTGCAGAGGTTTTTTCTTGTTTGTTTTTTTGAGATGGAGTCTGGCTCTGTTGCCCAGGCTGGAGTGCAGTGGTGGGATCTCAGCTCACTGCAACCTCCATCTCCTGGGTTCAAGTGATTCTCCTGCCTCTGCCTCTCGAGTAGCTACAGGCACCCACCACCATGCCCGGCTAATTTTTGTATTTTTAGTAGAGGCGGGGTTTCATCATATTGGCCAGGCTGGTCTCAAACTCCTGACTTTTTGATCCGAGGCTGCAGTTTTTATGACTCCTTGGAGGAAATAAGGGCCAGGCTCAGAAACAAGGCAAAGGATGAGTTGAGGAAACCGCTGCAGCTCTGTGACTCCCGCCCAGAGAGTGTTCAAGCTACAGCCATGAGCTGTGAATGGGCCTGGCCACCTGGCCCAGGGACGAGCCTGGATCGGCTCAGGCTCAGAGACTGAGGCTGGCACTTCCATCAAAGGCCCTTCACAAGTTCATCCATGCCTGGAAACACCTGCAAGGGGGCACTGCCCTGCACTCAGACAAAGCTGGGTTCAAATCCCAGCTGCACTGCTACACAGATGAGACATTGGGTACATGATTTCCTTTCTCTGAGCCTCATTTACCCCCCAAATGAAATGGTAGAAATACTCCAACTTAATCCATGAGATTAAACGGGGTGATGTATTGACAGATCTGTTTCTCAGATCCACAACTGAACTGTAGTTTAACTTAATTTCTATTGCAAGCCCCCTTTTCACTGGAGAGTAGAAACTTCCAGAAGGGTCCCCATCCTCTCAATTCTCTCTGGGTTTGCTTCTAAATCTCATGCGGTACTAAGGCCTGAGAAGGAATGGGCAGTGATGAGCCCCAGCTGTTCTCTGTCCAGCTGACATCTGAGAGACCCTCATGCTGTCTGGTCATTGGGTCCCATATGTCCCTGCTACATTCACCCCTCCACGCATGCCAAGGCCCTTCAAGTGACCTGTGCTCACCCTGGCAAGGGCCTCCCACCTTGTCACTAATGACATTCGAGGCCAGATAATTCTTTGCCATGGGGCACTGTCCAGTCCAGTGTGGGATGTTCAGCAGGATTCCCACCCTTACCTGCTACACGCCAGTAACAACACCCCCCCATGCCAGCTGTAACAACCAAAGATGTCCCCTGACATTGCCAAGTGTCCTCTGAGAGGCAAAACTGTCCCCAGTTGAGAACCACATCCCCAGGCTACTTGGCAGCTCCTGCTCTCCATCTACGCCTCGGTGCAGGGGTCCTGACTCCCACCCACTCCAGGGTCTCCCCACATTCCCTGAGCAGCCCAGAGACTCTAGAGCTCTGTGAGGATACTGAGCCCCAGCTGCAGGATGATGAGAGCTGGCACGTGAGCAGGAGCAGCCCCTAATGCAGCAGCCGGATGATACAGCCCCAGGCACTTGGGAGGAGTAGGTGGGGGCCATCCCATGGGAGACAACTCTGCCAGGAGGAACAGGCAAGGGACCACCCCATGGGAGATGGGCACCACCAGCAGGAGCAGGTGAGGGGCCACCCCCTGGGAGACAGCTCCACCAGGAGGAACAGGTGGGGCCCCCCTGGGAGACAGCTCCACCAGGAGGAACAGATGGGGGCTCACGTGGGAGACAGCTCGACTAGGAAGAACAGGTGGGGGCCCCCACGGGAGACAGCTCCACGAGGAGGAACAGGTGGGGGCTCCCCACGGGAGACAGCTCCACCAGGAGGAACAGGTAGGGGGCCCCCTGTGGGAGACAGCTCCACCAGGAGGAACAGGTGGGGTCTCCCATGGGAGACGGCTCCACCAGGAGGAACAGGTGGGGGGCCCCGTGGGAGATGGCTCTACCGGGAGGAACAGGTGAGGTCCCCCATGGGAGACAGCTCCACCAGGAGGAACAGGTGGGGGGCCCCCTGTGGGAGACAGCTCCACCAGGAGGAACAGGTAGGGCCCCCATGGGAGACACCTCCACCAGGAGGAACAGGTGGGGCCCCCATGGGAGACGGCTCCACCAGGAGGAACAGGTGGGGCCCCCATGGGAGACGGCTCCACCAGGAGGAACAGGTGGGGGGCCCCGTGGGAGACAGCTCCGCCAAGAGGAACAGGTGGGGACCACACCCATGTGCTGCCCCACTGCCACTCATTCTCAACCACAGCCTCTGTCACAATACCGTGCCTGTGTGGGGTGAGACCGTTATAACCAGGATCTCACGTGATCCTCTCACAGCCCTGGATCAGAAAGGAACAGGGTCCTCATTTGACAGGGGAGTGACTCCTCTGAGGGCCCAGGGTCACACAGTTAGAACCATCAGACCACCTGGGCCTGTGACATGGACTTGAAGGGTCTGTGCCTTTTCTGAAGCCCCTCAGCCTGGCCGAAGGGACAGCTCCTCCTCCTGGCAGCTACTTCTCTGTGCCTCCGCTTCCTCATGGGTAAAACAGGGATGATAATAACAGTCTCCACTTCATGGTACTACTAGGAGAATTCAATGACATTCACAGTCCTGAAGCACTTAGCATAATTCCTGGCACATCAAAAATCCTAGCAGCCACTGTTGCCACTGCTGCTGTTACCTTGACGCCAGGCTGCCTCCCCTGCAGCCTCCTCCAGCTTCACCCTGCAGTGAGGGAGTCCCAGGGACTGAAGTCAGCGCTTTAGAGTCGTTTTCCTTACATGCACTTGAAACATCAATAAAAAGAAGACCAAAGAGCAAAAATCCACAATTACTCCACTTCACTACCCGGCAGGCTCAGGGAGCTGGGTCCCCTGAGAGAGTGGCTTCATTAAATCACAGACATCCTTCAGCGTTAGAAGCCAAACAAGAAGCGATGTAGCAACTGACTGAAATGTTTCAATTAAAATGTGTTTTGTCTCCTTCTCCTGGAGGAGCGTTTTCTCCTAAGGGCAGCTCCTAATCTCACAAACCAGTCTGTTTGCCCATCTGAGCCAGGGGTGCCTGGGGGTGGCCAGGTGCCCCATGTCCAGAGGGGGAGCTTTTAAGATGACCAAGGCCTTGTTCTAGTCCAAATTCTCAGACAACTCACTGAACCTTCCACCCATCCTACTGCCGAGCTTGGAGGAGCCTCTTCCCCAGCCCTTGAAAAGAGACCTGGATCTTCCAGAGCTCAAACGAGCCACAGGAAGGACCTGAAAACACAATGGAATCAGAAGTGCATTTTTTGTTTGGTTGGTTGGTTGGTTTGCTTTGTTTTAACGTGTTTTATTTTTTTGTGACAGAGTCTCACTATCACCCAGGCTGGAGCACAATGACACGATCTTGGCTCACTGCAACCTCTGCCTCCTGGGTTCAAACAACTCTCCTGCCTCAGCCTCCCGATTAGCTGGAAGTACAGGCACATGCCACCACACCCAGCTAATTTTTTCTTGTATTTTAATAGAGATGGGGTTTCACCATGTTACCCAGTCTGGTCGCAAACTCCTGAGCTCAGGCAATCTGCCCGCCTCAGGCTCCCAAACTGTTGGGATTACAGGCGTGAGCCACTGCGTCCAGCCAAGAAGTGAGTTTCTAAGGGCTCTCAGGTTTGACAGTGACAACCAGAGGTGACCAACAGCTATGGACAAAGCACAGCACAACATAAAACACTGTGAACTCCAACAAACCACACAGGCAGACCAGGAGCAGCTGCTGCCAGCACACCCTGGAAAGGCCCTGTGCCCATGTCTCCCAGGGGCCAGGTGCTGTCACTGCCTTCTTTCTGCTCCCAGCTCTCTCCCAGCCAAAATGGGGCCAGTCTCATCCAAGTTCATTCCTTCAACTAACATACCCTGAGTGCTGGCTCCCTCCTGGACGGGGGAGCTGCAGCATGAACAGGGCCGCCTCCCCAACTCCCGCTGTGGGAGGCTGACTCAAAGCAAATCATCATGGTTCAGTGTGAACAATGGCTATGACTCCTCCCCAGACCATGGAAACCGCAGCTGGAAGGCAGCAACCTCTGCCCTTCAGAATCAAAAGGTGAGTGTTTGTTACTTGAAGGGACAAACTCCAGTAAGCACAGAGGACAGTTTGTGCTAGGGTGGGTGAGATGGGGGTGTGAGTGGGACCGCCACCAACTCATTCTGTGCACAACATCAGACTCTCCCTGAATACATGTTTCATCAGGACCTAAGGGTTGTCAGTGTATAGGGGTCCCATAGGATTAGCCTGCCTGGGGCAGTCACAGCCCAAAATATTGGTCTTCTTGCAAAAGATTCCGCAGAAGAAGTGTGAATCTTCTCACACCTGTCAGGCCCTAGCAATGCCACTCTGCTTCCCATATCCCAGCCGTACCCAGTCCCATGAAGGAGGCGGATCAGGGAGTGCTTCTACCGTTTTGCAGATGAGGAAATGAAGGCCCTGGAAGGTCACATGACTGTAGTCCCTGGGTCTCCAGGTGCCCTCGCCAGACTGCTCTATCTGCCCCAGCCATGCTGGCATCACTCAAGAGGTGACAGTCTCTTGATCCCAGTAGGCCCTGGGAGACATTTTACAAAGCAGAATCAGAGTTTGGCGGTTTGAGGGAAAGGTCAGTGTCCACCTTTCCTGGCTTCTCTCTTTCTAGCCACAGGCTCTTGGAGGTCCCTGGCCTGAACTCAGGCAATGTGGCAGCCCAGCCACTACTCCTCAAATTCCTCTACAGCTGAGAATCTACCCCCAGGACTTGATTCTTGGAACCAGGGTGCTTTCTTCAACCAAGAAAGAACAGACACTACTGTGTGGTCTGGGAAAATTGCCCACATTTCCCACTTCTCTACCCAGATATCAGAGCCAAGGGTACCTGACAGCAGGTGGGGAAAGCCAGCGGGACCAGGGGTCAGAGCTGCACTGACGTCTCCTGAAGTCTGCCATATGACTGAGGGTCCCAGGCTCAACCTCAGAGGATGTCAGAATCTACTGACTAACCCACCATGGTTGTTTTTATTTAGGTTTGTTTTTATTACACAGAAACTAGCTTGCATTTTCTCCCTCTAGAACCATGAAACTCTAAAGGAGGAAGAGGACCCTTACATTACCCAGGGGGAAAGCTCAGGACAGGATAATCATGACCTCAGAAGCGACTAGACACTAAAATCCCAACTTGTTTCTTCAAGAGCGTACCCAGCATCCAAGCCCCCTACCCATATTGGGGAAGTCCATGCTGTTATAGGCTGAATTGTGTCCTCCCAAACTTCATATGTTGAAGCCTTACCTGCCAATACTGCAGAATATGGCTTTATTTGGAGACAGGGTCTATAAAGAAAAGAAGATGAAGCTGGGCACCGTGGCTCACACCTGTAATCCCCACATTTTGGGAGGCCAAGGAGAGTGGATCACTTGAGATCAGGAGCTCAAGACCAGCCTGGCCAACACGGTGAAACCCCATCTCCACATAAAACACGAAAATTAGCCAGGCATGGTGGCGCACATGTGTAGTTCCAGTTACTCAAAAGGCTGAGGCACGAGAATCAGTGGAACCCAGGAGGTGGAGGTTGCTGCACTCCAGCCTGGATGAGAGGGTGAGACTCTGTCTCAAAAAAAAAAAAAAAAAAAAAAAAGAGACAATGAGAGAGACTTCCAGGAAGATGTCAGTGTAGGGAGCACGGGGAAGCTGCCCCCACCTAGACAATAACTGCACCAGCAGAATCTGTCCTACATAACTATTTTGGGACTCTGAAGGAGCCTATTGAAGGAGCCTATTTTAAATAGGGGTGACCAGAAGCTTGCAACATCCAGGGGCAAACTTAGTCTGTACATTGCGGTTAATTACAGCCAACCTCAGCTTTTAGCAAAGCAGCAGCCGCTACCCATCCCTGACTCCCAGCTCTGTGGCAGACAGCTGTCCATTTGTTCCTGGAGCAACCTACACATAGCCCGTGGGAGCCAGGGTAAACAAAAATTGACCCCGGCCTCCAAATCTCAGGATCTGTGTTCTGATTGCTGATTGCAGCTTCCAATGGCAGAAGTGCAAAGGGGCATTGTTGCACCTCCCCATTGTTGTAAGCCCCTCTCCTGGCTGAATTGACTTCCAGGGGACTTAAAGGAATAGTGTCCTTTACCACCCCCCTCCCATTTTTCTTTGTTTCCCTTTCAACAGCCAAACATTAAAGACCATGACATTCAAAAGCAACTGAATATACAAGGAAAATTAGAAAGTGACCACTCATGCCCAAGGAAAGAAACAGGCTCGGAAAAAAAGAAAAAGAAAAAGAAACTGAGAAGATCATAAATTTACACCTCAGGCTGATCCTTGGCCCAGAGACAGCCTAGAGCAATTTTGAAAATAAATAAATACATACACAACAATAATGACAGAAAAAAAAAAATAAAAAACACAGCAAACCCTAGGGAAGGGGAAGAATCTGATGTCCAGAGTTACGACATTATTAGATTCAAGTGTCCAGTTTTCAACAACAACACCAAAAATAACAAATCATGCAACGAAATAGGAAAGTGTGATCCATTCAAAGGAAAAATGTCTTTAAAAAAAAAAAAGAAAAGAAAAAGAAAAAAAGCTGGGCGCGGTGGTTCATGCCTGTAATCCAAGCACTTTGGAGGCCAAGGTGTGCAGATCACCTGAGGTCAGGAGTTCAAGACCAGCCTGACCAACATGGTGAAACCCCGTCTTTAAAAAAAAAAAAGTGCCCCTGAAAAAAGCTGGTAGCAGATCTACTAGACAAAGACTTTAAAACGACTGTCTTTAAGATGCTCAAAAACTAGAGGAGATGTAGAAAAGTTATAAGAAATGGCCTATAACAAAAACGGAAAAATCAAATAAAGAAATAGAAACAAAAAAAAAAAACAAATAGAAACAAGAAACCAAAAAAATTTCAAAGCTGAAAAGCACAATAACTGAAATGTAAAATTCACTAGAAATATTCAAAGACTTATTTGAGCAGATAGAAGAAAAAAATCAATGAACATGAAGACAGGACAAAGAAAATTATTGAGTCTAAGGAACAGAAAGAAAAAATTGAAGTGAATAGAGCCAAAGGAGCTTTGGGACACAATGGACTAACATACACATTGCAGGATTCTCAGAAGAAGAGATAGAGAAAGAGGAAGAAAGAATATTTGAAGAAATAGTGGCTAAAAATGTCCCAAATTTTATGAAGACATGAATATAAACATCCAAGCTTTAGTAGAGATGGGGTTTTACCATATTGCCAGGCCAATCTTGAACTCCTGACCTTGTAATCCACCCACCTTGGCCTCCCAAAATGCTGGGATTACAGGCATGAGCCATTGTGCCTAGCCTAATACTCCAAGTAAGATGAACTCAAAGAGACCCACAATGAGACACATTACAATCAAACTTTCAGCTGGGCATGGTGATACATGCCTGTAATTCCAGCACTTTGCAAGGCCAAGGTGGGCAGACCACTTGAGCTCAGGAGTTCAAGACCAGCCTGGGCAAAATAGCAAGACCCTGTCACTACAAAAAATACAAAAATTAGCTGACTGTGTGGTGTGCACTTGTAGTCCCAGCTACTTGGGAGGCTGAGGTAGGAGGATCACTGAAGCCTGGGAGGTCGAGGCTGCAGTGAGCTGAGATCATGCCACCGCACTCCAGCCTGGGCAACCAAGTTGGACCCTGTCTCAAAAAAACGAAGAAGAAGAAGAAATAATATCAAACGATTTAAATGACTGGTCACATACGGGAGCTTCTCAAGATTACCAGCATATTTCTCATCTGAAACTTTGGAAGCCAGAGGCAGTGGGCCAGTCTATTCAAGGTGCTAAAAGAAAAAGATCTGTCAACCAAGAATTCTATATTCAGCAAAATTGTCTTTCAAAAGTGAAGGAGAATAGGTTTATAGAGTAAAATTGTGGGTATTAGAGGCTAGGAAGGGAAGGATATGAAGACTTTAATCAATGGATACAAAATCACAGCTAGATAGAAGGAATAAGTTCTAATGTTCTACAGCACTGTAGGGTAAAAATGGTTAATGATAATTTGTAGTATAGAAGAGAAGATTTTTGAATGTTCACAACACAAAGAAATGATAAATGTTTAAGGTAATGAATGTGCTAATTATCCTCATTGGATCATTCCACATCATATATGTATGTCAAAATATCACATTCTATTCCATAAATATGTACAATTATGTGTTAACTCAAAATAAGAGAAATAAATGTTTTTTGTTTTTCTGGACAGTCTTGCTCTATTGCCAGGCTGGAGTGCAGTGGCGTGATCTCAGCTCACTGCAACCTCCACCTCATGGATTCAAGCGATTCTTCTGCCTCAGCCCACTACAGGCACACACCACCAGGCCCCAGCTAATTTGTTTGTAATTTAAGTAGAGATGGGGTTTTACCATATTGGCCAGGCTGGTCTTGAACTCCTGACCTTGTGATCTGCCCACCTCGGCCTCCCAAAGTGCTGGGATTATAGGCATGAGCCACTGCACCCAGCCTAATAAATGAAATTTAAAGTGAAAAAAAATGTTAAGTGAAGAGAAATTCAGACATTCTCAGATAAACAAAAATTAAGAGAGCGTTCACTAGCAGTTTTGTGCTTGCAGGGTATCCTGCAGGGTGAAATGAAAAGACCCTAGACCAGGCGTCCCCAAACTTTTTACACAGGGGGCCAGTCCACTATCCCTCAGACCGTTGGAGGGCCGCCACATACTGTGCTCCTCTCACTGACCACCAATGAAAGAAGCGCCTCTTCCTGAAGTGCGGTGGGGGGCCGGATAAATGGCCTCAGGGGGCCGCATGCAGCCCACGGGCCGTAGTTTGGGGACACCTGTCCTAGACAGTAACTTGAAGCCATGTGAAGAAATAAAAATCTCAATAAAAGTAAATATATGTGTAATTACAAGAGATATATTATTGTAACAATTATATGTAACTTCATCTATTTTTTACATGATTTCAGAGACTACTGCATTTTTTTAAAGTAGTCTAAAAGCTAGTATTACTATAAATTTGGTTTGTAGCCCCACATTTTATTATCTACATAATTTAAGAAACTAACGGATTTAAAACAGCCATTGGCTTTATTTTTAGACACACTGTATAAAGATGTAGTTTTGTGACATTGGCAAGTGGAAGGAGTGGGGATAGAATTGTAACAGAGCAGAGTTTCTGTGTGTTATTGAAGTTAATAAGGTATAAATTCAAATTAGAGTGTTATAATTTTAGCACGCTAAAGGTAACCAAACCCCATGGTAACTACTAAAAAAACAACAGCTATAGAGTATGCCCAAGGCCAGGTGTGGTGGCTCACACCTGTAATCCCAGCTCTTTGGGAGGCTGAGGGAGGAGGATTGCTAGAGCCCAGGAGTTTGAGACCAGCTTGGGGAACATAGCAAAACCCCATCTCTACAAAAAAAAAAAAAGCACAAAAATTAGCTGGGTATGGTGGTACATACCTGTAGTCCTAGCCACTTGAGAGGCTGAGGTGGAAGGATTGCTTGAGCCCAGGAGGTCAATGCTGCAGGGAGCCATTATGCCACTGTGCTCCAGCCTCCGCAACAGTGTTTTCGTGTCTCAAAAAGAAATGAGAAAGGAATTTAAACAATTCACTAAAGAAAATTAACCACAAAATAAAACTATCACATAGGAAATGAGAGATTCAAAAAAAAGGTATAAGGCATATCAAAAACTAAGAGAATAATGACGGAAGTCCATCCTTAAGTAACAAAAATCAGTAAAACCAAAATTGAGCTCTTCGGAAAGATCAACAAAATTGGCAAGCCTTTAGATAGATGGACTGAGAGAAGAAAAAGACTCAAATTCCTAAATCAGGAACGAAAGTGAAAACATTACTACAAATTTTACAGAAATAAAAAGATTATAAGTGGATACTATGAACAACTATATACCCCAAAATTACATAATTTAGATAAAATGGACAAATTCCTAGAAACACAACCAAGACTAATTTCTATTTTCAGAAATAGAAAATCTAGGCTGAGCACGGTGGCTCACACCTGTAATCCAGCACTTTGGGATGCCCAGGCAGGTGGATTACATAAGGCTAGGAGTTCAAGACCAACCTGACCCACATGGCAAAATCCCCTCTCTACCAAAAGATACAAAAATTAGTCAGGTGTGGTGGTGCACACCTGTAGTCCCAGCTACTTTGGAGGCTGAGGTGGGAGAATTGCTTTGAACCTGGGAAGCAGAGGAGGTTGCAATGAGCCAAAATTGCACTACTGCACTCCAGCCTAGGCTGAGGAAGGAAGGAAGGAGGGAAGAAAGGAGAGAAAGAAGGAAGGAGGGAAAAAAGAAGGGAGGAAAAAGGGAGGCAGGAGTGAGGAGGGAGGGAGGAGGGATGGAGGGAGGAGGGGATGGAGGGAGGAGGGGATGGAGGGAGGGAGGACCATAACGAGAAGACTGAACCACTAATCAAAAAATCTCCTGACAAAGAAAAGCTCTAGTAGACCTGATGGCTTCACTGGTAGATTCTATCAAACATTTAAAGAAGGGAAACAATCCTTGTCAAACTTTTCCAAGAAATTGAAGAGGAAGGAACACTTCTTTACTCATTCTATGAGGCCGGCATTACCTTGATACCAAAGCCAGATGAAGACTCTACAAGGAAAGAAAACTACAGACCAATCCTTTACGAACACTGATGCAGACATTCTCAAAAAATACTAGCAAACCAAATTCATCAGCTTATTAAAAGCCTGAAACACCATAAGCAAGTGGGATTTAGTTCTCAGACAAGGATGGTTCAACACACAAAAACTGACCAATGTGATATACTACATTAACAGAATGAAGGGAAAAGAATCACATGATCATCTCAATAGATGCAGAAAAAAAGCAGGTGACAAAATTCAACAGACTTTCATGTCATGACTTAAAAAAAAAAACACTCGAAAAAGTAGGAATACCAAAAAAAAAAAAAAAAAAAAAAAAAAACAATACCTCAATTGGCCAGGCACAGTCACTCACCCATATAATCCCAGTACTTTGGGAGGCCGAGGTGGGCAGATCACCTGAGGTCAGGGGTTCAAGACCAACCTCACCAGCATGGCGAAATCCCATATCTACTAAAAATACAAAATTAGCCAGGCATGGTGGCACATGCCACATAGTGGCACAAATCCCTGCCACTTAGGAGGCTGAGACCAGAGACTCACTTGAGCCTGGGAGGCAGAGGCTGCAGTGAGCCAAGAGTATACCACTGCAGTCCAGCCTAGCAACAGAGTGAGACTCCATCTAAAAAAAAAAGAAAAGAAAAATCTCATATAATAAAAGCCATTTATGGAAAAACCTACAATAAATGTCAGGCTCAATGGTAGAAGACTAAAAGCTTTTCATCTAAGATCAAGAAGAAGGTAAGGATGCCCACTTTTGCCACTTCAACATAGCAATAGAAGTTCTAGCCAGAGAAATTAGTCAAGAAAAGGAAATAAAAGCATCTAATTGGACAAAAAAAAAAAGAAGTGAAATTATCTCTGTTCACAGATGATATGATTTTTATATGTAGACAACCATAGTATTTCATCCCCCCCAAAAAATAGTTGGAACTAATAAATGAATTCAGCAAAGTAGCAGGGTACAAAATCAATACACAAAAACGAACTGCATTTCTATACACTAACAACATGCAATCCGAAATGGAAATTACAAAAACAATTCCATGTACAACAGTAACAAAATGGATAGAATACTTAGGAATTAACCAAGGGGGTGAAAGATTTGTAGAATGAAAACTACAAAGCATTGAAATAAAGAAGACATAGGCTGGGCATGGTGGCTCACACCTGTAATCCCAACACTTTGGGAGGCCGAGGTGAGAAGATCAGTTGGACCCAGAAGTTCAAGACCAGCCTGGGAAACATAGTGAAATCCCATCTCTACCAAAAAAAAAAAAAAAGCCGGGTGCAGTGGCTCATGCCTGTAATCCCAGCACTTTGGGAGGCCGAGGCGGGTGGATCACGAGGTCAAGAGATCGAGACCATCCTGGTCAACATAGTGAAACCCCGTCTCTACTAAAAATACAAAAAATTAGCTGGGCATGGTGGTGCACACCTATAATCCCAGCTACTCAGGAGGCTGAGGCAGGAGAATTGCCTGAACCCAGGAGGCGGAGGTTGCGGTAAGCCGAGATCGCACCATTGCACTCCAGCCTGGGTAACAAGAGAGAAACTCCGTCTCAAAAAAAAAAAAAAAAAAAAAAAAGTGACAGATGTGGTGGCGCACACCTGTAGTCTCAGCTACTCAGGAGACTGAGGTGGAAGGATTGTTTGATCCCTGGAGGTTGAGGCTGCAGTGAATCATGATTGCACCACTGCACTCCAGGCTGGGTAACAGAGTAAGACCCTGTCTCAAAAAAATAAAAATAAGTGAATAAAATAAAGAAGACATAAGTTTCCAACACAGGAACTCTGGGGAAGCAAAAATTTAAATACAAATAAAAAAGACATAAATAAATGGAAACACATTAGAAAACCCCATCCTAAAATTCACATGAAATCTCAAGGGACCATGAATAGTCAAAACAATCTTGAAAAAAAACAGTGAAGCTGAAAACTCTTACATCCTGATTTTAAAACTTATTACAAAGCTATAGTAAACAAACCAGTGTAGAACTGGCATAAAGATAATATATCAATGGAATAAAGAGCCCAGAAGTAATAAACCATTACATGGGGTTTACTATTATTATTATTATTATTATGAGACATACAGACAGAGCTTCTCTCTTATCTCTTTTATTTATTTATTTTTTATTTTTATTTTTATTTTATTTATTTTTTTTTTTTGAGACAGAGCTTCTCTCTTGTTGCCTAGGTTGGAGTGCAGTGGCAGGATCTTGACTCACTGCAAACTCTATCTCCTGGGTTCAAGCAATTCTCATGCCTCAGCCTCCTGAGTAGCTAGGATTAGAGAAGCCCACCACCATGCCCAGCTAATTTTTGTATTTTTAGTAAAAATCGGGTTTTATCATGTTAGCCAGGCTGGTCTCAAACTCCTGACCTCAGCCTCCCAAAGTTCTGGAATTATAGGCATGAGCCACCATACCCAGCCGGGTTTACTGATTTTTGACAAGGGTGCCAAAACCATTCAATGGCAAAAGGAAAGTTTATTCAACAAATGGTGCTGGGAAATCTGGATATCCACAAGCAAAAGAATGAAATTGGACCCTTACCTAACACCATATACAAAAATTAACTCAAAAATGGAACAACGACCTAAGTGTAAGACCTAAAACTATAGACTCTTAGAAGAAAACATAGGGCCCAGAGAGTTCAGGGGAAAGAAGAATAGGGGTTAGTTAGCATTTAATGGGTAAAGAGTTTCAGTTTTACAGCCTGAAGAGTTCTGGAGATAGGTGATAATGATATTTGCACATCATTATGAAGGTCTGTAATATTAGATGCAAAAGTAATTGCAGTATTGCCATTAAAGGTAATGGCAAAACAGCAATTACTTTTATGCCAAATTAATACATTGATACAATTGTACCTTTAAAAATGGTTACAATGGATTGCTTATAGACTTGAAGCCGGGGCCTTAGTTCTCTTTCCCATCTTGCAAGATGGTGGGTGAGAAAGCTGAGAAGCCAGATACTAAAGAGAAGAAACCTGAAGCCAAGAAGGCTGATGCTGGTAGCAAAGTGAAAAAGGGTAACCTCAAGGCTAAAAAGCCCAAGAAGGGGAAGCCCCATTGCAGCCGCAATCCCGTCCTTGTCAGAGGAATCGGCAGGTGTTCCCGATCTGCCGTGTATTCCAGAAAGGCCATGCACAAGAGGAAGTACTCAGCTGCTAAATCCAAGGTTGAAAAAAAAAAAGAAGGTTCTTGCAACTGTTACAAAACCAGTTGGTGGTGACAAAAACGGCGGTACCCGGGTGGTTCAACTTCGCAAAATGCCTAGACATTGTCCTACTGAAGAGGTGCCTCGAAAGCTGCTGAGCCACGGCAAAAAACCCTTCAGTCAGCACGTGAGCAAATGCGAGCCAGCATTACCCCCGGGACAATTCTAATCGTCCTCACTGGACGCCACAGGGGCAAGAGGGTGGTTTTCCTGAAGCAGCTGGCTGGTGGCTTATTACTTGTGACTGGACCTCTGGTCCTCAATCCAGTTCCTCTGCGAAGAACGCACCAGAAATTTGTCGTTGCCACCTCAACCAAAATTGATATCAGCAATGTAAAAATTCCAAAACATCTTACTGATGCTTACTTCAAGAAGAAGAAGCTGCGAAAGCCCAGACACCAGGAACGTGAGATCTTCGACACAGAAAAAGAGAAATACGAGATTACAGAGCAGCGCAAGATTGATCAGCTGTGGACTCACAAATGTTACCAAAAATTAAAGCTATTCCTCAGCTCCAGGGCTACCTGCGATCTGTGTTTGCCCTAACAAATGGAATTTAGCCTCACAAATTGGTATTTTAAATGTCCTAATAATCTAATTAAATAACCAATTACCTTTTTAAAAAAAAAAAATGGTTACAATGTTAAAATTTGTTACATGTATTCCACTACATTTTTTTTTTCTTTTTTTTTTTTTTTTTTTTTTTTTGAGACAGAGTTTCGCTCTTGTTACCCAGGCTGGAGTGCAATGGCGCGATCTCGGCTCACCGCAACCTCCGCCTCCTGGATTCAGGCAATTCTTCTGCCTCAGCCTCCTGAGTAGCTCGGATTACAGGCATGTGCCACCATGCCCAGCTACTTTTTTTTTGTATTTTTAGTAGAGACGGGGTTTCACCGTATTGACCAGGACGGTCTCGATCTCTCGACCTCGTGATCCACCCACCTCGGCCTCCCAAAGTGCTGGGATTACAGGCTTGAGCCACCGCGCCCGGCCTCCACTACAATTTTTTAAATGGAAAAAAAAAAAGGAGATGAAGGATTAAGACAGACACAAAGGGAGGGAAGATGGCATTCTACAAGCTAAGAAGAGAGGCCTCAAAAGAAACCACCCCTGCCCACATCTTGATTTTGGAATTCCAGCCTCCAGCATTCTGGGAAAAGCAATTTCTGTTGTTTAAGTCACCCAGTCTGTGGTACCTTGCTATGAAATCCCCTAGAAAACTAATACATTCATCTATGAGCCTTGCTGGAAGACAGAGCTCAACCCCCACAGTAGAAGCAAAAAAATGACAAGTTCTGATCTGGGATTGGTCAAACAAATGCATCTCCTTGAACTTTAAATGGGAGGCTGGTGACATAGAGAAGCAGAGAATCCAGTTTGGTGGATGTCACAGGAACACCAGATTTCCGGGAGCTACACAACATATAGCTGCTGTGGTCCCCTTTCTGCAGCAAACACAGGTGTGTCAATACACCTGGCCATCCTTTGGTGGTCCCTCCAGAGTGCGGATGGCATAGTGCCTCATTGTGGTCAAGTGAGCTGGCATCCCCATTGTACAGAAGGTTCACGCAGCTGCCTGAGACATCTGCCCTTAGAAAGGGCTGCTTGCAAGATTGTCCCTGGGCTGGCACCTGGAAACTTGGATTTGGGGAGTGTTTGCTAACTGTTAAAATGGGCTAATCAGTTTGTCAATTAGATAATGTTAAAATGTTTGTACAGCCAGTGCGGTGGCTCACACCTGTAATCCCAGCACTTTGGGAGGCCAAGGTGGGTGGATCACGAGGTCAGGAGTTCAAGATCAGCCTGGCCAACATGATGAAACCCCATCTCTACTCAAACTACAAAAATTAGCCCGGCATGGTGGTAGATGCCTGTAATCCCAGCTACTTGGGAGGCTGAGGCAGGAGAATCCCTTGAAACCGGAAGGCAGAGGCTGCAGTGACCCGAGATACCACCACTGCACTCCAGCCTGGGCAACAAGAGTGAAACTCTGTCTCAAAAAAAAAAAAAAAGTTTGTACAATATGGTTTATGCTAGACCTGCTTTCCTTTTGAGGGTCTGGAAAATTGATACATACTAGGCAAAGAGTGCCTAGGAAATTGACCCTTAATAAAAACCCTGGACTCCTAGACACAGACAAGCTTCCCCAGTTCACAACATTCACACCTGCTCTGTCAGTCTGATGCTGGAGGAATTAAGTGTAGCCTATGGACTCCACTGGGAGAGGATGCTTAGAAGTTTGCACCTGGTTTCTCCAGGTTTTGTCCAATGCATTTTTTAAATTTACTATTTCTCTTTGTATCGGTTTGCTGTAATAAATCCTAGCCATGTGTATGACTGTATGCTGAGCCCTATGAGTCCTTCCAGCAATTCACCAAACCTGAGAGTAATCTCAGAAATGCCTGTAAGGACATACTGTGAATCCAAAATATCTGAGACAGATCTCAATCAATATAGAAAGCTTACTTTGCCAAAGTTAAGGGCGTGCCCACCACAACCTCAGGAGGTTCTGACAACATGTGCCCAAGGTAGTCAGGATACATACAGCTGGCTTTTATACATTTTAGGGAAACATAAGGCATCAATCAATATGTGTACGATGTACATTGGTTTGGTCCAGAAAGGCAGGACAACTCGAACTGGGAGGGCTTCCAAGTCATAGTTAGATAAGAGACAAAAGGTTGCCTTCTTTCAAGTCTTTGATCAATCATTCATTGGATGCACAGTTTAGTCTGTCTCAGTGAATTTGCATTTTACATAAACAGAGGAAGCAATCAGATATGCATTTGTCTCAGGTTAGCAGAGAGATTTCTGTCCCACACCTGTGAAGATAAGCTATCGGTTTACATTGCCAGGGTGAAATTCAACAGAACTGTTTAGGGTAAAGATCTTGAAGGCCACAAGGAATTTCCTTGTGGGCAAAGCATGTAGAAGGTATGTAGCTCTTTTTTTTTTTTTTTTTTTTTTTTTTTTTTTTGAGATGGAGTCTCACTCTGTCACCCAGACTGGAGTGCAGTGGCGCGATCTCAGCTCACTGCAAGCTCCACCCTCCAGGTTCAAGTGATTCTCCTGCCTCAGCCTCCCAAGTATCTGGTACTACAGGTGCCCACCACCACATTCAGCTAACTTTTGCATTTTTAGTAGAGATGGGGGGTTCACTATATTGGCCAGGCTGGTCTCAAACTCTGGACCTTGTGATCCACCCACCTCAGCCTCCCAAAGTGTTGGGATTACAGGTGCAAGCCACCATGCCTGGCCAGTATGTAGCTTTTTTATCTTTATAGCCATTTCATTTAGGAATAAATAGGAGGCAGGTTTGCCTAACATTGTACTCAGCTTGACTATTCCCTTGTTTAGTGATTTAGGGTCCCAGGATTTACTTCCTTTCACAATACCTACTTGCCCATCCTGTTGAAGAGGGCTCCTTTATCCTCCACTCATTTGGAGCATGTTCTCCTTGAATGATGGACTCAGATCTTTGTCCCAGCACCAGTTCTGGTGACCAGCATTAGAACCACGCAGGGAGCTTGTTATCCATACAGGATCCTGGGGCTCACCCATTCCCTGATTCAGCAGGTCTAGAGCTAGCCCAGGAAATCAGGTGGCTGGCTAGTCCCCCAGGGGGTTCTGATGCTTATTCAGGCTAGGGAACCCCTGGCTTAAAGGGAAACCTCCCCAGCCCAGAATCTGGACACCTGAGGTTCAGCAGCACTTTGAGCAATGACCTGAGGGGCTCTTTTGGGCATGCCTGCTCCTCAGGGTCCATTTATCTCCACCCCCAGTTGAGGGGCTTGGCCCCAGCTCTGGATTCTTAGTGTTTTGATGGTCACAAATCCCTTTGTAAATCTGATGAAAGCAATGAACACACTTTCTAGGGAACATGAAAACACACACACACACACACACACACACACATACACACACACACGGAAGCACAATTTTACCCACAATTTAGGAGCCTATAGACCACATGTGAAGATCCCTGACCTGAATCCCACCTAAGCCTCCCAACTCTCACATTCTATGATTCTATCAACAATCAACCAAATAAGGAAACATCGTCTGTCACCTCAGACCCTTAAACTCAGGAACCAATGTTTTGGCACCAGCCCCCTAATGTCTGTAAAATTATAAATACCAAGACTAATTTTCTCTCTGGAGTGGTACAGATAGAGATAAAGAGTTATATCAAGTATGGTTATTAAATTTTCATATTTAGATGTGCAAAGCCAGGCTCCTCCAGGAGTCCTTAGAAGCCATTCACGTCCCAATAATCAGATTCACAGCTGCCGCAGCTGATTCTTGACATTTTCTCTCAGGTGAAGCGGAGGCTGAGGTCCTGCTCCCAGGCTCAGCCCTGAGTCACCCACAGGGCTTGGCCACCCATGAGTGCAGGCAGAAAATAAAGGGAGAGATGCAAGCCAGAAGACATGTCATCTCCTCTGAGAAGCCCTCCCTGACCCCCAGGAGCAGTTAATCATTGCTTTCTTTGTGTTTCAACAGTACATTATGTGAGCTACTATTACAGGCTTTGAAATGATTTGCTTGGTATTATAGTTCATTGTGTACTTATGTGCCTCCTCCAAAGTGTAAGCAATTTAGGATCCAAATTTATTCTGCATTCAGGTCAAATGCCCAGGAAGCACCTGCCCTGCCCCAGGCTGTTGCCTGCTGCTTCTCTAATATCCTGTACTTCTTGAGAAACTGCTTTCCTCCACTCCTGGGAGGAGCTCATGACCATGCCCATGCTCTGGACGGTCGGAGGGTTCCAATCCTCGGCCACAGTGATTGGATTCAGGGATAGGTACATGACCTGTCAGGCCAATAAAATTTGAACATGGGATGTTTGCAAAAACCATCAGAGAAGAGACATCGTCTTTCCACTGGGACTCCAAAGCTGATTGGATGGAAACCTGGATCTCCACTGGGGCTCCAAAGCTGATTGGATGAAAGCCTGGATCTGCACTGGGGACCCAAAGCTGATTGGATAGAAGCCTAGATCCGCACTGAGGTTCCATAGCTGGTTGGATAGAAGCTTGGGTCTACACTAGGGCCTCAAAGCTGATTGGATGGAAGCCTGGATCTGCAGATGCCATCCTTGCTGAGAGTGGAGAGTATGAGCCTCAGGCAGAAGCCAGCTCAGAGAATGGCAGTGCTGACAGATGGAGAGAGGGACAAAGTCCTAATAATGGGCTCGTTTGAGGCTCTGGATCCTGCCAGACTGAAGCCAGTGCCATTCTTGAGCTTCCCAGTTTCATCAGCTAATTAATTCCTTTTTTGTGGGAGCCAGTCTGAGATGGGTTTCTGTCCTGGTAACCCAGAGTCCTGGTTAAGGCCCCCAGAGTCCTAACTTGACTCTGCGATACTGAGTAGCTTGGTAAAGGGTATGCACTGGGGCATGGGGCAGTGGTGACTTCTTTGAGGGCATGGAGCATCTTAGGGAGGGGCTGACACCAGAACTCAAGTTGTTTGAATCTCAGTCTGTTCTCCATCTGACAAACTGCCTCTCTTCCTCTGCCTGGGGGTCCAGCATTAGACCAAACCAAATGGCCAAACCCAAAGCTGCCCTAAAGCCACCATAGAGTAAGATGCTTCCTCAGCACCCACCCCATAAGGCCGATGTGGGTGCAGGCCACAGAGAAGCAAAGGTCAAAACAAGCCATCCCTATAGCACTCAGGATGGAGGCTGCTTCCAGCCTTAAGTTGGGTTTCCATCCAGAAGGGAATCTGGAGTCTGCAGGGAGTTAAGGGAAAAGCCAAACGTAAGAGCCTAGAAGTGACATCTCCACTTTGTCAGTACTCAGGTGCTGGTGCTACCGGAACCAGCCTCAAGGACACCGGCTGAGTCACGCTTATAACACAACTTTCCATCCTTGGATCCTCTCACTTGCCCAGGAAGGGGTGGTTTGCCCCAGGAAAAACAGAGTGCCCTCTGCTCACAACGGTGACTGCCAATCTGGGGTCCATGCCCTATGCCCATGACGTGAGTGTGGTTGAGAAATCCCGAGCATAATCATTCTTCTTTTTGGCTAACTTTTTGCTATTGATTGATTTGTAGTTTTATTTGATTGTGGTTTAAGACTGTGGTCTGTATGTACATGGTAGTCCCTTGGTATTTATTGAGACTTGCTTTGAGCTAGTAAACATTTTTTTTTAATTTCCATATATTTTGAAAATATATATATGTAAATGATAAATACAGGGCTGGGGTTCTCTATGTATCCTACTGAGGTTGATAAAGATGGTTTTTTAAATTTCTATATCTGTTCTAATTTGTTTCCCTACGACAGCTCTCATTTTCCAAAAGACCACATTAAAATCTTCCACTAAGACTGCAAATCTTTCCATTTCTTCTTCTAATTGTCTATTTCCTATAAATATTTGAAATAAATGAGGGGAGAGATCCAAGTCCAGGTGTATCTTCCTGGTGAACTGTTCCTTTTACATGATGTAAGGCCTCTTTCTCATGAATTGTGTCTGATAATATTGCTACATTGGCTTTCTTTTCGTCAGAAGTTGCTGGGTATACTTTTTCCATTTCTTTCAACCTTTCGGTTCCCTTGTCTTCCAGATGCCCTGCTGTTAATAGCACAAAGCCGGATTGGAGTTGGTGGTGAGGGTGGTGCTGTTAATGTTGGTAGGGGTGGTGTTTTGGGGGTTTTGTTGGTTTTTTGAGACAGGGTCTCACTGTCAGGAAGTGGAGCAGCATAATCACAACTCACTGCAGCCTGGATCTCCTGAGCTCAAGTCAGCCTCCCAAGTAACTGAGACCACAGGTGTGCACTGACAGTGGTTTTAACCCAGTCTGAGAATTTTTGCTTTTTAAATAGTAAACACAATTCATTTACATGTACTGTGATAACTGAAGAATTCAGATTTCCTTCAGCATCCTATTTTGTGTTTTCTTTTTACTTTGCTTTATTTTATTTTGCTTCTTTTTTCTCCTTTTCTGATTTCTATTGGGTTAATCAGGGTTTGTTGTTGTTGTTGTTGTTGTTGTTGTTTCCAACAATAGCTCTTTGTCCTGAATTCGGCATTTTTAAAAGATTCTTTTCCTACTGACTTCGAATACCTTTTTTTGAGATGGAGCTTTGCTCTTGTTGCCCAAGCTGGAGTGCAATGGTGCAATCTCAGCTCGCTGCAACCTCCACCTCCCGAGTTTAAGCGATTCTCCTGAGTAGCTGGGATTATATTCACATGTCACCATGCCCGACTAATTTTTTGTATTTTTAGTAGAAATGTTCACCATGCTGACCTCAAGTGATCTGCCTGCCTTGGCCTACCAAAGTGCTGGGATTACAGGTGTGAGCTACTGCACCTGGCCAATTTTTTGACTTCAAATACTTATATCTGTGAGTGCTAGAGTATCTTGGACTTTGTTTGAACATGTCTTTTTTTCACCCTCAAATGTAGATGGCTACAGAATTTCTGATTAACAATTATTTGCAGTGGCATCTTTATTATCTAGTTCCATTGTCTTCTGGCATCTATTGTTACCAAGTCTGCTGTCAGCCAAATCATTGTTATTTTGTAGGTAATTTATTTGTGTCTGTTTGCTTTTAAGATTTGTCATTGTTTTTGGTTTTCTGCAATTTTACTCCATGTATATAGGTATAGATTTACTTTCAGACGTAAAACACTCCCTTTTCTCCACTTTCAGTATGAAAATTCATATGTTTCATCAATTCTAGAAAACTCTCAGCCATGATCTCTTTAAATATTATTTCTCCGCAAGGTGTTGATTAGAGGTCAATGCCTACATATATATATATATATATGTAAAATTTCTCTGCCTGGCACAGTGATCCACACCTGTAATCCCAGCACTTTGGGAGGCTGAGGTGGGCAGATCACTTGATGTTAGGAGTTCAAGACCAGCCTGGCCAACACGGTGAAACTGCGTCTCTACTGAAAATACAAAAAATCAGCTGGGCATGGTGGTGCATGCCTGTAATCCCAGCTACTCAGGAGGCTGAGGCAGGAGAATTGCCTGAACCCAGGAGGCAGATGTTTTGGTGAGCTGAGATCGCGCCATTGCACTCCAGCCTGGGTAACAAGAGCGAAACTCCATCTCAAAAAAAATAAAAATAAAAATAAAAAATTAGCCAGGTGTGGTGGCTCATGCCTGTAATCCCAGCTACTTGGGAAGCTTAGCCAGGAGAATCACTTGAACCTGGGAGGCAGAGGTTCCAGTGAGCTGAGATCACACCACTGCACTCCAGCCTAGGCAACAGAACAAGACTCTGTCTCAAAAATAAAATAAAAATAAATAAAATATTACTTCTTCCTGAGTCGCTCCATGCTATGCTTCCAGGAATACCTATTAGGTGCATGTTGGACTTTCTCATTTATATTCCATATCTGTGAACTTCTCTTTTATATTATTCTCTTTATGTGTTGCATTTGACAGACTCTCATCACTCATTTCCTCTTTGTGTCTAACCTATTTAACCTATCTACTGAGTGTCTTCATTTCCTTGTTTGTTTGAAGCTACCTCTTACAGAAGGGTGAATATCTTCATTTCAATGACTGTTTTTTTCTATAAATTAAATTTGATTCTTTTACAAATCTGTTCTTTCTTTATTGTTTCTTTTCATTTCTCTCTCTCTTTAGTAAATTCAAATGGCCCGGGTTCTTAGAATCCTCATCCTGCATCTGATCTCTTCCTCACGGTGATTCTCCATGTCCCTTGTGATTCTGGATTCTGAGCTCATCTTCAGCAGTCCAGCCCCTGGGCCCTGAATTGTGAAAGAATTGCTGTTGACAGTCTTACATATGCTTCTGCAAAGGGCGCCAGAGGGCCCATATTTTACATTAACGTCTCAGCGAGGGAAGTCCTCTATCACAGACCTTAACTCACTCTGTATTGAAAGGTGTCATAAACAGAAGCCTTCCAGTTCTTATTGACTTGGTTCTTGGATCTTAAATCATAGACTCAAATGTGTCTATATCAAATGAGGTTGAGGAAATAAAACTTCCTTCATGCATCGTAGAGTACTATATTCAAAGGCTCAGGGTATTGGAATACTAGAGTGAGTTTACAGTGTGAAACTTCTCACCTGCCCTCTATGTCCCCTGGAAGCATCCATAGGATGCTTTTATAAAAATAAATAAAACATTACTTTGAGAACTACTTTGGTGGGGTTACACCACACCCTTGAAGATCTCCAAGCCGTTGTTTTCAGTAGACCAGGAATGATAATGATGTTAAACTGGGTTCCCTGAATTCAACTGGAAAAATGAAATCCAGGGAAGCAGAAGCCCAGGGACGGCACAGGACCCCAAGAGGCCAGGCTGGCATGGTTTCCACAATGAGCAACAGAACCAAAGTGTTAACTGTTCGAAAAGACTACATCACGTCATAGGCTGAAAGATCGTGGTCTCCCTAGAACTGAAAGAAATGTGCAACCTACTACTCACCAGGTTTATATAAACACAAAGGCTCCAGATCAGAAGTTTGACATGAATTAGCACAATAGTCAAATTCAAAGAGTCCATGTAGACATGGACTCTACGTCTTGATGAAGGAGTCTAGATATCACATCATAACTAGATCATGTGAAATGGATTACATTTAATGCAGCCATTTTTGGATAATACAATCTACCGTGTCATTTAAGAACTCAGCTACACTGCCAATGTACCTTTCCCAACGTGACCTGCAGCCATCGGCCAGGTTACTGTGCATAGAAGAAGAGGAAATAACTAGACATTTTAGAAATTATTAAACACTGGCTCTGAACTGACATCAACAATTCCCAGACTTGAGCCAGTCCAGAGGCCCAAAGCCTCTATAAATAATGCAGTATCACAAACTACATCAGAATTTAGTGGCTTAAAACAACACCATTTTTTTTAACAGCACCTTGGAAAAAAAAGAAAACACCATCTTTTCTGCTTATAAATCCACATTTGGGGCAGGGCATCAAGGGAACAACTCATCTCCATGCTACTTGGCCTCAGCTGGAACAACTCAGGCTGGGGTCATCTGAAAGCTCATCTGGATATCTGGTGGTTGACGCTTAAAGGACTCAAAGAGCTGGGGACTAGGATAGCTGGGACCCGTCCACTACCTCACTTGAGGTCTGTCCACGATGGCAGCTTCAGCATAGCCAGACTTCTTATATGTTGGCTCAGGATTTCCACGGCACAACAGGGAAAAGGGAGAGACAGAAAGAGACAAAGAAAGAGAGAACATACCAGATGCAAACTAAGTCTAAGCCAAGCGCAGTGGTTCATGCCTGTAATCCTAACACTTTGGGAGGCTGAGGCAGGTGGATCACCTGAGGAGTTCAAGACCAGCCTGGCCAACATGGTGAAACCCCATCTCTACTAAAAATGCAAAAATTAGCTGGGCATGGTAGCAGGAGCCTATAATCCCAGCTCCTCAGGAGGCTGAAGCAGGATAAAGGCTTGAACCTGGGAGGCGGAGGTTGCAGAGAGCCAAGATCGTGCCATTGTACTCCAGCCTGGGGCACAAGAGCGAGACTTTGTCTCAAAAAAAAAAAAAAGAAAGGAAGAAAAAGAAAACACTAAATCTAAATCACCTTTTAGTACCTAGTTTCAGATACCAAGCAGCATTACTTCTTCTATGTTCTGTTTTTTAGAATTGACAGCTCATATTTCTAAAGAGACATAAACCCTACAATGGAGGAGTCTCAATGGAGAAGTCTCAACGTCACATCATAAGTAGAGCATGTGAGATGGGCTACATTTAACGCAGCCATGTTTGGATAATACAGTCTACCCTGTCCGCTTGAGAAAGCACTCGGCCACATTCCAAATAACCTTCTCAACGTGACCTGCAACCATGGGCCAGGTTACTGTGCATTGGAGAAGAGGAAATAACTAGACTTTGGAAGGATTACTAAACCCTGGCTCTGAACCAACACCAAGCAAAGTGGCCATGGCATCATGGATCGAGGTTCTACATGGGCTCAGCAACATGGTTTTTTTTTGTTTTTTTTTTTTTTCGGTTTTGGTTTTGGTTTTTTTCTAGATCATTTCTCAAATGTTGATGCAGGAGTGTGTCAGGGGAAAAGCAGAGAGAGGGGAAAGGAAGCGAAGTCAGGTAATGACAGTAGAACTTCCGCAGTCAGACCCAAGATGCAGCTCTGATGTCAGCTTCTCTCAGGGATGGGGGTTAATGGCTTCTGTCAAGTCCTTAGCTGTCCTGGAGTGGCAGAAGCCAGAAACAGATTAGGTGAGAGGGGCTGGGCCAAAGGCAGGAGCAGGAGCAGTGGCAGGGCTGCTCAGAGGGTGTGAAAACCAGGCTTCCAGCATCCTTTTCTTCCCTGCAGGGGATGGGGGCAGCCTTCTATCCCTGGGCATTCTTCAAGTAAGCCCCCAGCACATGAGGTCACCCAAGAACATCTCCTTAAGGCCCATCTGGCTACAGATATGTCACCATTCCCCAAGGGAACCAGCCAGTGATCCTGTGGCAGCTGATTACATTGTATCATTTCAATCGTGGGAGAAGCAAAACTTTTCTAATTTAAATAGAATCGTTAGACATGGATTTGCTTTCCCTACTGGCCATACTTCTGCTAAAACCTAAAACTAAAGCATACGTGGGCTTACTAAATACCTAATTCACAATCATGGAATTTACTTGGAGGCCAGTGTAAGGAAGAGAGGGTGACTTCCACAAATCCAAATACAATATAGGCAAATTGTAGAATTAACATTGTACCTTCATCCATTTTCTATTTATTAAGGGACTTTTCTGGTAATGTGAGACCAACAGATATAAGGTTTCAAGGAAGAATTATTTTCTGAATCCTGCCTACTATGATCCAATTTATTATGAAAGATTAGCTAGAGGAAAAAAGCCAACACTTTCTAATTTATTAAAGGAAAACATTTCATCGACTGTCCGCCAAGCTTTCTACAAGTTGCAGACCTGGAAACATGCTGATCATTTGATTCCATTTTTAAAAAAAGAAAACCTGTATTCTTGCAGCTATACTGAAAGCAGTGCCTATGTCCTGTGATTACATCACACGAAATGAATCTGAACTTTTGTACATGGTCAAGATTCCTTTCCAAACAAACCTGTCCATGACACTGCCCCATTTCTACTGGCGGACCTGCCTCGGGCCTCCTGGCCAGCTCCTGGCTGCCCTCCAGGAGGCCAAGACGTGCCCTGAATGCCAGCAGGTGCCAATGCTATGGCTTCAGGCTTTCTCATTTATCCAGAATCAGCTTTGTCTGTGCTCTAAGCTGCGGCAGGTCAGAAACCGATCTCCAAGGCACTGCTCAAGCCCAGCCTCATTCCTAAAGTAGGAATGCCGGCTGGTAGTGCTAGGGTGTGTCTGTGTGTGTGTGTGTGTGTGTGTGTGTGTGTGTGTGTATGTGTGGTTTTGGGTTGGGAGCGTTGGTTTTTGCTTTTTTTTTTTTTGAGAGTCTCACTCTGTGGCTCAGGCTGAAGTGCAGTAGCGTGATCTTTACCTCCTGAGTTCAAGCAATTCTCATTGCCTCAGCCTCACAAGTAGCTGGGACTACAGGGGTGCACCACAATGCCCAGCTGATTTTTGTATTTTTAACAGAGACAGGTTTTCACCACATTGGCCAGGCTGGCTCCTGACTTCAGGTGATCAGCCTGCCTTGGCCTCCCAAAGGACTGGGATTACAGGTGTGAGCCACCACACCCAGCCTGTTTTTTTGTTTCTTAAAAAAAAAAAAAAAAAAAAAAAACCTCCTTGCAGGTAAGTTAAGACCCAGCTTGTCCTTGAGCAGAAGTGTCAGCAGCTGCAGAAAGGGTCTCGAGGTGGCTATACTCACGTGTGTCTCCTCTGGCTCACTCAGTCACCCTTCACTAACTAACCCCTACGCTGTCAGAGCTGTGAGCCTGAAGAGGAGCAGGGAGTCCCGCTGAGGAGGGCGGCAGCAAGGAATAACAGTGTCGCACAGAAGTAGATGCATGAGTTACTAACTCGAGCAGAAGAGGACTGTGCAGAGGCAGGGAAGTTGTGCCACTCAAGTCTCCTTCAGACTCAAGGAACAGAATCCTATATCAGCTCAAACAAACAGGAGTACTGACTCACCTCACTGGGAAGTCCAGGGTTACCCTGCTTCAGGCCTGGCTGGATCCAGGGGCTAAAGCAATGATGTCATTAGGGCTCTGAATGTGGTTTACTTCTGCAAGCAGATGCTCTTCCTGTGGAGGGAAGATGACCACTGTAGTCACAGAGTCATCATAGCCCACATAAGTAATGACAGCAAAACGAACATCATTCCCAGGGAAGGATCTGACTTGCCCTATGTGGGTCACATGCCCATGCCTGAACCAATCTTTGTGACCAGGGAGACAAGATCTTCAGACTGGTCAGTCTGTGTCATCTACTCACCTGTGGCAGGAGCAGAGCTGTGACCAACAACCCTCCAGGAGCCTGGGGCATGAGGGAGGGGTTGTGTAGAGAAAGCCAGAGAAAGGAGTGCACGCAGGCTGCTTCGACCACCGAAGGCCTGAGATGGCATGTCAACTGGCCTTGATGGCTGAACACAATCGACTAGGGGACAGTGGGGAGGCAGGGGATGGCTGGAGAGGGAGAAGCAGGTGGAGGAACACAGAGCCCCACTCCCTGGCCTCATCTGCTCCACCTCTCACCCCTCACCCCTCACCCCTCACCCCTCACCTCTCACCTCTCACCTCTCCTGGGCTGTCTGCTGCTTGATTCTGGGGGTGGAGCAGTGGGTGCAATGATGACAGATGAGGCAGCAGATAGCACGCTGACTTCGAATTAGGCTATTTAAAAATGGAGTCTGGAACCACCAAATCCTAGCTGAAAGCATGCTCAGGTGTGCAATGCTGCAATCATGAGGAAGGAGGTGGCCAAATCGGCAGGTGCAGCCACTGAGACCTTTCTGGCTGGAGAGCTCGGTGCCTGCGGTGAGCTGGCTGCAGTCTCCAGAGACAAGGGAGGCAATCGCTGCTGGGCGACCACGGGGCGAAGGCAGTAGCAAGGACGAGACAGAGCTCAGGATTTAGAACCTAACATCCCTCATTCAAACTTTTTGTATTAAAAAAAAAAAAAAAAGACCAGGTGTGGTGGCTCACACCTGTAATCCCAACACTTTGGGATGCCAAGGCAGGCGGATCACTTGAGGTCAGAACTTCAACACCAGCCTGGGCAACATGGTGAAACCCCATCTCTAATAAATACACAAAAATAAGCTAGGTGTGATGGCACACGCCTGTAATCCCAGCTACTTTGGAGGCTGAAGCAGAATTGCTTGAAACTGGGAGGTGGAGGCTGCAGTGAGCAATCACACCACTGCACTCCAGCCTGGGTGACACATTGAGACTCAGACTCAAAAAAAAAAAAAAAAAATGCAAACATATAACTACGCAAAAAAGCTACCCATAATTCTACCACCTGGAGAAGACCACTGTAAGCAAATTCATATATATCCTACACTTTTTCATACATTTTCTTATATATCTCTATATTTTTTACACAAGATACATAGAAGCAAAGATACGTACCGTTTCATTTAACAATGAGAAGAAGAAGCGGGGTTCAGACTGTGTCCTGGCCTCGACGAACAGTGATAGGTGTCAGCATGGTTCCATGCCACTGCCTGTCCTTTTAAGGGTGAGGAATCTGAGATCCAGAGGAGAGAAATAACTTGCTGTTTCTGCATAGCAGGTCACTGGTGGATCAGAAACAAGGAATATGGCTCTCGCTCACTCTGATCCTTTCCTCTCACCTCATGCTGCTGCATGGTGACCTCCCTTTGAAGGTGACACTTATTCAACATGGGGGGCCTGTGGCCTCCAGCTGCAGGCAGCAGCTAGAAACAGGTAGTGTGACATGCCTTGAGCCTCCCCAACAGATCCTAGGACTCACACAGCCCTCAGCCTCAGGGCAGCCTGCAGAGCAGCCACCGTGACTGCTGGGCCAGGACCCTGGACCCCACTTCCCAGGAGCTATCACCTCCTGCCCTCCAGCTGTGTCCAGTTACTACACAGAGAGATGAGTCTGGACGTTACATCTGGCCAAGAGACAAGGTGTGGCTGGTTCAACCACAGGCCACAGGTACAGCCCCCGAGGCATGTCCAGGCAGTCAGGGGACATGTGGCCCGCTTTTCCTATGGCCAGACAATGAAGGCTGTTTGGCTCCAGAAAGGGAGCTGTTCATCACCAAATGTCATAGCAGTGGCACAGGGGCCCTGAGGATGAAAGGATCCTGAAAGGCAACCCCACCACCCTGAACCTTCCCAAGGAACTGGGGAAAATGGAGAAGTTAAGAACAGCTGGAGGCCGGGCGCGGTGGCTCACGCCAGTAATCCCAGCACTTTGGGAGGCCTGAGGTGGGCGGATCATGAGGTCAAGAGATCGAGCTTATCCTGGCCAACACGGTGAAACCCCACCTCTACTAAAAATACAAAAATTAGCTGGACATGGTGGCGTGCACCTTTAGTCCCAGCTACTTGGGAGGCTGAGGCGGGAGAATTTCCTAGAACCCGGGAGGCGGAGGTTGCAGTGAGCCGAGATCGCGCCACTGCACTCCAGCCTGGCGACAGAGCCAAACTCCGTCTCAAAAGAAAAAACAAAAAGGACGGCTGGAGACACCTACGAGGCTGCAGACACAGCCACCAGGCTGCAGTTTGCTGAAAGGAGAGGAAAACCTTAGCAGTCCGAGAGCTGATGAGTGAAGGGCACCAGCTTTGGAATCTGCTAGCCTGGGTTCGAATTCCTGTCCAGCTCTGGCTGCTGTGTGACCCTGGGTGTGTTGCATTCCCTGGGTGTGTTAACCTCAGCCTCCACATCTATAAAACGGGATTGCTCAAGATACCTTCCTTCCTGGGTTATTGGAATTTAAATGAGGAGCCAGGGGAGAGCTCTTAGCATACTGCTAGGTAGGTTACTTATGGTTTTTTTGTTTGCTTTTTTAGAAACAGGGTCTTCCTATGTTACCCAGGCTGGCCTCCAACTCCTGGGCTCAAGGAATCCTCCCATGTAAGCCTCCCCAGAAGCTGGGACTACAGCCATGCACCATTATGCCTGGCTACCCACCATTTTTATTATTTACCTGGTGGTGCTGAGAAAGGAGAGATACCACCTAAACGAATGTAACCACATCACAGACACTCAAAACACCAACTAGTGTGCTCATCATTTTCTTCTCTTTTTTTTTTTTTTTTTTTGAAACAGTCTTACTCTGTCACCCAGGCTGGATTGCAGTGGCACAGTCTTGGCTCACTGCAATCTCTGCCTCCCAGGTTCAAGCAATTCTTGTGCCTCAGCCTCCCAAGTAGCTGGGACTATAGGCACATGCCACCATGCCTGGCCAATTTTTGTATTTTTAGTAGAATGAGGTTTCACCATGTTGGTCAGGCTAGTCTCAAACTCCTGGTCTCAGGTGATCCACCCACCTCAGCCTCCCAAAGTGCTGGGATTACAAGTGTGAGCCACCCCGCCCAGCCAGGTGTGCTAATCATTTCTTTTCATTTTTTTGTTTTGTTTGTTTGTTTGTTTGATACAGAGTCTCGCTCTGTCACCCAGGCTGGAGTGCAATGGCGAGATCTTGGCTCACTGCAGCCTCTGCCTCCTGGGTTCAAGCAATTCTCCTGCCTCAGCCTCCCAAGTAGCTGGGATGAACCATTGCTTACAGTTATGCACCATAATGCCCGGCTAATTTTTGTATTTTTAGTAGAGATGGGGGTTCACCATGTTAGTCAGGCTGGTCTCAAACTCTTGACCTCAGGTGATCCACCTGCCTCAGCCTCCCAAAGTGCTGGGATTACAGGCATGAGCCACCACACCTGGCCAGGTGTGCTAATCATTTTTCTAAACTAAATGTATTAGGCATTTCCTGCCTTTTTTAACAGAATAAATGAAATTTAACATGTTCCCAGTAACTCAGAATTGACACTACCAAATGACTACATTCTGCCATCCCACAGTACTGTCCATAGCAGTGGCTGAGTATCACCGTCTCCTCTATCACTACCAACTCGATGGCCTGAGCTCACCATGAGTCATCAAAGAGCATGTTACAAATGTATGTAAAGAGTTCATGGGTTCCTAGAAAGGAGCTGACTCTTCTGTATAGCAAAAATACTCAGTAGAACATGAGAGAGTTACCCAAAGCCATTTACTCACTCCCAACCCCTCAGTCTCTTCCTAGATGACTGAGCTTCTGAGGGTCAGATTACTAGAAAGGGGACCATTATTCTGTTCATCCAAACATGACTTTCAACATGGAGAGTGCTTCAGGGTGCTTTGTATTCTAGATACATGCATAATTACTATCACTGATATATCAGGTTGGTGCACAAGTAGTTGCAGTTTTTGCCAAGAAAAGTAATGGCAAAAACCGCAATTACTTTTGCACCAACCTAATAATTAGCATCTTCTGTTAATCTTTTTCTAAAAATTTGAGAGAGACTTCAGCTGAGTTGAATTCATGTCTCTGACACTGGGCTTCCCTTTCCACCCTTTGAGGATGATGAGACACGTCCTGAGCAGAGCCAGCTAGGCGTGGCCCCTGGCAAACAGCCCGTGTTTCCAATCACGTGATCTCGGTTCCTCTCCAGGGCACTCAATGCATTATTCTACAGTCACTGAGCTTCTCTCACCCAACAGATATTTGCAAAGTCCCATGATGTGCCAGGCACCAGGAGGACACTGAGGGTCCCTCTTTCCAGAAGCCCCCATCAGTGACGGGAACAGACAGGTGGCAACAGTCTGTCCTGCCTTGTGGTCAGGAGGTAGCAAGTACAAAGTCCTTGGGATCTCGGAGGACAAAATGACCAGCTCTGCTGCATGGGAAAGGAGAAAGCTTTCCTACAGAGGGAACATTTGAGCTGGGCCTTGAAGACCAAAAAGAAGGCAGGATGCCGGTAATCCCAGCTACTCGGGAGGCTGAGTGGGAAAAGCACTTGAACCCGGGAAGCGGAGGCTGCAGTGAGCCGAGACTGCAGCACTGCACTCCAGCCTGGGCAACAGAGTGAGACTCCGTCTCAAAAAAAAAAAAAAAAAAAAAAAGGGAAGGGTATCCCTGGCAGAGGAAATGGCTTGTGCACAGGTACAGCGGTGTGAATGTTTGCAGCTTCTGAGGAGCTGAGGCAGAGGCTGAGGCCAGACTGTAAATGTCCCATCAGTGTCCATGCGTCACCATAGAGAAGTCCGAGCAAAACTGGAAAAGGACCCAGGAATCCCCCTCCAGTCCCTTACCTCTTAGCTGGAGTTCATCCCAGGAGATCTGCAACCCTGCTTCACAGTTGAGAACAGCCTGCGAGACAGGTCCCCCCAGAGCCCAGGCACATCTTAAAGACCTCATGATTGTCCACTGGAGGCCGCATCTGCAGACAACCAGCTGGACCATAGAGCGGCACACCCCTGGCCTAACAGGCTAAAATTAGTCTCAGGGTAAATTTCCAGATAAAACCGATGCACTCAAACCAAAAAGACTCACAGATTTGCACAGCTGATGAAAACCAAAATATTGACAGGCTCCTCCAGCCTGCAGAGCTCCTTACTCAACCAGACAGAGATTTAGCAAGAGAGATTCGCTGGCTGAGCTCCTGCCAGGTCCCAGGAGGAGAGGCCAGAGAGTTTGCTATCATCTCTTAAGTAAACCATGATTCATCTTCATAGCAGAAAAAAGAATGAGGTGGCAGTATATATATATACTGACTTAGAAAGATTCTAGGACATAGTAAATGATAAAAGCAAACTGTAGAATATATGGGATTACAGATATACTAAATTGAAAAGAGTGTGTGTGTGTGCGTGTGTGTGTATGTGTGTGTGTGTATAAATGCATGGCAAAAAGCCTGGAATTCCTCACAACCACCACAGGCAGTAGTATTGTTAACTCCATTTAAGCTTCTGTGAGGTTAAGTAACTTGACCATATGGCATAGTAAATATGGCTATTATATCCAGACCATATGGAACTGGATTATAATAACAATCACTAAGATTTACATAGCAAATTTTTTTTAAAGAACTGAAGAATACTCACTAAACTCATTCATTTTACTGTGTTCCTGGCACTACTCCCGCCTCTGGAGATAAAGTGATAAAAAGTACAAGTGAAGTATCTGCTTTCATGGCATTTACACTCCAGGGTCACCTCCAGGGAGGAAATGAGAGAGGGTAGGAGTCAAGGAGATAAAGGAAAATATTATCCTTGTCTATAATGTTTGAATTTTTTATAATAGGAAATAATCTACCATTTGAATAATTAAAATTTATTTTTAGTGTTCGCATTAAAAAGGCACCCTTTGCCTCTGAGGATTTTTTTTTTTCTTTTTTTTTAGAAGGAGACAAGGTCTCATTGTGTTGCCTGGGCTGGCCTCAAACTCCTAGGCTCAACTGATCCTCCTGCCTCAGTCTCCAAGTAGCTAGGACTACAGACACGTACCACCACGCGTGGCTGCCTTTGATGGTATTCACTCTTCAAATCTACCACCCAGCCAGTAAGAGTTGATACTTGGCCGGGCGCAGTGGCTCAAGCCTGTAATCCCAGCACTTTGGGAGGCCGAGGCGGGTGGATCACGAGGTCGAGAGATCAAGACCATCCTGGTCAACATGGTGAAACCCCGTCTCTACTAAAAATACAAAAAACTAGCTGGGCGTGGTGGTGCGTGCCTGTAATCCCAGCTACTCAGGAGGCTGAGGCAGGAGAATTGCCTGAACCCAGGAGGCGGAGGTTGCGGTGAGCCAAGATCGCGCCATTGCACTCCAGCCTGGGTAACAAGAGAGAAACTCTATCTCAAAAAAAAAAAAAAAACGTTGATACTTAATAACTTTAGTTTTTGGAGGTTTTTTTCTTTTTTGAAATGGAGTCTCACTCTGTTGCCCAGGCTGTAGTGCAGTGGCGCAATCTTGGCTCACTGCAACCTCCACCTCCTGGGTTCAAGCAATTCTCTTGCCTCGACCTTCCAAGTAGCTGGAACTACAGGCGTACAACACCACGCCCAGCTAACTTTTGTATTTTTAGTAGAAACGGGGTTTCACGAGGTTGGCCAGCCTGGCCTTGAACTCCTGATTCCAAGTGATCCATCTGCCTCAGCCTTCCAAAGTGCTGTGATTATAGACGTGAGCCACCACACCTGGCCATAACTTTAGTGTTAATGCCTACGACAGTAATGTGCATTCGGAAAAGTGAAGCACAAGTGATGTGGTTTGCGGGCACCTTGCTGTGCGGCATCTCTATGTTAGACCTTCTCCATACACCGTCTTGTCTCATCTTCTGTACAGCCACACCAGGAACTGAGAACTACAGCTACTGCATAGATCAGTTCTTAAACAGGGGTGACTTTGCCTCCAAGGAACACACGGTAAAATCTGAAGATGGGTTTGGTTGCCACATGGTACAGGGCAGGGCGGTTACTACTGGCATTTAAAGGAGAAAGGCTGGGGATGCTGCTAAGCCTCCTACAGTCCACAGCTCAGCCCCACCACCAAGAATCATCCAGCCCAAAACACCAATGGTGCTGGGGTTGAGAAACCCTGTCACAGATGAAGAAACTGAGGTTCCGGGAAATGATTACTCCCAGGTCACACAGCTGGTACGGTAGGCAGAATAACAGTCACCCAACCCTGGGAGTGTTACTTTACATGGCAAAGGGGAATTAAAGCTGGAGATGAGATTAAGGTTGCTAGCCAGCTGATCTTAAAATAGGGAGATGATCCTGGATTATCCAGGAAAGCCCTGAGTAATCGTGAGGGTCCTTATAAGCAAGCAGGGAGGCAGGAGGGTCTATGTCAGAGATGCAGTGAGAAAGCCTCAACTGGCCTCCACCGGCTTTGAAAATGGAGATGGGTTTGACCCCAAGGCCTAGCTCTAGACCATTACACTAGAAGAAGGGTCAGGGAGGAAGGGCGGGGATCTTCTATAACCCCGCAGCCCAGGGAGAATCATTGTTAACACGTTGGAATTACGCCAGGCACAGTAGCTCAATGTCATCCTCCTGCTTTGGCCTCCCAAATCCTCCTGCTTTGGCCTCCAAAAGCGCCTTGGGAGACCAAAGCAGGAGGATCACTTGAGCCCAGGAGTTTGAAACCAGCCTGGGAAATATAGCAAGACTTCATGTCCACCAAAAAAAAAAAAATAGCTGGACATGATGGTAGATGCCGGTAATCCTAACTACTTAGAAGGCTGAAGCAGGAGGATCATTTGAACCCAGGAGTTGAAGGTTGTACTCTGGCCTGGTCAACAAGAGCAAGACCCTGTCTCTAAAATAATAACAATTATATTTTGGAATTATACCATAGTTACAGATGTATGTCATGAGCATCCACCTCTGTCATTAAAATTAATAGAAAGCTGCCAGGTATGGTGGCTCATGCCTGTAATGCCAGCATTTTGAGAGGCCGAGGTGGGTGGATCACCTCGGCTGAGGTCAAGAGTTTGAGACCAGCCTGGCCACCATAGCAAAACACTGTCTCTACTAAAAATATAAAAATTAGCTGGGCATGGTGGCAGATGCCTATAATCCCACCTACTCAGGAGTCTGAGGCAGGAGGCTGAGGTTGCAGTGAGCCATGAGCTGAGATCATGCCATTTCACTCCAGCCTGGGCGACACAGCAAGACTCTATCCCACCCCGCCCCCCCCCCAAAAAAAAAACAAAAAAACAAAAAAACAAACTTGTGTGCAAGTCTTTCTGTGAACCTATGTTTTCACTTATCTTGGGTAGATTCCTAGGAGTAGAATGGCTGGGTCATACGATTAATTTATGTTTAGAAAAAAAAAATAATGAAACGGCCAGGTGTGGTGGCTCACACCTATTTGGGAGGCCGACGTGGGCAGAGTACTTGAACCCAAAAGTTCAAGACGAGCCTGGATAACATGGCAAAACTCTGTCTCTTTAAAAAAAAAAAAAAAAAAAAAAAAAACCAGAAAAAAACAAAACAATGAAACTGTTCTCCAAATTGGCTGTGCAATTTTGCATTCCCAGCAGAGTGTATGAGAGTCCCAGTTTCTTCACATCCTCACCTGGTTTTGCCAGTCTCTTTCACGACAACCACTTTAGTTTGAGTTTGGTAGGTAGTCTGCAAACATTCTTAGTCGTGTCTCCTGGTGCTCAGGAGCGTCTGGCTGGCTGACTTCTAGGCCGTAAATTATTTTTGCCTTCAACTTTTCTCCAAGTTATTTCCCACATTGGTTATACCAATTTAATTCTCTCTAGCAACGTATGAGTTCCAATGATACTACACCCTTGTCAAGGTCTGATATTGAGATATTTGATTTTGCCAATCTGATGGTGTAAAGTGGTTTCTCATTTAGTTATCATTTGAATTCCCCTGATTATAATCCAGTTTCTTCTTTTAATTACCCTTTCACGTTTCACCAATTTTCCTATTTGCTTGTACATCTCATATCAATTTTTGGTTATTTTATATCTTCTGGGCACTAGGACCTCAGTCAATCACATGTATTGCAAACAGCTCCTCTCACTTCGGTGTTTTGGGGTTTTTTGGGATTTTTTTTTTTTTTTTTTTTTTGAGATGAAGTCTCACTCTGTCACCCAGGTAGGAGTGCCGTGGCCTGATCTTGGCTCACTGCAACCTCCATCTTCCAGGTTCAAGAGATTCTTGTGCCCCAGCCTCCCAAGTAGCTGGGACTGCAGGCATGTACTACCACACCCAGGTCATTTTTATATTTTTAGTACAGACAGGGTTTCACCACGTTGGCCAGGCTGGTCACAAACTCCTGGCCTCAAGTGATCCTCCCAAAGTGCTGGGGTGACAGGAGTGGGCCATCACGCTCAGCCCTGACTTGTCTTTACTTACTGTGTGGTGTATTCTAAGAAACAGAAGTTCTTCATTTTAATTAACATTTATTAATTCTTCTCCTTATAGTTAGTGAGTTATTTTGTGCGTTCGTCTTGTTTAAGAAATCCTTCCTTAAGAACTTTGAAAAAAGGTTTATAAGTGAATTAATGGAGCTGAAAAACACAACACGAGAACTTGGCGCAGTATGCACAAGTTTTAACAGCCGAACTGATCAAGCAGAAGAAAAGATACCAGAGGTTGAAGCCAACTTAATGAAATAAAACGAGAAGACAAGATTAGAGAAAAAAGGATAAAAAGGAACGAGCAAAGTCTCCAAGAAATATGGGACTATGTGAAAAGACCTAATCTACGTTCGATAGGTGTACGTGAAGGTGACGAAGAGAATCAATCCAAGCTGGAAAATACACTTCAAGATATTATTCAGGAAAACTTTCCCAACCTAGCAAGGCAGGACAATATTCAACTCCAGGTAATACAGAGAACACCACAAAGATATTCCTCAGGAAGACCAACCCCAAGGCACATAATCGCCAGATTCACCAGGGTTGAAATGAAAGAGAAAATACTGAGGGCAGCCAGAGAGAAAGGTCAGGTTACCCATAAAGGGAAGCCTATCAGACTCACAGCAGATTTCTCAGCAGAAACCCTACAAGCCAGAAGAGAGTGGGGGCCAATATTCAACATCTTTTTATTTATTTATTTATTTATTTATTTTGAGACGGAGTTTTGCTCTTGTTACCCAGGCTGGAGTGCAATGGCGCGATCTCGGCTCACCGCAACCTCCGCCTCCTGGGTTCAGGCAATTCTCCCGCCTCAGCCTCCTGAGTAGCTCGGATTACAGGCATGTGCCACCATGCCCAGCTACTTTTTTTTTTTTTGTATTTTTAGTAGAGACGGGGTTTCACCATATTGACCAGGACGGTCTCGATCTCTTGACCTTGTGATCCACCCGCCTCGGCCTCCCAAAGTGCTGGGATTACAGGCTTGAGCCACCGCGCCCGGCCAATATTCAACATCTTTAAAGAAAAGAACTTTCAATCCAGAATTTTACATCCAGCCAAACTAAGCTTTATAAGCGAAGGAAAATTAAAATCCTTTGTGAACAAGCAAGCACTCAGAGATTTCATCACCACCAGGCCTGCTTTATAAGAGCTTCAGAAAGAACCACTACACATAGAAAGGAACAAACAGTATCAGCCTTTCTAAAAAATACCAAAAAATGGCCGGGCTCGGTGGCTCAAGCCTGTAATCCCAGCACTTTGGGAGGCCGAGGTGGGTGGATCACGAGGTCGAGAGATCGAGACTATCTTGGTCAACATAGTGAAACCCCGTCTCTACTAAAAATACAAAAAAATTAGCTGGGCGTGGTGGCTCGTGCCTGTAATTCCAGCTACTTAGGAGGCTGAGGCAGGAGAATTGCCTGAACCCAGGAGGTGGAGGTTGCGGTGAGCCGAGATCGCGCCATTGCACTCCAGCCTGGGTAACGAGAGTGAAACTCCGTCTAAAAAAAAAAAAAAAAAAACCAAAAAATAAAGAGCATCAACATAATCAAGAATTTACATCAACTAATGGACAAAGCAGCCAGCTAACATTAAATGCCAGTATTAAACTCACATATATTATTATGAATTCTAAATTTAAATCAACTAAATTCCCCAATCCAAAGATACAGACAGGCAAAAAAAAAAAAAAAAGCCAAGACCCATCGGTATGCTGCATCCAGACCCATCTCACATACAAGGATACACAAAGACTCAAAACTAAGGGATGGAGAAAGATTTACCAAACAAATGGAGAGCAAAAATAAATAAATAAATAGAAAGCAGGAGTTGCCATTTTTGCTGATAAAATGGACTTTAAAGCAACAAAGAGCAAAAGAAGCAAAGAAGGATATTACATAATGATAAAAGGATCAATGTAACAAGAAGAGCTAAAGATCCTAAATATATACGCACCCAATACAGGAATACCCAGATATATAAGACTTATAAAGAGACTTAGACTCCCACACAATAATAGTGGGAGACCTCAACATCAATATTAGACAGATCAGTGACACAGAAAGTTAACAACGATATCCAGGACTTGAACTCAGATCTGGAACAAGTAGACTTAATTAACATTTATAGAACTCTCCACTTTAAATACACAAAATATACACTCTTATCACATCACACCTATTTACAAGTTTAAATGAAATATTGGTTGGCTGCTTGTTAGTTATTTTCTTCCCTCGTTTTTTTTTTTTTTTTATGTCTCTATTATCAAGCACAATTATAGGCATACCCATTTTTAGACTGCATTCTAGCCCGGGCAATAAAGCAACACTCCCGTTCTCTCTCCCACTGCCTCTTTCTCTTTCTCTTTCTCTTTCTCCTTCATTTTTTTTTTCATTCTTTCTTTCTCTCTTTCTTCTTCTTAAAAAAAAGAAAGAAATCCTTTCTTGCCTTGAAATCATAGGAATTGTCCTATGTTGTCTTCCAAAAGCTAGTTTTGCCTTTCACAGTAAGCCTTTAATACACCTGAAATTGATTCTTATCTAAAATGTGATGTAGGAGTCTGATTTCTTTGTCTCCATATGGAGTCTCAATTATCCAAACACTGTCTATTGTAAAGTCCAGCATAGATCAAGTTTCCATCACACAACAAGTTTCTTTATATGCCTGGGTCTGGTTCTGCACTTTCAATGCTGGTCCATGCTCAACCAATCTATGGGTGGTCGAAAGCATCTGAATTACTAAAGCTTTAGAATAATTTTTATCTCTGGCATGGAAAGCTCCACCCCTTCCCTGCTCATGTAGTTCTTTAAGAGTGTGTTGGCTTTCTTGGTCTTTGTTTTTCCATATACTTTAAAATTGACTTGTCAAGTTTGACACACACACATAAACACACAAATAGTGGGGATTTTTATTTCAATTGCATTCAATATAAATAAATGAATTTGGGAAAACTGACAACTTTATAAAAGTGAGAGGTTTTCTGCAAAACCCTGTCTCTACAAAAAAATACAGGACTTAGCTTGGCATTGGTGGCTCAAACCTGCAGTCCCAGCTACTTGGGAAGCTGAGGCAGCGAACCAAGATGGCACCACTACATTCCAGCCTGGGTAATAGGGTGAGACCCTGTCTCAAAAGAAAAAAGAAAGCTGGACCCAGGAAAGGGATAAAATTAAACCTACCACAGGAGAACAGGAGAAGGAGTGGGCAGAATTAGATTAAACACTCTGGGGAGCTTTCTTAACACCATTATAAATAATATTTTAATCACATTTTCTGTTTGTCTTGGTATATTGAAATGTAATTAATTTTTGTGTATTGATTTTGTATCCTGCAAACTCACTAAATTCTCTTTTTTTTTTTTTTTTTTGAGATGGAGTCTTGCTCTGTTGCCAGGCTGGAGTGCAGTGGCACGATCTCGGCTCACTGCAACCTCCGTCTCCTGGGTTCACGCGATTCCCCTGCCTCAGCCTCCTGAATAGCTGGGACTACAGGCGCACACCACCATGCCTGGCTAATTTTTTGTATTTTAGTAGAGACAGGGTTTTACCATGACCAGGATGGTCTTGATCTCCTAACCTCGTGATTCGCTGACCTCAGCCTCCCAAAGTGCTGGGATTACAGGCCTGAGCCACCATGCCTGGCCCTCTTATTCATTTTAACACTTGATTGTAGTTTCTTATGCCTTCTACATAAGAAACATATATGATCTGTAAATGGCAGTTTCGTTTCTTCCTTCCTCATCCACTTAATGTTATTTTTTCTTGCCATACTACAGTAACAAGAACCTGTGAGACCTCCAAGAACGCATTGATTAGAGGTGTTAAATACATTTGCTACCAAGGTTTGTAGATATGCTGTATCAATTAAAGAAACTCCCTCCCTTTTCTAGTTTCCCAAGAGTCTTAATCATAACTCTATGTTAAATTATATCAAATGCATTTTCTGTATCTACCAAAGTAATCATATTTTTCTTTCACATATGAATGTGGTGATTGATTTACACTGACTTTTTTTTTTTTAATGTTGCTCGTCACCCAGGCTGGAGTACAATGGCATGATCTCAGCTCACTGCAACCTCCTTCTCCCAGGTTCAAGTGATTCTTGTACCAGGCAGCTGAGACTATGAGACTACAGGCCTGCACCACCACACCCGGCTAATTTTTGTGTTTTTAGTAGAGGCGGGGTTTCACTATGTTGCCCAGGGTGATCTTGAACTCCTGAGCTCAAGTGATCCAGCCACCTCGGCCTCCCAAAGTACTAGGATTGCAAGTGTGAGCCACTGAGCCCAGCCTTACATTAACTGACTTCTAATGTTAAACCAACATTCTATTCCAGAGGTAAATTCATCTTAGACCTGATTAATTACTATTCTTTAATTACTAATTTGGTTTAATATTGTGTTTCAGATTTTTACACATGTTCATGAGTGAGATTGGTTTGTAATTTTCCTTTCTTATACTTCTTGTGCTTTATAACAGATTATACTAGCCTCAGAAAATGAATTAGAAAATGTCTTTTTCCTATAAAAGTTTGGTGTAGAATTGGAATTATTTGGTCCTTGAATAGCAGAAATTATCTTCAAAATCAACTGGATCTAGTGTTTTCTTTGTGGGGAAAATTTTTAACTCTAAATTTATTAACTGGTTACAGGATTATTGAGGTTTTTAAATTCTTGAGTTATACTTTTCCAGCAGTTTGTCCATTTCATGTACATTTTCTTTTTTTTTTTTTTTTGAGACAGAGTCTTAGAACTCTGTCACCCAAACTGGAGCGCAGTGGCGTGATCTCAGCTCACTGCAACCTCGGCCTCCCGCATTCACCATGCCCAGCTAATTTTTGTATTTTCAGTAGAGATAGCATTTCACCATTTGACCAGTCTGGTCTCTAACTCCTGGCCTCAAGTGATCTATCTGCCTTGGCCCCACAAAGTGCTGGGATTACAGGCGTGAGCTACCACACCCGGCCACATTGTAAAATCTATGAAGTATCTAGAGTCATGGAATTGTTTGTTTGTTATGCCTTTTATTCTTGATAAATCTTGCTAAATATTTGTTAATGTTATTAGTCTTTTACAAGAATCAACTTTTTTAGGCTTGGCACAGTGGTTCATACCTGTAATCCCAGCACTTTGGGAGGCTGAGGAAAGTGGATCACTTGAGACCAGCCTGGGCAACATGGTGAGACCTTGCCACTACAAAAAAAAAAAAAAAAAAAAAAAAAAAAAAAAAAAAAAACAACTTTTTGGCTTTGTCAATCATTTTTCATATCTTTTCTATTTCACTAATTCCTTCATTTCTCTGTATTGTAGCCTTTTCTAGTTTCTTCCATTGTTGATTTCTAATGAAATGAACTTGTGACCAGAGAATCTTACACCAATCCTAAGAAATTTGTTAATAACTGGTTGATGGCACAGAATCCCATTAACCTCTTTTTTGTTTTTTTAGAGATGAGGGTCTCACTAACTTGCACAAGCCGGTCTCAGACGCCTAAACTCAGTGAGCCTCCCACATAGCTAGTATTTCAGGCATGCACCACCACACCTGGCCCCAGTCAAATTTTATAAATGCTCTGAGTGCTCAAAAAGAGTGTAAATTCTGCAGTTATTCAAGGCGGTGTTTGTATATTTATATGTATAATAATTATATATACATCATTATTCAATATTATTAAATATCTTCTATATCCTGAATAATATTGTCTGCTTTACTTATGAGAGTTGTCACATCTCCCACTAATGTGGATTTGTCTATTTCTCCTCGCAATTCTATCAGTTTTTTAGTTACATAATTTGAAGTTAAATTATTAAGTACATATTAGCTTGGAATTGTCATATTCCCCTGGTAAACTGAACCTTTCACATTACACAGCCAACCTTTTGGCCATAGGTCCGTTTTGTTGGCTGTTGGCACAGCAACCTCAGCTGTTCTTTGGTGGTGTCTCCTGCCATGACTTCTTGTATCTTTCTAACTTTCACCTTTCTGTATCCTTATGTTTTATTAGAGTTTCTTATGGAGAACATATAGCAGATTTTTAAATCCAGTCTGAAATCTTTGTGTTTTAACAAAACCATTTAGTCCATTTACATTTATTACAATAATTTCATGTTTGGATGTACTTCAACCATCTTATTGTGTACTTCCAATTTGTCCTACCATTTCTATGATTATGTTTCCCTCTGTCATACTTTCTTTCATAATTATTGTCTTTTCCTCATTCCATTTCTTTACATCTATTATTTTGAAAGTTATAATCCCAGCACTTTGGGAAGCCAAGGAGGGTGGATCGCTTGAGCCCAGGAGTTCAAGACCAGCCTGGGTAACGTGGTAAAATCCTGTCTCTACTAAACATACAAAAATTAGCCAGACATGGTGCTGTAAACCTCTAGTCCCAGTTACTTGAAAAGCTGAGGTGGGAGAATCACCTGAGCTGGGAAGGCTGGGGCTGAAGTGAGTTGTGATCACACCATTGCACTACAGCCTGGGTGACAGAGCAAGACCCTGTCAAAAAAAGAAAGAGAGAGAGAGAGAGGGGGGAAGGAAGGGAGGAAGGAAGGGAGGGAGGGAGGGAGGGAGGGAGGGAGGAAGGAAGGAAGGAAGGAAGGAAGGAAGGAAGGAAGTCAGTCAGTCAGTCAGTCAGTCAGTCCAGCTCTCTATGTCTTTTCTTTCTTTTTTCAAATCGGTTCCCTAAAAATGTTAACATACATGTTTAGCCTCTCAAAATCTAAATTTAATTAATGTTGATAGTCAAGACTTTCTTCAAAATAATCCATAGTATGGGAGATAGGAAAAAAAAAACAGGTGCAAAGATAGTTAAAAAATAAGAGTAGCTGGTTATTAAGTATAAACTGAGTTAAGATTCATTATGCTAAGATCTTCATCTTTGTAATTCTTGAAATTACCCATAGGTTATAAAATATTAAAGTTAGTATCTTTCCCCTCTCCTTGAACAATGTAAGGATTTTAGAGGACTTCACTCCAGTCTCTCACTCCTGATGCTTGTTCTATTACTGCTAGGTATTTTTGTTGTACTTGGCTCTTTGTTGTAACGACAAATTAAATAACATCATTATTATTAGGTTGGTGCAAAAGTAATTGTGGTTTTTGCCATTAAAAAGGATTGAAGTCGCAATTACTTTTGCACCATTTTTTTTTTTTTTTTTTTTTTTTTTTTTTTTTTTTTTTGAGACAGAGTTTTGCTCTTGTTACCCAGGCTGGAGTGCAATGGCACGGTCTCAGCTCACCGCAATCTCCGCCTCCTGAGTTCAGGCAATTCTCCTGCCTCAGCCTCCTGAGTAGCTGGGATTACAGGCACGAGCCACAATGCCCAGCTAATTTTTTTTTTTTTTTTGTATTTTTAGTAGAGATGGGGTTTCACCATGTTGACCAGGATGGTCTCGATCTCTTGACCTCATGATCCACCCGCCTCGGCCTCCCAAAGTGCTGCGATTACAGGCTTGAGCCACCGCGCCCGGCCACCGCGCCCGGCCACATAATATTTTAAGTATGTTGAGAGTCTCCTGCACGAGTACGCCTTTCTTTGCTCACTAATCCTCTTTGCAGCTCAGACCCTTCCTCTGCAATAACTTTCCATCTGCCTGAGGGTCCCCCTCCAACAAACACACACACTTTGTGTAGCGCTCCCTCACCCTCACCTCACAGCTTCCCCTGTACTGTGTCAGGCCCTTCCTGAGAGGAAACCTGACATGCCCAGCCCAGCTGCACTCTGGCTATACCAAGATCTTGGGATCCATGGCATATGCTAGTGTGTGGGTGGGGTGCCCTTTCCAGGGAGATCACAGCCCTCTGTACTTTCCCCGTGGTAAGCTGAATAATTCGTACAACCTGTGGATCTGTTACCTGACATGGCCAAGGAGAACAGAGGCTCCAGGAGGAATTAAGGTTGCTAATCAAATGATGTTAGAATAGGGGCCCGGTGCAGTGGTTCATGCCGGTAATCCCAGCACTTTGGGAGGCCAAGGCAGGTGGATCACTTGAGGTCAGGAGTTTGAGACCAGCCTGGCCAGCATGGCAAAACCATGTCTCTACTAAAAATACAAAAATTAGCTGGGTGTGGTGACACACGCCTGTAATCCCAGATACTTGGGAGGCTGAGGCAGGAGAATCACTTGAACGTGGGAGGCAGACGTTGCAGTGAGCCGAGATCGCACCACTGCACTCCAGCCTGGACAAGAGTGAGATTGTTTCCGGAAAAAAAAAAAATGATGTTAGAATTGGGACATCATTCTGCATTATCCAAGTGAACCCAATGGGACCACCAGGGTCCTGGAAGGTGGAGGAGGGAGGCAGGAGAAAACAGAAAACAGAGAGAAGTGCAGCGTGGGAAGAACTCAGCTACCTGCTGTCCCTGGCTTTTGAGAAGAGAGGGACCACAAGCCACAGGAATGCAGGCAGCCTCCAGACACTGGGAAAAGCAAGGAAACAGGTTCCCCCAAGAGCCTCCAAAGGAATTCAGCCCAGTGCAGACTTCTGACCTCCAGAGCGCTGTGTGTGTTGTTTTCAGCCACTGCATGGGTGGTCATTTGTTACCACTGCCACAGGAAGTGAACCTGCCCCCACCAAGTGTCATCCCCTGTTTACTTGTCTGTCTGCCCAATCCGAGTATAAGCTCCATGAGGTCAGAAGTATGTCAGTCTTATTTGCCACTTATCTCCAGACCTTGATGGTAAATACATGAACTTTAGAGATGGAATGGGCCAAGAAATCACTTAGGCCAACCCAATTATTTTAAACTGAAATTTAAAACTAAGAGCCAGAGAAGGGAAATGACTTTGCTTGAGGCTGTTTGATTTACGCAGAGCTTGGATCCTCCAGCAGTTCCCTGGGGCCCACCTGCCTTCTGGTCACTGAGCCACAGAAGCTGAGGACAGACACAACTGTGGAGAGGCAGCTCCAAGCACAAGAAATCCCTGGAGAAGACAGCTGGGAGAGGGTCAGTGCAAATCAGACAAGACCAGAATAAGGTGGTTAAAATGACTTGAGCAATCTTTAAAATGTTAGTCCCGGCCGGGTGCAGTGGCTCACACCTATAATCCCAGCACTTAGGGAGGCCAAAGCAGGCAGATGGCTTGAGCCCAGGAGTTAGAGGCCAACCTGAGCAACACGGCAAAAACCAATCTCTATTAAAAATACAAAAATTAGCCAGGCGAGGTGGTGCACACCTGTAGTCCCAGCTACTCAGGAGGCGGAGACAGAAGAATCGCTTGAACCCAGGAAGCAGAGGTTGCAGTGAGCCAAACTCATGCCACTGCACTCCAGCCTGGGCAACAGAGCAAGACTCTGTCTCAAAAATAAAATTAAGTTAAATGCTAGTTCTAAAGGAGCAGCTCATCCACCAGTAACAACTGTGCCCAGCACCTGATCAACTCAAGTCAGGAGACCTCCACCTGAAGCTTCAGAATGGGGAAACCAGCTAATGTCAAATTTGAGGTCCACCTTCAAGAAGCTTAGCACTTCCCAACTTGGCCAGAGCCAAATCTTTGGGCTTTGAGCAAATTAGGAAAAGACATTTCTTCCACAAGGTATCTTTTTCTATCTGTCAGTAAAGCGTCATAATATACTGATTTCATTAGAAGATACTTTCTTTGGGGTCTGCCAGAAAACGATCACAGATTCCCTATGTCTATGAAGTAAAGTTTCCTCCTTAGATGGGACACTGTTGTGCAGTACACAACCTGCAGCACCATACACAGCACTCCCTGCTTGGCAGTCTGGTCCTATACCTTCCACTGCCCTCATCTCTCCACTTCCCCTCCCTCTGCCTAGAGCCCTCAGACCCACTGGAGAACAATCTCGATCTTACAGCTTTTTACCTCCCTCCTCTCAGCTTTTTACTCCCCTCTCCCTGAAGACAGCAGGGATTGGCGATGGGTGAGAGAAGGCTGATGGTCCCATTTAGGGAAGCTCAGGAGGAGGCGGGGAGGCCAGACTTAGTGAATTCCAAATGAATGAGTATCCACCGGCCAGGGGCTGATGAAGGAGGAGTGAGGGTTAACAGTGCGGGGCCGTGAAGAAATGCCACCCACCAGCTAGCTGTGAGCTGCTGGGCAGGCTTTTAGCCTCCCAAAACCTCATTTTCCCTTTTGTGAAACGCTTATCATTGTAGGCCTGCTGGGAGGATTTCAGAAAGGATATGAGTGAACGCTTAGTGCGCGGTGAGGGCTCAGCACCTGTGAGCTACTGTTACTGCTATTATCAGCATCATCAGCCCAGGGACATCTGCCCTTCCGCCTGTCAGCCTCCAGGCAGCTCCTGCTTTAAACAAAATTGGGACACTCCAGATTTCTAAAAGAAAACCACATGGCAGGGAGGAGGGCGAGTGCTGCAGAGAGAAAGGATTACTCACTTTACCAAAGTACCCACTACTGGATAAATAGAAACACCCAGACTGCTTTTAAATGGGGTTGGTTTTGTTCAGGGGACACTGCCGACACGAACTGGAATGTGTCCTCTCCTGCCCCTGCTGCTGTCTGTTGCTGGCCAGCCTCCCCCACATCTGGACCCCAGAAGCCCCAAGAATGACCGGGTGCAACCAAAGAGGCACAAACCCAGCTTCGGAGAGAGAAACATGGGTGCAGACCTCAGCCCGGCTGCTGCTGCTGAGCTTCTGAGCCTTGGGCTTCACTCGGAGCCTTGCCCTGTCTCCAACAGGAGGTCACCAGAGTACCTGCCTTTCGGGGCAGGGTATGGGGTAGGGGCACGTGGGATAGGGATGTGAAGCACCTGGTGCTGATGGCGGTGGGATTATTACCAGCTGGGAGACTTTAGCCCAAGGCAGGGGGTGTGAGACGACTCCACAGGCACCTGTTTCCATTCTCCCCATGGCCTTCCAGCCCTGTCCACACACACAGGATTCTGACATGGTTGTCACCTCCACCTGCCCAGAATATGGTAGTCTACGTTTTCGACAGGATAACCAAATGCATTTTTTCATATTATTATTACATGTCTCATTTAGATCAGGGGTATCCAAGCTTTTGGCTTCCCTGAGCCACGATGGAAGAATTGTCTTGGACCACATATAAAATACACTAACACTAATGACAACTGAAGAGCTAAAAAAAAAAAGGTCTGTACATAATCTCATAATGTTTTAAGAAAGTTTACAAATTCGTGTTTGGCCACATTCAAAGCTGTCCTGGACCACGGGTTGGACAAGCTTGATTAAGAATGAAGTCAACTGCAAGTATGAAAGGATACCTGGGCCGGGCGCCATGGCTCACGTCTGTAATTCCAGCACTTTGGGAGGCTGAGGCAGGTGGAGCACCTGAGGTCAAGAGTTCAAGACCAACCTGGCCAACATGGTGAAACCCTGTCTCTACTAAAAATACAAAAGTTAGCTGGGTGTGGTGGCGCATGCCTGTAATCCCAGTCACTCAGGAGACTGAAGAACCAGAATCGCTTGAACCTGGGAGCTGAAGATTGCAGTGAGCCGAGAGCACGCCACTGCACTCCAGCCTGGATGACAGAGCGAGACACTGTCTCAAATACTTACATACATACATACATACTTGAAGTGGCTGAAACAATAAAGATATTTATTATCTCATATAACAAGTCACCAAGTCATTAACAAAAATATCACCAAGGTTTGTTTTCTGTTTTAACTTTTCTGGTAAGCCATCACTTCGTGCCAGCTTTGTGTCCTTAAGCCTTGTGACCTCAGCTCTACAGCCTGAGCTGAAGAAGATGAGGGTCCTGGTGCTCAATTTCTTTCCCCTTTTTAAATAAGGGTACAAGCCCCTTCCCAGAATCCTCCCAGCAGACAGCAGACGTCTGCTGAGACCTCCAGGGCCAGAATTGGTCACCAGCCCTCCTCTTACCCAGCGGTGACCAGGGGAATTGGGATGTTTCTTCATGGCTTAAACCTGTCACAGTTAAGCCCTGAGGCCGAGGGAGGGAATCAAAACAAAGTAAGTCAGCAAGGAGGGGGAGCGGCTGCCATTTTACTTGGCAGGAACCCTTCGCTGACCATAAGGAGCCGGGGCCCAGAGAGGTTAAGTCGCTTGTCCACAGCTACAGGTGACTTTGCACCAGGACCAGGGTGCAACCACAGCCCCAGAGCTCAGTAAGCTCTCCCCACCTCACCATATGGCTTCCCCACAACAGCAGACTCCAAGCCCAAGCTCCTGAAGGGCAGGAGCCCCATCCCAGGACCCTCTAAGCTTGACAGAGCCCTAATGTGGACAAAGTCAGCCAGGAGAGAGCCCCTTGTGCCCAAATGCGCCTCACCCGCCTCCGGGCCCACGGCTGAGGGAGCCAAAGCGCTTTCCGTCCCTGGTAAAGGCCTGGCAGGGGGTCAGCAGGAACCCAGAGCCTGACAAACAGCATCTCTGCAGCCACCTGGACCCTGGCCAAGCTGCCTCATTCCCCAGGCCTGACCTCATGTTTCTGAAGAACCTCAGGAGCCTGAGGTCTGTGTGCTGCCTCACAGGGTTCAGTTCTGCTGCCAGCAAAGGAAATGGCCGGGCTGGGGGCCATGCGGGGAGGTGGAAGCACAGAACCCACCGCCCTGCCCTGCCCTGCCAGAGCCCTCGGCAAATACCAGGCAGGCCCCAAAAGAAACCAAATAGCACCCTCTAACTTCTGAGGTGTGGCCCACGCCCACCTGCCTTCCCGCCTCTGCCGGATACCTGAAGGTATACCTTGAAGAAACTTTCACAGACTGGCTGTTTGTGTCTGTTTCATTTCAGACTCCTGCAAAGTGAGCAAAAAGCAGTCAAGACTTCATCAGAGGCGCTAAGAACATCTCTGGAATCAGTCCCAGCACCTCAAAGAGCTGGAGAGCTCACAGCCAGGCTGAGGCCTGTTGCTGGGTGACAAAAGTCGGTGTTTATTTAACCCAGAGCTGGGCCGGGTGCCCACACTGGCCTTTCTATGGTCACTGACAGCAAAGGCTCCCAGAGTACCAAGGCCCAGCGTGTGCTCCAGGACAAAAGCCTTCACACACTTGACCTCCACTTCCTGACTTCCCTTCTGGGTCAAATATCTGCTTACCTCGTATGGCAGTCAAGGGGAGCAGCCTGGGGAAACAGCACGTGGCAGACCCCAAGCCACGTTCAATCTTCCACTTCCTCCTGGGGCATCTCTGTCTCATCTCCACTTCCCACACACCCAGGCTGCAGGTCCCAGCTAAGGTGTTTGCTCCTATTCATATTCCCTTAAAAGCTTTCATTCTCCCCATACAACCACAAGGGCTGAAAACCACGTGGAGAGGGAAGAAGCTCTCTGCTTCTGTGCCATCATCTCTGTGGCCTGACCAAGAGGAGTCAGACATAGCAGCTGGCAGTTTAAAACTTTCCCTACCGAAGTTATTCTCAGAACTGTGGCTCCCAGTCTTCAGAGCTTGAAAAGTCTGCATACCTTGAAAGTATGCAGGCTGGAGGGCTGTGTGAACCCAGTGGAATTTTCCATTCATAGAATAATAATCTTCATATCACTCTGAGGGCTGGCGTTCTCATGGTAAGGGCTCGGAGTTCAGGGTCAGTAAACCTACCAGGCTTCTGCAGGAGCCCTGCGGCACGGAGGCTCTTTTATTTATTTTTGGTGGAGAGGGGGAGGAAATAAAGGAATGATTTTCTACCTTGCATGCCAACACAAACTTGGAAAAGGAGCTGGGTTGGCAAGTGCTGAATATTGCTGCCTGGTTTCATGACTTACATCAACCATTAGGGACTAAGAGGAAGAGGCTGAAACGTGGCTCTTTAACCCCTAACCCAGAGAGGCGGCCAAAACAGGCCTCACTTCACTGCTTTGAGTCCTTTCCCACACCTGCCAGCCAGAGCCCTGGATTGCTCTTTGAGGGCAAGGCCACGTCGCCCCACCTCACTTCACTTCTTTCCGGCTTCCCCTGTGTTCTGCCTTAGAGGTCTGCTGAGACATGCACAGACTCATTGTCTGAGAGACCTTCCCAGTCTGTGGTGTGGTGGGAAGGCCACCCAACTAACAGTAACAGGACCTGAGCCTTAATTCTGTCATATCATCACTGTGGCCTTAAGGAAGTCCTACTCAGCCGGGTGCAGTGGCTCACACCTGTAATCCCAGTACTTTGGGAGGCTGAGGTGGGAGAATCACCTGAGCTCAGGAGTTCAAAACCAGCCCGATCAACATGGCGAAACCCCATCTCTACTAAAAATACAAAAATTAGCTAGGCATGGTGGTACACGCCTGTAGTCCCAGCTACTCAGGAGGCTGAGGCAGGAGAATCACATGAACCAGGAGTCGGAGGTTGCAGTGAGCTGAGATCATGCCATTGCACTCCAGCTTGGGCGACAGGGTGAGACTCTGTCTCATTTAAAAAAAAAAAAAAAAAAGTCCTACTCTCTAGGCCTCATTTTCTTCATCTGTAAGGACTGGACTTCAGGTTAGGTACAGTGGCTCATATTAGTAATCCCAGCACTTTGGGAGGCCAAGGCAGGAGGCCAGGAGTTCAAGACCAGACTGGGCAACATAGTGAGTCCGTCTATTAAAAAAACAAAAAGGCAAGAAAAGATATAACAGAATAATCCCAAAGATCCCTTCCCATGCTGACATTCTGATTCCCTCACTCATTCATTCTAATATTAACCAATGTCAGCACCATGTTCTGGGCATCACCTGCTGGACCATTCTAAACGTGCTGGGCACAGCCAAGACATGTGAGTGTGGCCTCAGGCCTAGTGAGGGCTCACTGTTTCCACAGCCACTGCATGGTCCAGAACGGGGAAGGAAACCCCCACTCGCCCCATGCAGCCCACCCTGCCACAGCCCACCTGCCAGGGAAGGCATTTTCCTGATCCCAGTTCCTAGTTTCATCCTAGGAGAGCCCTCAACATCTAAAGCCTTTCCTACTTTCAATATTTTAAAAAGCTGGAAAGGGTAAGACCACCTGTCATCTTCCTAATCAAAACTCATCTTCTGGCTCTTACTCTCCATGGCTTTTACACAACATGTTTTATTAATTTGAAAGTGTTTAATTATAACGTTGAGGCCAGGTGTGGTGGCTCATGTCTGTAATCCCAGCACTTTGGGAGGCCAAGGCAGGAATATAGTTTGAGGCCAGGTGTTCAAGACCAGCCTAGGCAACATAGTGAGACTGTCTCAAAAAAAAAAAAAAAAAAAAAAAAGGCAAGAAGAAAAAAGAAAGAGAGAAAAAGAAAGGAAGGAAACAAAATATAACATTGAATACACGTTTTTTCAAACTGCACATACAACCCACATTTTCACTCAGGCCTCTGGGGCAACGGGGCACACACACACACACACCAATCACTGTCGTAGGCTCTCCAGCCACGAGATTTTCTGGCCCAGCCCCAACCCCGACCTAAGTCACCGTGTTGCGCCGACCCATTAGCTGAGGTTCCTGAGCACCTGCTGGGAGGAAGGCTGCTGGGAAAAGTCCTGCGTCCCTCCGCTCTTACCGCGGCAGGAACCACAGCCTCCCCGAACCTCAGGGTTTGTGTGGATTTCGCACAGGGGAAAGCGTTCCAACGCGCGGTGCAAACGGAAGCCACTGGCTGGTTGGGCGGGCTGTGATGGGAAAGCTGCATCCTTCCATCGCGTCCAGCTTTTCTGGCTGATGTTGGTGAGAAGTGGGTGGACAGCGGGAATTCTCAGGATGCGGGCCTGGGGTCATTAAAGGCTGGGAGGTGGGGGCGTGAACCTGTGGCCACCCTGACCCCGTCCTCGGTGGGCCTCACTACCAGGCCGAGGAGACCCAGGCCTGGCTCTCAGACGAAGCTGGCCCCAGCAGCCACCCCTCCCCGGCCCCCCTCTCCCCTACTTTCCCCTTACCTCCCAGGGGCGCGAAGAGCACGCCCCCTCCCCGGTCCCCACCAATCAGCATCCGGAGCGGCGCCCGAGGCGCCGGGTCTATGGTCCGCAGCCAATGAGCGCCGCGGCCCGAGGCGTCGCCTCGCCCGCCCCCTCCCGGAATGAAGGCCGCCCGGCAGCTGGCGAGGCTGGCGCAGCGCGCGGGGCGCGGGAGCCGCGCCGGCCGCAGCGGAGCGCGCTCACAGCCGGCCCGCCTCCGCTCCGCCTCCGTCCGGGGCGCGGGCGAGGCGGCCGGGGCGGGGGAGCGCAGGGGGCAGGGCCGCGGCGGCGAGGCCGGGGGGCGGGGAGGAGCGGGCCGGATAAAAGGCGGCGCGGCGGCCCCACCCCGCGGCAGGCCGGCGGGCAGGCTCGGCGCGTCCGTTCCGTCCGGCCCGCGCCGGCGGCGGGGAGGCGGCGCGCAGCCCGCAGCCCGCCCATGGAGGCTTTCCCCTGGGCGCCCCGCTCGCCCCGCCGCGGCCGCGCCCCCCCGCCCATGGCGCTCGTGCCCAGCGCCCGCTACGTGAGCGCCCCGGGCCCGGCGCACCCGCAGCCCTTCAGCTCCTGGAACGACTACCTGGGGCTCGCCACGCTCATCACCAAGGCGGTGGACGGCGAGCCGCGCTTCGGCTGCGCCCGCGGTGGGAACGGCGGCGGCAGCTCCCCGCCCTCCTCCTCCTACTCGTCCTGCTGCTCCCCACACGGGGGAGCCGGGCCCGGGGCGCTAGGGCCAGCGCTGGGGCCGCCCGACTACGACGAAGACGACGACGACGACAGCGACGAGCCGGGGTCCCGGGCCCGCTACCTGGGGGGCGCGCTGGAGCTGCGCGCACTGGAGCTGTGCACGGGCCCCGCCGAGGCCGGGCTGCTGGAGGAGCGCTTCGCGGAGCTGAGCCCGTTCGCCGGTCGCGCTGCCGCCGTGCTGCTGGGCTGTGCGCCCGCCACCGCCACCGCCACCGCCACCGCCACCACCGGCGAGGCGACTCCGCGCGAAGAGCGGGCCCCGGCGTGGGCGGCAGAGCCCAGGCTGCACGCGGCCTCCGGGGCGGGGGCCTCCCGGCTGCTGAAGCCCGAGCTGCAGGTGTGCGTGTTCTGCCGGAACAACAAGGAGGCGATGGCGCTCTACACCACCCACATCCTCAAGGGCCCCGACGGGCGAGTGCTGTGCCCTGTGCTGCGCCGCTACACGTGTCCCCTGTGCGGCGCCAGCGGCGACAACGCGCACACCATCAAGTACTGCCCCCTCTCCAAAGTGCCGCCGCCGCCCGCCCGCCCGCCGCCCCGCAGCGTCAGGGACTGCCCGCCCGGCAAGAAGCTGCGCTGAGGACCCTGGCTCTCGGCTCCCCAGGGTCGCCGCAGCCGCCCCTTGCACCGCTGGGTCTGCGCAGCATCTCGCCACTGCTGTGGGGAGGCGTGTGGCTCAGCGGTCGGCTCGACTTGGGACGTCGTCCTGGTTTTTCAAAAGCAGCGACCGTGTAGAGTACTTTCCTGCCGAGCGGTTGGGACTGGACGCTGAAATCCCCGTTTGTCTTCAGTTTCTAGTTTGCACATCCAGAACGGCGAAGGCTGGGTGTGTATTCCACTAACTGAAATATGGCAACGTAGAGGCGCTGTTTATTTACTGTATACGTCGACCTATTTTAGATGCGCGTCAGTATGAAATTGTCTCAATCTAATATTGGATGTTTCATTTTATGAATGGAGGCACTTTACTAGGTCTAGAGTATTTTTTTAAAAGCCTCTGAACTGAGCTTAAAAATGGCGATTTTATGAAATGTCGGCAAAATGACTATTTTATTGTTTGAAGCGAGTAATACTCTTAGTTGTCCTTAAAAATCAGTTACTCTAATTCCAGGTAAAGCAAGCCCCTGGTAGCATCACCCTTATGAGAAGTGAAGGTTTTGTAAACTTTCCAGTATTAATTTGGGCGGGTATTCCCTCCTTGTGGCTTGTTTCTGTCCTAGCTGGAGGTGTAAGATGCAGTCTGTAGCAGGTAGAATACAGCTCCTTATCCTTTTATGTACCGGATCTTTTATTACTGAACTAGCAACTAGTCTTTTCCACCTTTAAAAGTTGTGCCAAGTCATAATCATATTGTGTATAACTTGGAAATGGTGCTGTTTAAAAAACTTGTGTATTTATACAGTAACAGTATGAATTTATTAATCTCACCTGTAACTTTCCTACTTGGCCTTTTCTCTACGCACTCACTTCTAGTTCTTGAAAAACGTTTATATTACGATCAAAGGGAGGAAGGCAAGACAGCAGTATTAATTCACCCTAGACTGCTGAATTTCAGGGTTCCTAAATGGTGGAGGAAAGCCCATTCCAGCTGTTGCCTCTCAAATAGAAGATGGATCTCTAGCTCCGACTTGTTCGTGTATCAACTCGTATTCGAGAAGGTTCGACCTTAAGAATACAGGCAGTGCTCAAACTAGAATAAGCACTAATTAAAGCAATTGTTGGGGGTCCTTCACGTTACCATTCCTACTGGAAGACCCACGTCGATTTCTGGAACCCCACCGGTTACCCATAAGCAAGACTAAACCTGATCCTTAGGCAGAAGTTCCTAACCCCTACTTTACCCTCCCACCCTCACTTTTAAATCCACCATACTGAATGCCACACTGTGGAATGCAGCCAGTGTGGCTGCCAATCAAGACAAAAATAAGTGAATTAAGATGAACTCACCTGAAATGCATCACTATCTGAAGATACCAGCATGAGATTTAGTATACATGTATTAGGCTCCCAGCAGGATTTAGCTAGACAATTAGACTGCTTTCACATTCCACAGCTAACTTCCTCCACAGCAAATTGGCTCAATCAGGAACCTTCATTTGAAGGTGTGTTTAGAGGGTGGGGAAAATACTGGATAGCTGTCTTTTTGGTCAAAGGTGCCTATCAAGAACCCCGGGGCAGGTAGGAGAAAAGCAGTTTCTTAGCCAGGAAAGAAAAAAATCCAACCTTGCTAGTCTTCCCAGACTAGAGAACTGCAGATCTGACTGGGCCTGAATTAAGTAGCTTAATGAAACTGTAATCGTCCTTTTGCTAGAAAATACACCGATTTAAATGAGCTTTGCTTTCTGGATGAAGTTTCTATGGTCAACACGAATCCTCTTACCTCTCCCACTGCTCCGGTTCTGCCTTTCCAAAAGGACCACTATAAATGGATCAGTACATTACTCTAGGCCGAAAGGGCTAGCCAGGTGGCAAGATCAACTAAGCTACTTTGTATTTTTAAGAGTCAAATTATAGATGTGAGGCTTTGACATAGCCTCAATATATGGGAGTCACTGTGACGAGATACACATTTCACATTCTGACACCACTACTGTTTTACCAGAACTAAGAACATGTTGAGCTGGAGTTTCCTGAGGGCAGGATAGTATTAGGAAAGGTATCCAGAAGACCCTCTGTTAACTAGTCAGGCAGCCACTATTCATGTATTTTTTAAGTACCCCATTTTCAGACCGGGCATGGTAGCTCACACCTGTAATCCTAGCACTTTGGGACGCTGAGGCAGGCGGATCACATGAGGTCAGGAGTTTGAGGCCAATATGGGGAAACCCCGTCTCTACTAAAAATACAAAAATTAGCTGGACGTGGTGGCAGGTGCCTGTAATCCCAGCTACTTGGGAGGCTGAGACAGTAGAATTGCTTGAACCCAGGAAGCAGAGGTTGCAGTAAGCCCAAATTGCACCACTGCACTCCAGCCTGGGCAACAGAGTGAGACTGTCTCAAAAAAAGAAAAAAACAAACCATTTTCAGCCCCTGTGCAAATATGCCTAGGTTTTCCAGCTGACAATACTGAAGTTAAAACACCAAATATTACTATAGTTAATTTTCTAGGGTTCTTATGAAAAGTACATGTAAACACATTCATTTAAAATCCTTGGAACTCAATGTGAGACTTTAAACATTTTGCAAAATTACATTTTGAGAAACCTCATTTCTCAAAGTTTAAGAAATATGCAAAGTAATTATGACAATTATCTTAACATGCTGCATGCTTGGCTAAGTAGCAAAATACAGGGAATACTCAAAAGGGCTTCTTCAACTATAGAGGTACAGATTGTCTTAACCTGTTCTTTTCTGTACAGACTCAAAAATTTCTAGTGGCTTTTATTTATCTTTGTATTTTAATTTTCCAACAAAGTCCTTTTTGGAAGTTGCAGAATTATTAGCTTTGATGAGAACAACTTTTGTCATAGATTTGATTTATTAAACTAAAATTATACATATTAAAATTATATCACAAATATATATGCTTCCAGACAAAGAAAAGTTTGTTAGTCCTGATTTTCTAATCATAGCCACTCAAGAACAGTCCTTTGACAGTACCCCATATATTTCAGTTAGACTTATAAAAGTATAAATCAATCTATGGTCAGTGTCTTTGGTTAAAAAAAAAACACACACACAGGTAGTTCTTGACATAAAAACATCCCATCCCACACATTATAGATGCCAACCACCTCCTGGTAGCCACTATGGACAACTAATGAGATGCAGAGTCTTTTTTGGACCCATGATGTCTCGGCCATTGGATCCATCTGTATTAACAGTAATGTTACTCTCAATGAAAACTGCAGAAGCCACCGGGAACATGGAAGACCACCTAGCAGGTCGGTGAGTAGGCCGGTTGTTCAGCTTCCCTTTAACACCTGTTGGTAAATACTAGGGAGTAGACAGGGTTGTACAGCCTGGAGCCAAGAGTAGGATTGCAAGGTAACAGCATCGGACTCTTCTGCCCTCCTCTTGCACTTGGGTTCTGAGTCCCAGGACAAAGAACTTGGGAAAACAGTACAGGAAACTGAGCAGAAAGGATGGGTTTGCTGACTAGCCTCAAAATCTAACACTGATGTAGGCAGCTGTAACTCATCTGAACAAATCTGATTAAATAAATAATTGGGGCTTACCTGTGATTTCACATGTACAGATCTACTCTCTAGGAAGCAAACTCTTAGCAGGTTACTGCCCCACTTATAATCACTGATCTGAAATTCTCTTGTTATGAAAGAAAAGTCCTTCTCCCCACAAAACACCTTTTAAGACTTCTACTTATTTGAAGTGCCAGATAGTAAGAAAAGTGTTTAAAATGATTTCTATAATTGGTAACATCAAACAGAAAAGGCTGCATCTGGTTAAGTAAAAAAGTATTAATACTCCCTCTTCTGGCCCTACAGCTGTACCAATAGGAATTCTCACTACTACTCAGTAACAGAAACAGTAAGTGCCTACAGCCATGATGAATTTGTAACATTCTCAAATTAACTATGATTTTTCTCATTTCAGGTGAAAACCCATGGTGGTACTTCAAACACACACATGCACACACAAACTCAAGAGGACAGCCTTACAAGGAAACTAAGGAATTCCTGCATTAACAAAGGAAGACATTTTAGGGGAGAAAGCCTAGCCACATAGGCTTTGTTATATTTAGGTTCATTTTTGTTGATACTAAACAGACATTTAATGGCACTGATAAAAATTCAAGTAAAAAACTCAACTGAATATGCAAACTTACTAATATAAACAAAATACTAACTATAACCACAAATCAACACTAAAACAAATTCTGTAAGTATTTTATTTATCACTGAAGAAAAAAACACAGCAGCAAGTTCTGTGTTGGCTTCAATGAGACCAAAGAGTTAATCTTTAAACATAGCTACTACACTCCAAAATTGAAGTCAACACAGTCATTACTACAAATTACTTGTTGAAAGAATCTATCTTGAAGAGAAAGAAAATTAGGAAAGAGAATTTAAACGATTCCTCCAAACCATACATTTATAAATATTGTCATATTTAAAATGCTTGAAAGGCATGAATTCTCCATTAATGGAAAAGCAGTTTGCTATTGGCAACAGAAAAAAAAAAAAAAAAAAAAACTTAGCGACAGTTTACCAAATGCTTTAAAATTTAAAAGCTGTACTGTTTGGATTCACACTTGGGCAGTATTCTTTTCATTACAACAGTAACTGCAAATTGCTTTATACTCACCTCCTCTCAAGTAAAATCTAAAGAAAACCACACTGTATCCAATGTTTGTAATGTTTACTTAAAGTGAATCTAAAAACATTCCAATTTAGTTTGTGGTAAATACCTCAAAGTATCTAAAAGAGGTACATTTCAACCACATGAAAAGGTGTGAAAATTGTTTCGGATTCACTGCTTTAAAGGGTCTTCAAATATGTTTTCTTTAACAGAATCTTACTTCATTCCAAATTAATATACTTCAAAATAAAATTTTAAAAAAAGATCAGTTCTATATCAAGATAAGGGTGTTAATACCTGAAGGTTCACATTTTAAATTTATTTTTTAGGTTTCTTGTCAACAAATGATTGATGAAATAATGCAACACCCCCTAAATTCCAGAAAATGGCATGGTTTTTCCAACCTCCTGTGGATATGGTGCATGATCAATCTATTATATAGGATTAATACAAGTTCATGCTTTTTGTGTTATGGTGAAACAACATTAAAGAATCCAATTTAGATTGGTTGAAGCACAAGTATAATAATCCTTGAATGTGATCAAACCTATTTAAGACACCAGTTTAAATCCATTATCTTGAGACTTAACGTCGTACTGTGGTCCATCCATCTTCATCAGTCTCATTTTTAGTACGACGAAGAGATTCCCTATCTTTCTCAGCTCTCCACGAGGCCTTCTCTTTTTCACCTTCTCTTTCTCGGTCTCGGTCTCTTTCTCGGTCTCTTGAAAGAGCTGGGGGAGGAACTCGACGAGGAGGGTCCCGCTCTTCTGCCCTGTCATCCTTCCTGTCATCGGCACGTCTCCAAGAACTTACTAAAAAGTTTAATTAAAAAAAAAAACTAAGTACTATATTCTATTTGCTCAAATTAACAAGAAGAATGTCTCAAATTACTCAAAATTCCTAAAGATTAACAATACAAAATCATAATTAAAGCTTTTATGATTTCTGACAAGATCTTTTTATATTTTTTGAGATGCAGTTCTGCTCTTGTTGCCCAGGCTGGAGTGCAATGGTGAGATCTCAGCTCACCACAACCTCTGCCTCCCTGGTTTAACCAATTCTCCTGCCTTAGTCTCCCGAATAGCTGGGATTACAGGCATGTACCACCACACCAGGCTCATTTTTGTATTTTTAGTAGAGATGAGGTTTCTCCATGTTGGTCAGGCTGGTCTCTAACTCCCGACCTCAAGTGATCCACCTGCCTCAGCTTCCCAAAGTGCTGGGAATACAGGTGTTAGCCACTGCACCCAGCCTCTGACAAAATCTTTAACATACAGATAAAACTGCAAATTTGAAAACCAGCAGAAGCCACTGGCCTAGGAAGAACTTTAATTGGCATAAACCCATAAGACAAGGTAGCAAAAATCTGGCCAAATAAAAATTTTAAGGGCCGAGTGCGGTGGCTCACACCTGTAATCCCAGCACTTTAGGAGGCCAAGGCAGGTGGATCACCTGAGGTTCGGAGTTTGAGACCAGCCTGACCAATATGGTGAAACCCTGTCTCTAAAAAATAAAAAAAATTAAAACTGAAAGGATTTTTGGCTCATGAAGAATTTTAACAACAAATTAGCCACACAAAATATAGAAGTTTTTAAAGTTATGGGTATGACAGAAAAATTATCTCACAATAGTATGACAAGACATAGAAAAGTAATTTCTTAAAAAACAGCAGAAAAATGAGTATTTTAAAAATAAAAAATACATATATTTTTAAAAAAAATGAACTTCCAACTGTTAAATTTTAAGAGAAAAAATGTTTCTACTTTGGGCTTAATCTGTCAGGAAATTACTTTTAAATAATAAATTTTTTCATTTTTATTAAGTAAATTTTATCAGTATTTATCACCTACTATCCAATTGAGTCTACTACTGTGCCTTGAATTTAGAGATAAGTGCACCTCACAACATGGCCACTGAGTAACTGCATGAAAATCATGAATTCCAAATGGAATAAACACCAACTCTCTTATTGTTGGCATTCATTCAAATTTGTGGTATAATTAAATAGTTCAAATCCCCACTCCCCCGCCACAAGAAAGGACGGTTCTCCAACACTTCAGTTGTATGTAACCTCTGTACCTTCTTCACGTTCCGATCTGAGCGGAGGGCCTCTTCGGTCCCTGTCGTCTCTTAGATCTCGTCTTTCTCTTAGATCACGCCGGTCATCTCTCTCCCGGCGACGATCATCCCTATCCCTATCATCCCGGCGACTTGAGTCTCTCCAGCTTGAAGATTCCTCAGCTGGTCCTCTTCTCCAGCCACCTTCATCCCTGTAGCAATTTAAAATGACAAGTCAGGTTCTTCATAGTGTTAGACCAAATGGATAATTACAAGTACATCCTGTCCAAGCTGGTGCTCCGAATTTACAAATATAACAAGGACAGTTTAAACTTATAACCTGACCTCACCTGATAGCTGGGACATGGGAGTCGAAAGAGAACACCCAGATCTGTGCCATCTCACTTGGTAGCCATTACCTGTATGTGGCTGCTTAAATTTATCTATTGTAAAATGGGGATATTTCCTCAGGAGCACCAACCATATAGTCTAAGTGCTTAGCAGCCAAATGTGACTGGTGACTACCATACTGGCCAGTACACAGAACATTTTCTTCCATGCAGAAAATTGCACTGAATACTGCTGATCTACAGTGAGGCCACTTTGGCAGAGGGAGCAAGCTAGAACTTCTACTACTAATAAAATCAAGGGGCTTTTGGTCTTTTAAGGGCAAGAAAACTGACTGCCCTAAACCACTGGCAAAGACCGCGATACTGGTTCCGTTACCCAACAGTCACACAGCCTATAGAAAGCCACAAAGTTTGGGCCTCCACTTGCTAAATTTAAGAGGGAATGTTCAATTAGATAACCTCTAAAACATTTATAAAACCTTCATTATGATTCTAAGAGATGGGGGCAGGGGGAGGCTAGGGGATAGATAATGAGGAATGTCATTTCTCAAAAATAGTTTGGAACACACAAGCCAGTGTCTAAAACAATCCCGACCGCAGCTCTTAAAAAAAAAATTTTTTTTTTTTTTTGGGACAGAGTTTCGCTCTTGTCACCCAGCAACCTCTGCTTTCTGGGTTCAAGTGATTCTCCAGCCTCAGCCTCCCAAGTACCTGGCATAACAGGTGCTCCACCACCACACCCAGCTAATTTTTGTATTTTTAATAGAGACGGGGTTTCACCATGATGGCCAGGCTGCTCTCGAACTCCTGACCTCAGGTGATCTACCCGCCTCAGCCTCCCAAAGTGCTGGAATTACAAGCGTGAGCTGCTGCACCCGGCCCATACAAATGATTTGATTAGAAAATCGCACCGAGGTCTTCTGAAGCGATCCTCGCGATCCACATCTCTCTCTCTGTCCCTTTCTCTCTCAGGGTCCTTGTCATTCTCCTCTCGGTCTTGATTATCTCTATCCCTTTCTTTTTCTCTGTCCCATTCACGTTCTTCGGATGGTCTTGATTCTCGAGGAGGACCCCAGCTCTCCTCTCTGGCTTTTTCTTTCTCTCTCCATCCACCTATTTTTTTTTTTGAAAAAGCAAAATATTTAAAAATTTTTTTTTAAAAAGACACAGATTGGCAATCATGATTCATCATCATTCTATAATTTAAGACAATGATAAAAAAACACTAAAGCTGTATACATCACTGCACAGACATTATTAACAGTATTTTCTGGGTGCAGCAGTTCATGCCTATAATCCCAGCACTTTGGGAGGCCAAGGCGGGCAGATCACCTGAGGTCAGGAGTTCAAGACCAGCCTGACCAACATGGAGAAAGTCCATCTCTACTAAAATTATTTAAAAAAAAAAAAAAAAAACAGCCAGGTGTGGTGGCGTATGCCTATAATCCTAGCTACTTGGCAGGCTGAGGCAAGAGAATCTCGTGAATCCGGGAGACAGAGGTTGCAGTGAGCTAAGATAGCGCCAC